>NC_137469.1:116140969-116633488 GCF_964235325.1 Thermobia domestica | reverse complement strand
GAATATAGGTATAATAACATCCTCTCCCTTACTCTTACAAACCTCTCCCCTATAATTAGTACACCCACCCCAATATAGGTCTAGCACCTACTCTATTACTCAGTCATTACTATGACTCAAACAACAGAGTTTGATTGACAAGTTTATGGGTATTTAGATCTCAAAAGAATTTTGGTTAAAGGAATCGAAATTAGGTTAACATTACTTTCTAAAAGGAATTTTCCAAGGTATTACATATCTCAATTTATTTTATTTCGAATTATATGACAGAAAGTCATTCAGTTCTTCCATATTCATCATATTGCAAAATTAACATGTCAATAACAAGTCAGGTTATTCCTCCTCCTTATATATAGTTTCCCTCTCACGTCACTTCAATTCTATTATTTCTATATTTCTATTTCTATAACGGCATTTCCCGTTATGCATATACTTCTTTACAAAAATTCTCCGAAGTATGCGTGGTTAATGTCAAAGCCAGTTTTCTTTCAGATCTGTTGAATAACGTATGTATGTAATAAATCCTCTTTCCCCTTATCGCATTAAATTCGCGTTGTCACACCCTATATCCTAATCCCTTCTCACTCATGTATATATATTATTTAAAATATCAGTCATTAATCTCTCTCTCATCTCTCCTCATTCTACACGGCACCATGCCATCGCTCAGCTGTATCCAGCCTCCGAGATGATCTCGCTTCCAGAGATCACAGATGCCTAAGTAAAAGGACGACCAGTCACGATGATTGACCGCAGACAGCAATCTACACAGCATTCCTGGTACTTCAATTGTCGTCAGCAGCATCCCATGCAGTCAACGTTCAAGTTCCAGCAGGTGTTTTCCAGTGGTTCTTCAGCAGATGCCTTATCGAAGTGGACTCAGCATGGACACGAACCAATCACCTCCAGTGATCCAGTCTCACCTGATGGACCCCAGTTCAATTTCCCACCCCACCCCCATGTGTTTCACTCATTACATTCACAACAATACGCCACAAACTATCGTCTTTGACTATTGTTTGTGTTACATCTTGTGTTCATCTTCGCTCTCCAGCATCACTGTTTTGGTTACTAGTGTCCAAAACAGACTTGCAGATGACCAGCGGCAGTGTTGACATCTTATGACATCAGTTCGCAGCCAGGGTTTCCGTCATCCGACATGATGTTCAGTGCAGTCATCCCACGAAGAGCTGGCCTCTCAACAAGGATGCTCCCTGTTACGTCGCCCCTGCCTGATACGCAGTCAGCGTGATTCTATGGAGTCCGGACCATGAGAATCAGCACGCTCCTGTCCAATGGTTTCGTCTCTCACCAGATGCTCCATTTCTCATGTCACCGATCACCGCAGTTTATCAACAGAGGAAGATGTTCCTTCTCAGCCGATCCACTTTGCTGTTTCTTCACTGTCAAGGTCAACTTTCTCCAAGACAATGGACACGGTTTTCAAGTCACCGTTAACCTTTATGCTTCTATGTTTATAAACACTAGTGAAGTGCTTTTCAGAAAGTGAACGTGTTTTCATTTTCGTCTTTCTCTATTCAGTGTACTCAATATATACAGTACACATACATCACTTCGAAATTTTTTGAAATATTAAAATATTATTCTTTTTTTAATTTGATGCTAAAACATTCAAATGAAAGAACAATTTTAGCAGAAGAGGCTATGTTACGATTATTTTACTGAAATATTAAAAAAACTTTTTTATATGAATGTACGAACACGAACTTTTCAATAGTGTAGTACTAGAGAAGAATAACAAAATACGTCAGGAGACAAATAACAAAATACGTCATGAGACAAAAAAGTTGTTTGTCACGTAGTTCACTCTCTCCAACCAGTATATAAGCTTCGGAAAATTAGAACTTTTCAATCAGACATCGACTCAGATCTTACATCATACTTTGCGTCTGTAACCTGCGCCTCGCATTTGGACTAGAAGCCACGATGAAGATGGTCAACATTGAGTTGAGAGAGAGACCTCCGAACTACACATGTAAGTTTTATCCTTTGAATAATTTCAGTCTCTAAGAAGAAGTAATTTCTTCTATGGCAGTCTCCTGCTAAAGGCCTCATAGATAACAGACTCTTAAATCTTGCTTTATTTGTTAATTTCATTATTGTAAATCACTGCAGACAAACTTGAGCTCAATGAAATATTAACATTTTGATTTATTATGTCTGCATATTGTAACATGACATTTATTATTTGTAATAAATTTATATTTTGAAGATTCTTTCTTTTTCACACATACTACTGAATTTAGTAATTTACTGTTATCATGAGAAAAGATACTAACCACTATACTAAATGTAAATTAAAACTATTAAATTAAACAATATGGATGTGACTTGAGAAAAGAAGCTGTCATAGTAAATTTCGTATAATTACATTGAATGGTTGGAAAACTAGTGAAGAAATAATATAATTACTCATGAATTAATTCTTTCAAACACTTATGCTTGATTTCTTATGGTAGTAGGTATACTATAGGATTTTCTATTTCTTCAATTTTCACTTCCCATTTATTGTTTTTAATTTCTATAAATATACAGCGCTGCCAATTTAGTTCTATCCCAATTAATCCAGTCTTTTTGAGAAGTTGCCTAATTGGTAGATTAACATTGCAGTTGCTAATGGGAGACCTGATTTTATTAAAATATAATCTATTTGAAATCTAGTTTTACTTTAAATATTCCATATCATGGTAATTTTCAATGTAAATCCTACTTTCCTTTTAAAAATAAATTTTGTCTTTTATTCAAACGCTTATTTTGGAGATTTCACGTATTTTAAAAATACGTAGTACTCTTGGAGTTTCGTACTAATAATGTTAACAACGGGCCGATATTTTGCCGGCTGTTCGGTACTTTTGTTTGGCTCAAACTGCCAATGATTGGAAGATGTAAAATATAATTATTTTTGTTTGTTTTGATAATTTTTAGTGAGTGTGGACAATTTAATATTCTAGATGTTGCCACCCTACAACCTGATCTACTCTACCCTAGCACACATTGACGCATGTTTTTGCATACATAACAATTTTTATGGCACACCAGTTTGGACGCATATAAATCTGTACGCTATCATTTGAGAATAAGCCGGAAAACTGACAGTGCAGAATGTCGTACATATTCATTTAAAAAATAAAATAAAATACGCATATATTTCTTAAGTTTGATGACCTATTGTAAATCGGAACGATTATTATTTACGATACTGAAAGATAAAATAAAGTCTGATTATTTCGGTGCTGGTTTTAGTTTTTCTACTCAAAATCTGATTGGAAAATAAAATATTTGTTGACAATACTGTAAATAAATAAATAAACAACACACATTCTGAGTTTAATGATCTTCAGGTTTCATTTATCTTACGTTTCAAATCGAAAAATTACGATTTTATTAGAAAGGGCTCTAACGATTTTTTAAAAATAAAAAACATGTTTTATAAATCAGTATTTTAAGTAATAACAACCCTAAAATATAGTATAAGGTATTTCTATGGTGAAATTCTAAATTGTATGGGGAAAAGTTTTATTTATTTATTTATTTATTTTTGAAACGTTGGGAGTGAGGGTCGTAGAAGACAACTTTCTTAAAAATGTATCAAGTAACTTTGTTCATACTACACTGAATTGCGACCACGTATCTAACACTTCGTTGTTCCATCGTTTGCTCAGAAGACGGCGTGGATACGACGTGGTGTGGATTCTGGTAGTTGCTGATATCTTTCCACTGGAATCTGACACCATATATTCCTGATGGCTTTCCACAATGAACCCACAGATGTCGGTGCAGGAATCATGATGCGAAGAGCTTGTCCCACAACATTCCATAAATTAAGATTCGGTGAGTTATTAGAAGGCAATTCATATATTCTGGCTCCGTGGAATGTTCCTTAAGCCAAGCAAGTACAGTCCTGTAACTTTATAACATGTAATTTTATAACAAAATGACGTGTGTCTATTTCCTTTATTTCATGGTTCTTCCATATACACTTTCAGTGATTGGCAACAATTGTCATCTAATAAAGCTGATGCATTTGTTGCCTCTAGTACACAATCGCATAGAAAATTAAGCGACAAATGCATCAAAATTTGGAAGATGAAGTTAGAACACCTAAATACCGTATTCCTAGCACATCTTGTGCTGTTAGGGTATCTGAAACAGTATCTACCTAAAGGACGTACCTAGAACATGACAGATAAATGTCCCAAGTGGCGACATGAAAACAAATGACTGTTAGAGTGCTAATCTGAGCCAGGTATATAAACGCTATATTTGTAGTACATATTTGCAAATATCAATAAGGTGTAACAAGTACCTAAAACTTTAGGTAGCTGAAGTCCATACTTGCACATGAATGTCATATTTACCAAGTGTCGGGTACCTAGAAAGTAGCTGGGTTGCCTAAATGACACATGCCTAGAACATTTTGTGCTGTTAGGGTACATGCCTAAAAATTAGTAGAAAAAAAAAACTGAATATCTCGAGTAACGGAGAAAGACATTAAAAGTAAGGCTACATGAAAAACTATTAAATGAAGGGAAAAGCTTTAAATGTTTAGGTCCATCTGTTGCCAAGAATGGTGATTTGAATGTTGAAATAACACACAGAATGCAAGAGGGACGGCGAGATTTGAACAAATTATTATGACATTCTGTATTCGCAGAATCACGGTAAAGGATAAAGTAGGTGTTTAGAAAACAGTGTTTAGACCCAGCAATGATTTACGGAGCAGAAACATGGCTAATACAGAAAGCATATAAAATAAAGTTGGAATTTTATTGAAATGAGAATGGCATGCTAGATGGGTGTGATAAGAGGTAAAAAGAAAGTAAGGGAAACAGAAAACGTTCTAAAGATACCTAAGGTCCAGCCGCATTAGTATGGACATCTAATGGGAGGCACAAACGACTATGTACTCAGAAGAGTGATGGCAATTAAAGTGGATGGGAAGAGAAGTAGAGAAAGACAAAGAAGGAAATGGACGAAATAGTTACGAATGGATTCTAAAAGGAAATACTAACATGGAAACAATTCCGGGGCTGGGGTTATGGTAAAGATTTGTCAGATACGTCGAACCTATATAAGTGAGGAAAGACACAGAAAGAAGATTAATCTTTAGTTTATTCATATAGTTCTCTCGTGGTTACGCTTTTACCATTTGTAATTTTGACTTGGAACACCCGGGTTCGATTCCCGGCGGCAAATCATCTGGTTATAATCCCGCAACATGCTCTAGGTCCACATCTTATCTAACCTCTCTGCTAAAAAGTTTGCTCAAATCAAATAAGTTTATTCATAAGTCTTAATACATAATATTTAAGTAGCGTTTATTGGCTGAGATTTTGAAAATGTAGTAAAGACTGGAATACTATTGTAGATTGTAGCATTGAAATGGTTTTAAAGTTCAAGGAACTCTCTCATTGAATGAAATCATACCGTGAACATTATCTTCTTGAATTGGAAAATATACAATAGGGTAAAACAAATATATCTCGCAAATAGTAAAAATTGATTAAGCATGATGTTTACCTGTATTTTGGTAATGAATTGGAATAAATGAGTCTGTGTCTGACCGGAAGAAGTAACCTGACCAATTTGAATTGCTATTGCAGGCCTAAGTAGGTATATTAGAAACCAAGATGGCAACACAGGAAGAGAGCACGTCCTTGTAATACAACTCTCAAACGATATTTTCCGTAACTGGTTAAAAATCGTTTCCACATATGTTTTTGAAATATACACCAAACTGTTGAAAAAAGTCTTGACCTCGTCTCAGTTCTCAAAGAATTATTTCTCGTTTAGTCTCGTCTCGTAAACTTATGTATACACGACTCCAAAAGTGCATTACCACTTGCAATTCTCCTTTTCCTTTAATAGCAGGCAACCCAAAAAGCTCGGCGCTTTGGTTGGTTGCGAATTCGAAAGGCGTTGTTGGACCAAACCTCAATTTTGTAACAAATATATCAGTGTGGCAAACTGAAAATAAGAGAATAAAACAAATTATTAAGAATGACAATTTTATTATCGTAACAGATTTGGATCACATCAAAAGTTACTAATTTTGTAACTTTTCTCTTAAGCAGTTCAACCAAGATGAATGGCAAGAAACAGATATCAGAGGAAACCATTTTTCTCCTTCACCCCCAAAAAAGAATCTTATAAAAAGGAAAAAGAGTTATATAATGCAAAATTTTAATATAAAAGCCCCGATCAAAATTTTAAAAGTTGACACCCGAAAGGCAAAAAGAAGTGAACCGAAGTAAACGATATTGTGCACAGATATTGTAGACGTAAAATGACAAAAAATGGGTTTCGTATTTTCCTGGAAAAAACGGTTGGGTGGGACACGAAGCCCCCAAACTTCGATTACAAAATATCAAAAGTGCTAGTAACACCATGTCAGATGTTTGTAAAGGACATAGAGAATTGCAACATAACTTTATGTATGGACAATACGCAAAAAATAAACGAACACGGGTTTTTTATGTTCTGATGAAAAAACATTTTAGGGGCAAACTCCCCGACCCAAAAGTGTGAAAGTTGACACCAGAAAGGCAAAAGCAAGTGAACCAAAGTAAATAAAATTGTGCACAGATATTGTAGACGTAAAATGACAAAAAAAAAAAAAAACGGGTTTCGTATTCTCCTGCAAAAAAGGGTTGGGTGGAGCAAAGAACCCTCCAAATCTTTGATCACGAAATATCCAAAGTGCTAGTAACAGTATGTCAGATGTGTGTAAAGCACATGAAGAATTGCAACATAACTTTCTGTTTGGACAATACTCAAAAAATAAACAAATACTGTTTTTCCCTGCGGAAAAACGCTTTTAGGGGGCAAAATCCCCCAACCAAAATTTTGAAAGTTGACACCCGATAGGCAAAAGGAATTGAACCAAAGTGAATGAAATTGTGCGCAGATATTGTAGACATAAAGGGTATACGGCTTTCGTATACTCCTGGAAAAGAGTGTTGGGTGGATCCCAGACCCCTCCAAACCTTTGATCACGAAATATCGAAAGTGCTAGTAACAGTATGTCAGATGTGTATAAAGAACATGAAGAATTGCCACGAAACTATGTGTATGAACAATACGCCAAAAATAAACGAATACGGGTTTTTTATGTTCTGCGGAAAAATGTTTTTTGGAGGAAAGAGCCCAAACCCAAAATTTTGAAAGTTGACTCCCGAAAGGCAAGAAGAAGTGAACCGAAGTGAATGAAATTATGCACAGATATTGAACTCGTGTAATGATTACACGGGTTTCGAATTTTCCTGGAGAAAAGGGTTGGGTGGGGCACAGATCCCTCCAAACATTTGATCACGAATAATCAAAAGTAACAGTATGTCAGATGTGTGTAAAAGACATGAAAAATTGCAACATAACTTCGTGTATGGACAATACACGAAAACAAAAATGAATATGGGTTTTTATATTCTCCGGAGAAATGTTTTTAGGCTTAAAAAGCCCCCATACAAAAATTTGAGTGTTGACGCCCGGAAGGCAAGAATAGGTAAACCGAAGTAAATGAAATTGTGCACAGATGTTTCATACGTAAATGAAGATACGGGTTTCGTATTTTCCTGGAGGAAACGGTTGTGTGGGCCACGAACCCCTCCAAAAATTTAATCACGAAATATCAAAAGTGCTCGTATCAATAAGTCAGATGTGTGTAAAGGACATGAGGAATTGCAACGAAACTTTTTTGTATTTACAATACGCAAACAATAAAGGAATACTGGTTTTTATTTTCTGCGGAAAAATGGTTTTAGGTTCAAAAGAACCCAGACCAAAATTTTGGTAGTTGACGCCCGAAGGGCAAGAAAAAGTGAACCGCAGTGAATGAAGTTTTGCACAGATTTTGTAGACATAGAATGAAGGAACACTGTCTCGTATTTTCCTAAAAAAGATGGTTAGGTCGGGCACGGTCCCTCCAAACATTTGATGACGAAATATCAAAAGTGCTAAAAGCAGTATGACAGATGTGTGTAAAGGATATGAATAATTGCAACGTAACTTTGTATATGGACAATACGGAAAAATAACCGAATACGGGTTTTTTATGTTTTGAGGTAATATATTTTTAGGGTCTAAATCCTCCACCAAAAAGTTTGAAAATTGAGGCCCCAAAGGCAAGAAGAAGTGAACAGAAGTGAATGAAATTGTGCACAGATATTGCATACGTAAACTGAGGATACGGTTGTTCATATTATCCTTCAGAAAACGGTTGGGTGGGACACCGAACCCACCAAACCTTTGATCACGTAAAATCAAAAGTGCTAGTAACAGTATGTCAGATGTGTGTTAAGGCCATGAAGAATTGCAACATAACTTTGTGTATGAACAATACGCAAAAAGTAAACATATACCGTTTTATATTTTCTGCGCAAAATCGGTTTTAGGGGGCAAAATCTCCCACCAAAAAATTTTAAAGTTGACGCACGAAAGGCGAAAAGATGTGAACCAAAGTGAATGAAGTTGTGCACAGATATTGTAGACATAAAATGAGGGAATACGGGTTAAGTATATTCCTGGAAGAAATGGTTGTTTGGGGCACCGACCCCTCTAAACCTTTGATCACGAAATATCGAAAGTGCTAGTAACAGTATGTCAGATGTGTGTTAAGGACATGAAGAATTGCAACATAACTTTGTGTATGAACAATATGCCAAAAATAAACGAATACTGTTGTTTTTTATTTTCTGCGGAAAACGGTTTTAGGGGGCAAAAGAACCCACCCCAAAATTTTGAAAGTTGACTCCCGAAAGGTAAGAGGAACTGAAGCAAAGTCAATGAAATTTTGCACAGATATTGCAGATATAAACTGAGGGAATACGGGTTTCGTATCTTCCTGTAAGAAACGGTTAGGTGGGGCACGGGCCCCTTCAAACCTTTGATCAAGAAATATCAAAAGTGCTAGTAACAGTATATCAGGTGTGTGTGAAGGACATGAAGAATTTGAACGTAACTTTTTGTATGAACAATACGCAAAAAATAAACGAATACGCGTTTTTTATTTTCTGTGGATAAATGGTTTTAGAGGGCAAAAGCTCCCACTCAAAAATTTGAAAGTTGACGCAAGAAAGGCAAGAAGAAGTGGACCGAAATGAATGAAATGTGCACAAGTATTGTAGAGGTAAGATGACTTTGAGGCTTTGAGTGGCGAGAGGGGTGGACGAAAGCGAATGAAATTGTATGTAGATATTGGGTGTATAAACTATGGCCTTTCGTGTTTCACATGTGTCGTTTCTCTATCCGATTTCTTTAAATTTTTCAGATCAACTACAAGCACAAACAGTATAGCGTTTTTTTAATAGTATTTCAGGAGGCACTTTTAACCCTTACAATGTTTTTGAGCATAAACAAAAACACGTGTCGATGTACTTCCAGTTTGCTCTTGATCTCCCAAATTTGAAGCAAAACGGATAGGGACACTTGAGAAATACGAAAGTGTTTATTTTACATAGGGTTTATATAATATCTACACACAATTTCATTTGCTTCGGTCCACTCCTTCCTGTGCTATTACGAAAATATTTCCTTTTTTTCTGATGTGGCCTAGGCCCCAACAGTGTTTTTCCACAAAAGGTGAAACACGTTTCATTTATTGTTTTGGAAATTGTCCCTATACGAAGTTTTGTTGCAATTCTAAATATTCTTTAGGAACGTCTGACGTATGCTTGTTTGCAATTTTGAAATTTAGTAATCAACGGTTTAGAATGTCCGTGCCTCACTCAACCGCTTTTTCCAGGATAATACGAAACCCAATTATATCATTTTGCATCTACAATATCTCTGTACAATGTAATTGAATTCGGTGCAGTTCTTCTTGCGTTTTGGGCATCAAATTTCAAAATTTTGGGTGGGGCTTTTGTCACCCTAAAACCGTTTTTCCACAGAATAAGAAACCGTATTCGTTTATTTTTTGCGTATTGTCCCTACACAATGTGTGGTTCCAATTCTTCATGTCCTTCAAGCACTTGTGACATACTGTTATGAGCACTTTTGACTTTTTACGATCAAATTTTTGGAGGGGTCTGTGTATCACCTAAACTGGTGTTTTTTTTTTCAGGACAGTAAGAAACCTGTATTCCCTAATTTTATGTCTACAGTATCTATGCACAATTTCATTCACTTCAATTCACTTCCTCTGGCCTTTCGGCCTCAATTTTCAAAATTTTGGATGGTGGCTTTTGCCCCTAAAACCTTTTTCCGCAGAAAATAGAAAACCCGTATTCGTTTATTTTTTCCATATTGTCCCTACACAATGTGTCGTTCCGATTTTTCATGTCCTTCAAGCACTTCTGACATACTGTTATTAGCACTTTTGATATTTCACGATCAAATTTAAAAGGGTTCTGTGTCCCACCTAAACGGTTTTCATTTTTTCAAGAAAATAAGAAACCCGTTTTCCCTCATTTTATGTTTACAATATCTGTGCACAATTTCATTGACTCCGGTTGACTTCCTCTGGCCTTTCGGCCTCAATTTAAAAAAAAATGTGGGTGGGGGTTTTTCCCCCTAATACCGGTTTTCCGCAGAATATAAAAAACCCGTATTCCTTTATTTTTTGCGTATTGTTCTTACACGAAGTTTCGTTGCAATTTTTCATGTCCTTTACACCTATCTGACATACTGTTACTAACACTTTCAATATTTCGTGATGAAAGTTTTGGAGGGGTCCGTGCCCCACCTCTCCGTTTTTTTTAAGGAAAATACGAAGCACTTATTCCCTAATTTTGTCTGCAATATGTGTGTAAAATTTCGTTTACTTCTGATCACTTTCTTTGCCTTTCGGGCGTCAACTTTCAAAATTTTGCGTGGGGGCTTTGCCCCCTAAAACTGATTTTCCGCAGAAAATAGGAAACACGTATTCGTTTATTTCATGTGTAATATCTCCCTGCCAAACTTTATCAAAATCGAAGTGTTACACATCGGAAGTTTTACTTGTTAGTAACTAATATTTCTTTAAAATTTTTGGGGCGCAGTGGCTCAGTGGTAGAGCGTTCATCTTCGGTGGTTGGGGCCCCATGTTCGATGCCAGCTAGCGCCGTGTGGACTTTGTGATAGAGAAACACCGTGCTCGTGTGTTTTCTCGGGGTTCTCCCGTTTCCTCCCACATTCTTCATTCCACCATTTCACTCATTTCTCATCCTCACCGTCTCCTTTAGCCTAACCGGCATAAACGTGGGACGTAACACTTAAAGATTTCATTTCATTTTTTTCTTTAAAATTTTATGAACAAATAGTGGGAATTAACGATTATATAAGCGAAAAATTTAGATCAATTGCAAATTTCGGCCCCTTTCAACATTGAAGGAAATGACGACACAGGTATTTGGATTCAAGGTAGACATGAAATTTGAAACTGAGATTTCACTATATTTCTGTCATCATTTTAATGCTGATGGTCCCCTCTCTTCTACGTTTAGACTCAGAAATATTGCTTTTAATAACTGCCAAATTACGATTTTTATCAATAAAGAGATGCTGTTCTAGAAAGAACATACGTTTAAAGAATCAGTTTTGCTTCGGTGAAGCGATGAAAGTATTTTTAACTGTGCTTTTAAAATATCAAAATATATGTCCTTTGAATACATTTAGATTAAATTGGAGATATGTGAACAGATTTTACATTAGTATTATTAATCAGCAACTGTTAAATATCCTACAGTGGAAAGAAAATATAGTCCTCAAATCTTCTGATCATGGTGTTTAAGACCAAGTCGTAGGCTTCAAAGTATTTTCCTGGAAAAAAAAGAAAAACGTTTAGGTGGGACACAGACCCCTCCAAAACTTTGATCGTGAAACATCAAAAGTGCTTATAACAGTATGTCAGAAGTGCTTGAAGGACATGAATTGAAACGACACATTGTGTAGGGACAATACGCAAAAAATAAAAGAATACGGTTTTTTATTCTACGGAAAAACGGCTTTAGGAGGCAAAAGCCCACACCGAAAATTTTGAAATTTGATGCCCAAAAGGCATAATATATTGTCATTCCATTGAGATAATATATTGTCACATGATGTGGGCTGATTGCAAAGCCTAGCTACCGAAATATACGTTGTTCAATCACGCTTTAAAAGCTAGATGCCAAACGGAACAAACGCTGTACGATGCTACTATGATAACCGTAATGGGGTTAGCCATAATGAGAGCTTTATACAGTTCTACCTGAGTTGGAGCGGCAACGCCGAAATCTAGTTACAATGAAGGATTTATGGTAGGGACAAGTAAACCCTTAGATCTTGACCTTCGATGGAAAAATTGGTTATGTTTTGTCGCGTACTATCTTAATTAGAGTTTGAGATATTGAGGTTTAAATTGAGACACATTAAGGAGTGATCAGAATGTGACTATTTCACACCATTAGGCGGCTCAAGGGCCATAACTCTGGAACGATGCATTTTCCGACATATGGTCATCTGAACTTTTTTGCTTGCCTACCCATAAGGAATCCACCCATGAAGTTTTGCCGTACCTTTTTGTTACACTCTGTATATACAAGATCCGTTTTGTAGATTTACGAAATCACACTCTTTTTCTCAATCAATCTACAAAACGGGTCTTGAATGAGGTGATCGCACTAGTAATGACATCCCGTAGCGTCGTTACGTAACACACACAGTATAAATAAAGCTTCGAAACCACAAATTGCAAGTTCTCCCGCAGATAATTCTGTAAGGTGTCTGCTTGTTGAGTGAGCAACCCAGATTCATAATACGGCTGGTACGGTTTGCTTTTTTCCCTTTCAAAATACATTTCTATATGTTTATATTTCTTCTTAATAATTACTTTCTTGCATTTTTTGTAGATTATCTTAAATTAGTGGGGGTTAAGTAGTCAGAAGGTTAAAATACATGTATGACTACTTTATCCGTGTGTGTAGTCATATATGTATTTTTAAATATTTGTTTCTTTCTTTCAACTAGTGTTGCCACGAGACGAGACAGAACCCTTTAATACGAGACACGAGACGAGATAGACTACTTGTCCCGTCTCGTTTCAGAGACGAGACGAGACGTCTCTTGAAATGCCTCGTCTCTTCTAATGTCTCAAAAATGCAAACACGGTTTTTGAAATTATTTAAAAATGTATTAACTCGGAATAAATTATTGCCTTCGAAAGTATACCAGTGTTTATTATTTCAAATGAGGACTATCCTTAAAGAACAAGGAATACCTAAAGTTATTTTTTTAAATGATTCTTACAAACAGCTTTTATTTCCATTTTCCAATCGATTCAAGTTTAAATATTTTGTGATAGTGTTCCAGATTCAAATAAAATGTTAAACCATGCATCGAGATCAGTGTTTCAGAAGATCTCATTCCGAGGGCTGGTGCTTATATGTATGTATAAAAATCCTTTATACAAATACAAGTTCTCTTAATGCCAGTTTCATCAGTGACTAATCATTGTTCCATGAGTTTTCTCGTTCCGAACAAAGACACAAACGTGTCAGCCTTTTTCTGTCTAAGTTTCAAAGGATGCTGGTTTGGCAATGAAATTTAGTTTCTTTTTATAGTTTTATGATGTTATTGGAACCAAAGCCATTTTTGGAATCATATCACATAGGTTGCATTTTTAATAATTTATTTTATACACACTACAGATAAAACTACTCATAGCATTTTAATTACACAGCACATAGTTCTTTGACATAGAGAGAAATCTCCTTTGGTTATAGCAACATCCAGTATTACCAATGGGGATTTTCCTCATCCCCCTTGTAATTCGCACACTGTCAACAGATATAGAACATTGTTGAACATATCCTGAACCACTTCATCACACTCCTGGCATTGTGACATGGTGCATTATCTTGTCGAAAAATGCCACTACCGTTGGGAAACATGGTCGTCATGAAGGGGTATACGTAGTCTGCAAACAGTGTGCGATACGCCTCAGCCATCATTGTGCCTTGCTCGAGCTCCACCAGACACATGGATGATCACGTGGATGTTCCCCAGAGCATTATTATTATTATTATTATTATTATTATTATTATTATTATTATTATTATTATTATTATTATTATTATTATTATTATTATTATTATTGTTATTATTATTATTATTATATTTGAAGTAAAATCAAATATCACGACATTAATTGTTAGTTTTAAATAACTGAATTGAGCTGAAAATTAAATCTTGATTTCGAAAGATTAACTATTAAGTTTATCCGTTCTGTACCTTTCTAAAGTAATAAATGCTGGAATTGGTTTCAAGGCTGTTTCTGAGTAAATACTTTCTTCAAAATAATTTTAAAAATTATAGAAAGATTTTCGAGACATTCGAGTCGAGTCGAAAGTTTTACGAACAGTCCCGACTCGACCCGTGTCTCGACTCGAAAATTAGAGTCGAGAAATACGTTTGTCTCGACACGTCTCGAATTTTACAAAGTGTGTCTTGGCTCGAATTCCAGTCGAGATTTGAGACACGTCTCGACTCGTGAGCATCCCTAAATATTCGTATTTTAAATGCGCAACACTACCTCGCGAAAAATTACCCCGAAGTTAATTTACCAAAATCTACTTTCTTCTTGTTAGATTAGTGATCGTGCAGTGATTAGTGATTTAGGATAGATTATGCAAAGTCAGATATGGTTATGTATGTTTACACTTTCGTTTCTTTATTTAAAAATGTATTCCTATCTATTCCAATTTATTATTAATAATTTATTTCTTGCATTTATTAATAACTATCTGAAAAACCCATTATTCGCATGGTGGCTGTATTTGGAAGTCAACGCCTGTAGTAGTATCACCGTTGATTTCAGCGAGTGCGAAAACTATGGATTTGACATTAATATAGGTAATTTGGATTATATTTACATGTCAGGATATCCTCTCCGGTACCCCGACCCGCAACCAAATGGGGTGAATTTGGAAGTTAATGCAGTCGGAGTTTCACCATTGATGTCTGAGCCGCAAAAACTATGAATTCGACACTAATATCGGTCATTTTCTGCTATTTTCACATGTCCCTGTAAACGTCTCCTGAGACCCCCTGGTTCGATTTAAAAAAAAACGCTTCATCTTGATCTAGGACCTGGACCAAGGTACCCGAGATCAAAATTTGGTAACTCTCGGGCCTCTCGTCTGGTCTCCAGGCAGCACACAAATACATACATACAGACAGACAGACACAGAAACAAACTTTTTATTTTATTTATATTAGATTAGGTGTATTTCAAACAGTGTTTCTTCCAGAAGTGTTTTTAGGGAGCACTGCCCGCCCGGAGCTCTGAGAGTGTCCCCCGGAAGAGACCAAAACAATACGTCTATAATATAATAATAAACAGAATAATATCAACAATGCCCCCCGGAATACGAAATGTCCCCCCCCCCGGAACATAGTTTCTGAAAGAAACACTGGTTTCAAACACAACAGATAGAACCAACGGCGCCGACTTTCCAAAATGTATGTGGGTGCATATCAATGGCGGGGCGTATTATATGTTTCCAGGGGAGTCTCGATTTTTTTGGTTGATTTCTTTTCAGTTAAAATCTTTTATGAACACTGTCATCAAGGGCTGTGCTGTGATAAAGTAAAATATACCGGTAATATAAGGATAAGTTGGAGCTGTCCTAGCTCAGTCGGTAACACGGCTGACTTAAACGTAAAGAAACAGGTTTAATCCCCCGGGTTCAAGTTTAATTACTGTAATGCATATTCCCAACATATATAATCGTGACATTTAGTGTATATGTTCAACAACTTACATGATGCACAATGAGTGCAAGAGGCAGTGATATTATCAACACGTTACTAAAAGAAAATACTACATTCATACAAATTAAAATGAAAAAATCATTATAAAATAAAATAATTTTAAAGCAGAAAGAACTTGCAAGGATTTTGTTGTGGACATAAAGTATAAAGTGACTAACTTAGTGTGTTCCTTGGTTGCCTTTGCACAAACAAACTTGAAAGAAATAATTATGCTTTCAAGGTTAGAAATTTTAACTTCAATCTCTATGTTTTAATTGTTTATTTTTTGATAGTGGCAAGTGAGAAATATTTATTTTGTTATGTTTCTATGAACCTAAAAATTTTGCCTGCAGCGCCCTGACAAGATTATTTGTGTGAGTGTTGGAGCCAGAGAGCACCCACGTAGTCGGTGCGCATGAACGGAACAACCCCTAGCATTTCTTACACAGCATAGAACGTTGCTACTATACTAGCGAGTTCCAGCTAGTTAAGCCTTTTATTAACAGCCGGAGGCAACATTCTGTTATATCGTTGTAGTGAGTCGCGTGTTAAAATACTCCTAGTATCAGCTTTTTCATTCTTCTATTGACCTTGAAGGACAAAACAAATGCCTTTCGAGGCATACGAGTTCCCTTTAATTCATGAAGTTGATATAGAAATGACCTTCCAACCTATGCTGTGCATAAATGCTGGAAGTCTTTCTAAAACGAGCGGAACGAGCGAGCAATTTATCAAACGGCTCGACTCGAAACTCGACGTCAAAAACAATGATTCGGCTCGGAACTCGATTCGAGAAAATTACCTTTGATTCGACTCGAAACACGACTTGAATTCGAGTCGAGTTTTAGCTCGACTCGTGCCCATCCCAAGGCAGAAAAAAATGGCTGCTTATTATTATTCTCCTAAACTAATTATATAATAATAACAATGTTGTTATCTAAAATTAAAAATACAGAATATAGAGAAGCGTAGGATACGCAAACTGATCTGAAAGAACTCCAATATTAAATACCATCAACAAACTATTTTCTAGTAGTACAGTAGGCCTGCTCATCAGAACACAGTTTATTTATATTAACCTCTTACTGTATATAGTTAATTATGGTACCCTAGTTTTCAGGGTGCGAATTACCGGGGGGGATGAGGGGGATTTTCCCCTTCAGTCACATTTTGTCCCCCTCAAAGATATCAACTGAAGTATCCCCACCGGGGATCAGTAGCATAGCTAGAATATTTTTCAGGGGGCGCCAACGAAGGGCCAAAGAAAATTTTGAGGGAGCCATCTCCAATGAATGAAAAACTTGATTCACATAAATTATATATATATATATATATATATATATATATATATATATATATATATATATATATATATATATATATATATATATATATATATATATATATATATATATATATATATATATATATATATATATATATATATATATATATATATATATATATATATATATATATGTGTGTGTGTGTGTGTGTGTGTGTGTTCAAGATGAATATTTCCGTCTTCGTTGTTCATGAATTTTACTGTTTTCAAAACAGCGAAAATATAAGAATTTACTACCTCAAACAACTAGGGCACATTTATAGAATTGATTTCCATTCTAATATAAGTAGTTACTTAATCACGGCGTTTAAAATATGTGTGGCTGATTGATTTAGGAGGAACGTAGAAGCAGATAAATATATACACACACATACTGAAAATCAAAAGACACAAAGTGCCTCGTTGAAATTTGCACTTATATCATGGTGCTAGTTATTTTAGAAATTTGCTTATTATATACTAAGCCAGAGCTACCAGAACTTTAGCTCTACTTTCGAATCAAGCTGATATGCATACTGCTATGTTAGGTTCTCACAAACAGACTAGTGGAAACTCCATTAAAAGTAAACTGAACTTATTCTATTTATTGTAATGATTTTCCTCACTCTCACAACAAAGAAATACACTAAATATAACACTTCAAACACTTGTATAAACTATACACTTTCGTTACCTTTCTAAATCTTTTAATAAACAAGTATTATTACGTGACAAGGCAAATTATTTTATGTTGTGTTAAACGGTAGAACGGACAGTATTATTTCAGAAAAGGTGGAAGATTATAAATTTCAAAAACAGCGCTTCGTTTATATTGTCTTGTTAAAATAGCTCATTTCACTTGTGTGCTTGGCAGCTGTAACACACAGAAGCATTATTCAATACCAGTTTGTAACAGTTTACATTACAAAAAAGTATGTAGTTTACTTAGGTAGTTAATAAAACTGCTTGTAAGTACAAAAACAAAAGTATGATCAACCATGTGCATTTGAGCTTAGCGGTATTACAATTACTTCAGATTAGGAAGATGATGTGATCGATCCCTCGTGGGCAAATATTTCAACTTAGGAGTTTACCAAGACTCTTCCTTAGTTCACTAGCGAAATGTTTATGGCCCAATTGACTCATTTCCCTCATTTATATTCTCTGAGCCTCGGATGTTTCAAAGCCTTAAAATAAATTCAAATGTAGTTGAAGTAACTTAATGCTACTATCCTGTAGTCGATGCTAAATTAATATTGTTAGTTTTGAAATTGGATATGAAGGCACAGCATTAACTAGTAGGCTTATATCCTGTTCAAAATTCACGTCACCACTGATTTACTGTTCTGCATAATTCCTACAATGTAATTTTCTCGGAAATGGTTAAGCATATTTTGACGAAGAACAAATATAAATCTGCGATAACATTTGGTATTCAGTGACTGAACTCACTGAATGGAGTTTTTATAGACCAGTTCCATAAACTCCTGATATCTCTCTGATTACTAAATATCAGATAAGATAACGGGGTGACACAACTTGGTCACGGGAGTAACTATTACTTTTATACAAAATAACATTACTGCCGCGACCAACTCATATCATCTCAGCCTAACAGCCAACAAGCCTAACAGCCCAAAAACAAACATCCACACGACACGGAAAGAAAGACAAACACAGAATAAGGAACACCAGTGGCTTAGCTAACTAGCGGGCCTCTCATGCAAGATAAAGAGATGGGACTCTAGTTGTAAACCTAATTGTTATAAGAATATTATTATTATTAATAATAATAACAATTATTATTAATAATAATAACAATTATTATTATTATTATTAATATTATTATAACATCGTTTACTTTCCAAATCTCTGATCCTACCTAAGGGCATGTCTGCAGCGGTCATGTGTGCACCTCTTGTCAATGAGTGGCCCTAAAGGCCAAAAGGGATGCAAATCTGAGAGAGAGGAATAAAAAAAAAACTTATTATATGATAAATTCTACGAGAAAGTTCGAAGAATTGCTTTTGACAGGTGCTTTCTTGTTTTTCGGGGACAGAAAATTTTATCGGCTAAGAAATTACAGTATATAATATTGCAAATTTGCAAGTGCATTTATTTACAATACAATTTGAGGTCATAAAGAAACTGAAGACTTTGGGGCAAACAACCTGTCAAGTCCAAAAAGTAAAACTATAAAGGAGACAGCTTCACAAGGGTTTCTCTTCATCCGATTTTCTTCAAACTTAGCACACATACCTAGGTATACTAGACCGAAAACAAATGAACACGTGTTTTTTGTTTCTTTCAGAGAACAGGTTGAGGGCGCAAAGGGTCCCTTTTCAAAAAGAAGGTCCACTTGATTTAAAAGGTCCACATTAAAAAAACGAAACTCTGCCGATGCAAAGATGACTTCAAAGTACAAAATACGGGTTTTGTCGTTTTTGAGAGAAAAGTTTTGCAGAGGCAATGCTCCTTCGAAATGACAAAGGACCCCACACAATCTTTACGGGAATTGGATTTCGGTGGAATTGCTTAAAACCGTGTTATGCTGTAGATATGATGTTTCTGAGAAAAAGTCTCAATGGGCTCAACTACAAATCATTAGCCGTTTGGCCACCAAAAGGCCACAAAAAAAAAAAAAAGCCGAAGAAAACTAGATTCGAGATTTTGGACAAAATGACAAAAATCGTGATGTTGTAGATATTGTGATTCCAAGAAAAAGTCTTAATGGGCATAATCGCCAACCACTGATTTTTTGGCCACTACAGGGCCACTTTTTTTAAGACAGCCAAATATAGTGATATCCTGAATTCCAATGAAAATGACTGAAATTGTGATATGTTGTAGATGTAGTGATCCTGAGAAAGTCTCAATAAGCACAACCACCAACCACTGGCCGTTTGGTAACTACAGAGCCACATTTTTTCAAACAACAGAACTTAACGTTATTTTGGATTTCATTGGAATTGCTTGAAACCGTGATGTGTTGTAGCTATAATGATTCTGAAATAAGGTCTTAATGGGCACAACCACTAATCACTGACCGTTTGGCCACTACGAGGCCACTGTTTTGAAATTAACCGAGGATGGTGATATTCTGGATTCGGTAAAAATGACTGAAACTGTGATATGTTGTAGGTATTGTGATTCTGAGAAAAGGTCTTAATAGACCCAACCAGTAATCACTGAAAGTTTTGCCACAACGAGGCCACTTTCTTGAAAGTAACTGAAGATGGTGATGTTCTGGATTTCGGTAAAAATGACTGAAACTGTGATATGTTGTAGATCTTGTGATTCTAAGAAAAGGTCTTGAGGGGCACAGCCACTAATCACTGACCATTTGGCCACTAGAAGGCCACTTTTTAAAAAGTAACCGAGGATGGTGATGCTCTGGATTTTGGTAAAAATTACTGAAAATGTGAAATGTTGTAGACATTGTGGTTCTGAGAAAATGTCTTAATGGGCACAATCAATAATCATTGGCCGTTTGGACACTACGAGGCTACTTTTTGGAAAGTAATCGAAAATGTTGGTGTTCTGGATTTAGGTAAAAATGACTGAAACTGTGACATGTTGTCGATATTGTGATTCTGAGGAAAGGTCTTAATCGGTACAACAAATAATCACTGACCGTATGGCCACTACCTGGCCACTTGCTTGAAAGTAACCGGAAATGTAGATGGCCGGGATTTCGGTAAAAATGATTGAAACTGTCATACGTTGTAGACATAATGATTCTGAGAAAAGTTCTTAATGGTCATAGCCACTAATCACTGACCGTTTGGCCACTACGAGGCCACTTTTTGAAAGTAACCGAAAATGGTGATGTTCTGGATTTAGGTAAAAATTACTGAAACTGTGATATGTTGTAGGTATTGTGATTCTGAGAAAATGTCCTAATGGTCACAACCAATAATTACTGACCGATTGACTACTGCAAGGCCACCTTTTTCAAAGTAACGGAAGATGGTGGTTCTGGATTTCGGTAAAAACGACTGAAACCGTGATATGTTATAGATATTGTGGTTCTGAGAAAAGGTCTTAGTGGGCACAGCCAATAATCACTGGTTGTTTGGACACTACGAGGTCACATTTTGAAAGGAAGCGAAAATGGAGATGTTCTGGATTTCGGTAAGAATAACTGAAACTATGATATGTTGTAGATATTCTGATTCTGAGGAAAGGTTTTTATAGGCACAACCCCTAATCACTGACCGTTTGGCCACAACGAGGCCATCTTCCTTGAAAGTATTCGAAAATGGTAATGTGGATTTCGGTAAAAAGAATGAAACTGTTATATGTTGTAGATATTGTAATTCTGAGAAAACGTCTTAACGGGCGCAACCACTAATTGCTGACCGTTTGCCACTACGAGGCCACATTTTAGAAAGTAACCGAAAATGGTGATGTTCTGGATTTAGGTAAAAATGACTGAAACTGTCATATGTTGTAGATATTGTGATTCTGAGGAAAGGTCTTTATAGGCACAACCCCTAATCACTGACCGTTTGGCCACAACGAGGCCATCTTCCTTGAAAGTAACCGAAGATGGTGATGTTCTGGATTTCGATAAAAATAACTGAAACTGTGATATGTTGTAGACATTGTGATTCTAAGAAAAGGTGTTAATTGGCACAACCAATAATCACTGACAGTTTGGCCACTACGAGGCCACATTTCTGAAAGTAACCGAAAATGGTCATGTTCTGGATTTCGGTAAAAAGTGATTGAAGGGGTGATATGTTGTAGATCTTGTGATCCCGAGAAAAGGTATTTATGGGCTCAATCACTAATCACTGACCGTTTGGCCACTACGAGGCTACTTTTTCGAAAGTAACCGAAAATGGTGATGTTCTGGATTTAGGTAAAAATGACTGAAAATGTGATACGATGTAGATATAATGATTCTGAGAAAATGTCTTAATGGGCATAACCACTAATCAGTGACCATTTGGCCACTACGAGGCCACTTTTTGGATAGTAATAAAAAATGTTGATGTTCTGGATTTCGATAAAAATGACTGAAATTGTGATATGTTGTTGATATTGTGATTCTGAGAAAAGTTCTTAATTGGCATAACCACTAATCACTAACCGTTTGGCCACTACGAGGAAACTTTTTTGAATGTAACCGAAATAGGTGATGTTCTGGATTTCGGTAAAAATGACTGAAACTGTGATAGGTTGTAATATATTGTAATTCTGAGAAAAGGTCTTAATGGGTACAACCAATTATCACTGACCGTTTGTCCACTACGCGGCCAGTTTTTGAAAGTAACCAAAAATTATGATGGCCTGGATTTCGGTAAAAATGACTGAAACTGTGACATGTTGTCGATATGCTGATTCTGAGAAAAGCTCTTAATGGGCACATCCACTACTCACTGACCATTTGGTCAGTACGAAACATCTTTTTTGATAGCAGCCGAGTCGAAGATAGCGATATTCTAGTTTCGGTCAAAATGACAAACCGTGATGTGTTGTAGATATTGTCATCCTGAGAATAAGCATCAACTGACACATCCACAAATCATTAATCGTTTGGTCACTACAGGGCTACTTTCCTGAAAACAGCCGAGTATAACGATTTCTGAATTTCGGTAAGGTTGAGTAAAACTAAGATGTGTTGATTTCATCATGAGGAAAATCTTAATGGACACAATCATCGAATTATGAGCGTTTGGTCACTACAGATACAGTTTAAAAAAAAACACCTTGGCATAACGATATTTTGATTTCGGTATAAATGAATGAAACTGTGATATGTTGTAGACGTCTTTATCCTGAGAAAAATTGTCTAGAGCTTTCCAGGGTTTTCCTTTGTCCCGCAGGATAAATATCTGAATATTGTCTATTCTTAAATGATGTTGGTCGCTACTCTCCAAATCTCTTTTCCGGGTTGTGGGATGCTACTTTTCAGGGTTTCATACAATTCTACCAAAATTACAGAGTATCCTTACCTTCTGCTGTTTTTAAAAAATTTGGACCCGTAGGTACCGAATGATTGCTGGTTGTATCCATTGAGAGTTTTTCTCAGGATCACAATATCTACAACATATCACAGTTTGAAGCAATTGCACTGAAATCCAGAATACCTTTACCTTCAGCTCTTTTTAAAAAGTGATCCTGTAGTGGCAAAACGGTCAGTGATTAAAGGTTGTGCAAATTGAGTCTCTCTCTCACGATCACAATATCTACAACATATCATGTTTCAAGCAATTCCATCGAAATTCAAAATAACGTTACCTTCTGCTGTTTGCAAAAATGTGACCCTGTAGTTGCCAAACGGTCAGTGATTTGTGGTTGTGCCCATTGAGACTTCTTCTCAGGAACACCATATCTACAACATACCACGGTTTCAAGGAGTTCCACCGAAATCCAATTTTCGTCTGGATTGTGCGGGGTCTTTGGCGTTTCGAAGGGGCATTGACTCTGCAACCCTTTTTTCGCAAACGACAAAACCCATATTTTCTACTTTGAAGTCATCTGTGCATCAGCAGAGTTTCGTTTCTTTAATGTGATCCTTTTAATCAAGGGGATCCCGTTTTGAAAAGGGACCCTTTGCCCCCTTAACCTATTTTCCGAAAGAAACAAAAAATATCTGTCGATTTATTTTTGGTCTAGTATATGTGTGCCAAATTTGAAAGAAATAAAAAGAGAAGAGAATCCTTTGTGAAGATATTTCCTTTACACTTTCAATTTTTAGACTTGGCGGTTTTTTGCACCAAAATCTTCAATTGTCATTAGAAGATATTGTCGTAAAAAATAAGTTTTATTTCTTCATCCATCGCAAGTCTTATGGGCTCCCTCTACCTCGCCTCTCCGAACATCGATATCGAGAATTTAGGATTATGATATACTGATGTCGATATATTTACGATATCGAACGTTGATATGTGTTAATATCGATATCGACGATATCGATTATATCGACATATCATACAGGCCGAGATCCGATAAATTATGATTGATATGTACTAGAATCAACAATCAAAATCTAATTATGTTCTTCCATTTCCGTACTCAAGGTGGAAGTGGAAGAGGATGAACTTGGACAAGCATTTTAAGGCAAAAAATTGGTTAAAATAAAATTAGTTATACTTCCCCATTAATAGAAAGCTATTAATAGAAAACCATTACTGTAATTTACCTTTTACTTCTGTTTCTGATTGTCATCACAAACAGTCACAGTACAGGTACTTTACATAGTACAGCAATATACTCTATATTTTTTCAGAACTAAGCAACCGGAAGATGAAACTCCTGTGATATTAGAGTGGAATGTTCTACAAATTATTCATAATTCATTGTCCTTATTTCTATCAGTACTTTTGCCACAGACTCAGAGCTACAAGACTAATAGAGCTAGAAATGAAAGATTTCATTCCTTCTTTTCTCTCAGACTAAAAAACTTCTGCATTTTGCTGAGAATGTCATTCTTTTAAATATAAGCTCCATATCTCGGAATAATTGTGGCTACTGAGTGATTCAAGGTAATCGGTACCCAAAAGTGTAAAGTTTGTCGACTCTGAAATCTCAACAGTTTGTTAAAAGAGATTTCACATTTCATGTTGTTATTTCTTCATTACAAAAACACTCATGGTTTGATTCTATTCATGGTGAATTATTGAACTTATACACATGAAAAGAAAAAAAAAATAGTGGTCTAACACCGTGCAGCTAGACCATCCAATATACCCCTTCTTATCCCATAATCGTGTCTGGTAAAAAGACCACTCCTCTCTCTTCTCGTTTCCTTTCTCCCGTATTAAAATCAACAACATGAGCACAATTGTAATTTCAAAATATACATGTATTAGTATCAATAAAGTGAAAGAATAAAAATGAGACGAAACGAGATTCATAATTAATGTAGGGAGAAACTTAAACACTTCTCAATAAAAAATTGAAACGAATAGATATCTGTTAGAGGTACAGAAGTGAGACAGAGAGAGAAAAGGAGACAGAAGAAGAGAAAGAAAAGGGACCACAGATAAAAATATTCGACGTAGTAAAAGAACTTAGCATTATAAAGTTCCCTTTCCAGAAGTCCATCAGTAATATGAAAATAGCGTTTCTTTTTTTAATATTTTTTCAGAAATATTGGAATATATAGAGAATGCTTGAAAGATTCATTAAGTCACTTTGAAAATGAATAGTAAACTTGGTGGTCAAATTTAATAATTTCCAGTGACACTGTAGAGTTCCGAGACACATCTAGGATCATGTCAAAAGTTTAATACACACCCTTTCTTTCCCCATAATTCGGTTGCAAATTCGGTAGTGTTCATTAAACGTACTCATCCGAAATACATTATAATTAACCTAGTAGGACTGTTCCTTGGACAATCACCCTAGAGGAAGCCAGCTCAAATCTTTAGTACAGGTGCAAAATGCACTTGATACTTTCTTCGCTTCACGGCCCAACAAGTTCTACAGCGAAGGAATCCATGGCCCTCCAGAACGTTGGCAGAATATCGTCGATGCTGATGGGGACTATTTTAGATCTTCCAGGTACAACTGTGTTAAAAAGAAAAATTGCTCTTATACTGTAACATATTTTTCCCCAATAACTTTGTTTCGTTACGTATAATTTTTTCTTTGAGTGTTCTTGGGAGAAAGAAGTTAGTATCTAATATTTCTTTAAAATTTTATGCACAAGTAATGGGAAATTAAGATTAAATAAGCAAAAAATAGAAATCAATAACAACTTTCATCTCCTACCAACATAGTAGTGCAAAGTCCTTATATGCTACTCAGGATTTTACATCCAAATTAAATGAAATGAAATCTTTAAGTTTTACGTCCGACGTTTATGCCGGCTAGGCTAAAGGAGACAGTGATGATGAGAAATGAAGAAAATGGTGGAATGAAGAATGTGGAGGAAACGGGAGTATCCCCGAGAAAACCCACGCACACGGTGTTTATCCACCACAAAGTTTACTTGGCGCAAGTTGGGATCGAACCAGAGGTGAACGCTCTACCACTGAGCTACCGCGGTCCTCTACATCCAAATTAAGTTGCAATATAACAATTCTCGTTAAAAACCCAAATCGGCAATGTGAATTGAAGATTAGCGTATACTTTAGATAGGATGAAAAAGTGTAAAGAGCATACCCTAACTATGTGGCCGAGTGGGTGTCCTCCCCACTGGTCTAGTGGTTAGCACGTGAGCCTTTGGTAAACGGGGTCCCGGGTTCGATTCCGTGTGGGAGAGCTTTCGAAATTTAACTGTCCTCGATGTTTTGTGTACGTGTCCCAGTCGTTCTAGGTTACTGGAAAATCAAGTTAAATAAGTAAAAAGCGAATAAAAGTAATTAGAAACGTACTAATAAGTAGATAAGCAAGTTAATGAGGCACGTTCGGTGCAACAGTTAACTTTAGAAAAAAAGTGAATTGCGAGACGGGTTAATAAATTACATGTCTTCTACGCGGCAGTTCGAGATCACCGTAATCCTTTCAATCTTTTTCTTTTTAAAGAAATCCATCTTTCTAAACATTAGTACACACTACATGGGTAACAATTTATATTATGATAGCCTATACCATGAGCTTTAAAAGAAAAAGTGCAATCACTCATTAATTATTATGTAGTAAGTTTTCAATAGGTTCAGTGCTTGATCGTGCCGTCTGTGAATGTTATGAAATATGAATTGGTATTTTATTTTATGATGATCAAGGATGCGAATATGTGTGCTCACTACTTGCGCTTCCAGAAGCCTCAAGTTCACACGCGATAAAATAGCATTTCTGCATTACGCACCTTTTTCAACAACTTGCAATAGGTTTATTTATCATGAGAGAAATCCTCCACGAAATGTTTGCTGTATTGGATACTGTATTTCTGACGATGCTTTCATTATCAGATATGTAGTTTCATTTAACGTAGAATTTCATACGGCAAACAGTTGAAAACTTTATCATTCTTTTAACTTTACTTGAGTTGATTTTGAGTTTAACGTCCCTTTTAGCAGCGAGGCTATATGAGACGTGGACCTACAGATTAACGTGGGATCCGAATCACATGACGTCCCACTGGGAATCGAACTCGGCTCTCCCACACCTTAGCTTTACTTGAATTTGGACCCAAACGCTCTCAAACGGGTTTAAGAGGGTGCACTTACTACCTCAGAGTTTTTCAGTGAATGCATTTTTTTGTAATTATACTAATTTTTCTTTTAAAAAGGTGCAATCAATACATTTGTTTATTTAATACGTAGTCATTGTTGAACAAAGTTCTCATTTTTATATCTGGCAATAAGATCCCATCTCTTCTGTGTCTAGACCCAGTCATATTACTTTTAATAAATGCCAAATTACGATTTTTATCAACAAAGAGAAGCTGTTCTACTAACTCTGGTAAATAATAATAATAATAATAATAATAATGGTGATAATAATAATAATAATGGTGATAATAATAATAATAATAATAATAATAATAATAATAATAATAATAATAATAATGGTGATAACAATAATAATAATAATAATAATAATAATAATAATAATAATAATAATAATAATAATAATAATAATAATAATAATAAAAGCATCTGAATAATGAAGATATTTTTTCACCCTTTAAAATTTCTGTGTGCTTCTCTGAATCTGGATATGTTGTTTTCTACTGTATAATGCAAAAGGCTTCAAACAGCAATTGCAAAAATTATTTGTGTAAAAGACACAATCGTCTTATCAGTTGTGCTACTAAACAACTGACCTTGTTTCTGTTTGCCTTTAAACACAATGTTAGGATTTACAAGGCACAGACAAAAGTAGTGAGTCACGTGATATTTCGCCTAAGGGAGCTTCGTTGCTAAACTGAAGATTGGCATTCTGTCAATATATTGCATAGCTATCAATAAGTCACACTCACAGGTTCTTTCCAAACGTTTTGGTATAACAGGTTAATCAAACTACGTTGTTGTAGGTAAGGGATGAGACTCTGAAAGACCGATAAGTGTTGGAGCTGAGAGCCATAGCTAGAAATTTTGTTGCCCGGGGCGAAGTAGAATTCGGCCTCCCCCGACACTCACCTTACGAAGCTTTGAGTTTTCCTTTCTGTGCTTTTAACATATAAGAGAAACATCTCTTTGTTGCTATGCTACGCTGATTTTTTTTTTTTACCGAGCTACTTGGACAGACCATTACAACAACCAAAAGCGATCGTTATGTATTCTTTAATAAATAAGAGCCGCTCTCAAGAGGCTTATTTTAGACATGCTGTTAAAATTGACAAAACTACCTTGTATACAAATCCATTTGGAGAATAATTATGAAAAAAGCATGCAGTCGATTCTCCTACGTCAGGGGGGGCCATGTTACACATGGAGTTTGTGGACGCGAGTGGTAGCGTTGGAAAGGTCCGCGTCCCCTGAGTGCAGTAGTAATGTCAGAAATCAGGCCCAGGCCACGAAGGTCAATAAATAGGGTCCTGACGTTATGTACTAGGGTCCCTTCTATTCACCTATTAAACATGAAGTTGTTGGACGGAGTTGGTGGCATTTGAAAGGTTTTGATCCATTGAGCACAATTGTGATGTCAGAAGTCGATCCCTAGCCTTGAACCCCAAGAAACGGGCTCCCGAAATTTTAGACGCGAGTCCTTCCTATTCCTCTTTTAAACATGGGGATGTTGGACGCGGATTGTAAAATTAGAAAGGTCCTAGTCGTTTGAGCACAGGGTAATGTCCGAAATCGGTTCCTGGAATCAAAGCTCCAGAAATAAGGTTCCTAATTGGCTCAATCTCAATACCAGGTTGCGCAAGATAGAACAATATTTATAACTGTATTAATGGTTTTATCTCGCGTAATCAAATACTGAGGTTTACGTCAGTTAACATCACAACCCAATTGTTTGGGACACGGATCTGATTTCTGACATCACCGCAATGCTTAAGGAACCAAGACCTCTCCAATGATTAAAGCAAGTCAATGATAATAGAAGAATTGGTAAAAAAATGTGGGAGGAAGCGGGAGTACCCTGAGAAAACCCACGGATACGATCTTGTCCACCACAAACATGATACGACGGGGGACGAAACAGTAAGGACCCCGTGCACCAGAGGAAGGGCTCTACCACTGAGCTATCGCACCCAATGATTAAAGCAATCAATGATAATAGAAGAATTGGTGGAATAAAAAGTGGGAAGAGGCGGGAGTACTCTGGGAAAACCCACGGATACGATCTTGTCCACCACAAACTTACTTGGCTGTCGATCGAAACAAGAAGGGCCCCACGCACAAGAGGAAGCGCCCTAACACTGAACCAGCACTCCGAATGATTAAAGCACATCAATGATAATACAAGAACTCGTGAAATGAAAAGTGGGAAAAAGCCAGAGTACTCTGAGAAAACCCACGGATACGATGTTGTCCACCACAAACTTACTTGGCCGAGGATCGAAACAATAAGGACCCCACGCATCTGAGGAAGCCATCTACCACTGGGCCAGCGCTCCCAATGATTAAGGCAATACAATGATAATAGAAGAATTGGCAGAATAAAAAGTGGAAAGAAGCGGGAATACTCTGGGATAACCCCTGGATACAATGTCCTTCACCACAAACTTACTTGGCTGGGGATCAAAACAATAAGGACCCCACGCACCAGAGGAAGCGCTCTACCACTGAGATACCACGCCCAATGATTAGAGCAAGTCAATGATAATAGAAGAATTGGTGGAATTAAACGTGGGAGAAAGCAGGAGTACTCTGGGAAAACCCACGGATACGACCTTGTCCACCACACAACTTACTTGGCCGGGGATCGAAGCAATAAGGGCCCCACGCACAAGAGGAAGCGCTCTAACCCTGAGCTACCGCGCCCAATGATTAGAGCAAGTCAATGATAATAGAAAAATTGGTGGAATTAAACGTGAGAAAAAGCGGGAGTACTCTGGGAAAACCCACGGATATGATCTTGTCCACCACGCAACTTACTTGGCCAGGGATCGAAACAATAAGGGCCCCACGCATAAGAGGAAGCGCTCAAACCCTGAGCAACGCAACCCAATGATTAGAGCAAGTCAATGATAATAGAAAAATTGGTGGAATTAAACGTGGGAAAAAGCGGGAGTACTCTGGGATAACCCACGGATACGATCTTGTGCACCACACAACTTACTTGGCCAGGGATCGAAATAATAAGGGTCCCACGCACAAGAGGAAGCGCTCTAACCCTGAGCTACCGCGCCCAATGATTAGAACAAGTCAATGATAACAGAAGAATTGGTGGAATTAAACGTGGGAGAAAGCAGGAGTACTCTCGGATAACCCACGTATACGATCTTGTGCACCACACAAGTTACTTGGCCGGGGATCGAAACAATAAGGGCTCCACGCACAAGAGGAAGCGCTCTAACCCTGAGCTACCGCGCCCAATGATTAGAGCAAGCCAATGATAATAGAAGAATTGCTGGAATTAAACGTAGGAAAAAGCGTGTGTACTCTGGGATAACCCACGGATACGATCTTGTGAACCACACAACTTACTTGGCCGAGGATCGAAACAATAAGGGTCCCACGCACATGAGGAAGCGCTCTAACCCTGAGCTACCGCGCCCAATGATTAGAGCAAGTCAATGATAATAGAAAAATTGGTGGAATTAAACGTGGGAGAAAGCAGGAGTACTCTCGGATAACCCACATATACGATCTTGTGCACCACACAACTTACTTGCCGGGGATCGAAACAATAAGGGTCCCACGCACAAGAGGAAGCGCTCTAACCTTGAGCTACCGCCCCCAATGATAAGAGCAAGTCAATGATAATAGAAAAATTGGTGGAATTAAACGTGGGAGAAAGCAGGAGTACTCTCGGATAACCACGTATACGATCTTGTCCACCACACAACTTACTTGGCCGGGAATCGAAACAATAAGGGCTTCACGCACAAGAGGAAGCGCTCTAACCCTGAGCTACCGCGCCCAATGATTAGAGCAAGTCAATGATAATAGAAAAATTGGTGGAATTAAACGTGGGAGAAAGCAGGAGTACTCTCGGATAACCACGTATACGATGTTGTCCTCCACACAACTTACTTGGCCTGGAATCGAAACAATAAGGGCTCCACGCACAAGAGGAAGCGCTCTAGCCCTGAGCTACCGCGCCCAATGATTAGAGCAAGTCAATGATAATAGAAAAATTGGTGGAATTAAACGTGGGAGAAAGCAGGAGTACTCTCGGATAACCCACGTATACGATCTTGTGCACCACACAACTTACTTGGCTGGGGATCGAAACAATAAGGGTCCCACGCACATGAGGAAGCGCTCTAACCCTGACCTACCGCGCCCAATGATTAAAGCAAGTCAATGATAATATAAGAATTGGTAAAAAATGTGGGAGGAAGCGGGAGTACCCTGAGAAAACCCACGGATACGATCTTGTCCACCACAAACATAATACGACGGGGGACGAAACAGTAAGGACCCCGTGCACCAGAGGAAGGGCTCTACCACTGAGCTACCGCACCCAATGATTAAAGCAATCAATGATAATAGAAGAATTGGTGGAAAAAAAGTGGGAAGAGGCGGGTGTACTCTGGGAAAACCCACGGATACGATCTTGTCCACCACAAATTTACTTGGCTGTCGATCGAAACAATAAGGGCCTCACGCACAAGAGGAAGCGCCCTAACACTGAACCAGCGCTCCGAATGATTAAAGCACATCAATGATAATACAATAACTCGTGAAATGAAAAGTGGGAAAAAGCCAGAGTAATCTGGGAAAACCCACGGATACGATGTTGTCCACCACAAACTTACTTGGCCGGGGAACGAAACAATAAGGACCTCACGCATCTGAGGAAGACCTCTACCACTGGGCCAGCGCTCCCAATGATTAAGGCAATACAATGATAATAGAAGAATTGGCAGAAAAAAAGTGGAAAGAAGCGGGAATACTCTGGGATAACCCCTGGATACAATGTCCTTCACCACAAACTTACTTGGCTGGGGATCAAAACAATAAGAACACCACGCACCAGAGGAAGCGCTCTACCACTGAGCTACCACGCCCAATGATTAGAGCAAGTCATTGATAATAGAAGAATTGGTGGAATTAAACGTGGGAGAAAGCAGGAGTACTCTGGGAAAACCCACGGATACGATCTTGTCCACCACACAACTTACTTGGCCGGGGATCGAAGCAATAAGGGCCCCACGCACAAGAGGAAGCGCTCTAACCCTGAGCTACCGCGCCCAATGATTAGAGCAAGTCAATGATAATAGAAAAATTGGTGGAATTAAACGTGAGAAAAAGCGGGAGTACTCTGGGAAAACCCACGGATATGATCTTGTCCACCACGCAACTTACTTGGCCAGGGATCGAAACAATAAGGGCCCCACGCATAAGAGGAAGCGCTCTAACCCTGAGCAACGCAACCCAATGATTAGAGCAAGTCAATGATAATAGAAAAATTGGTGGAATTAAACGTGGGAAAAAGCGGGAGTACTCTGGGATAACCCACGGATACGATCTTGTGCACCACACAACTTACTTGGCCAGGGATCGAAATAATAAGGGTCCCACGCACAAGAGGAAGCGCTCTAACCCTGAGCTACCGCGCCCAATGATTAGAACAAGTCAATGATAACAGAAGAATTGGTGGAATTAAACGTGGGAGAAAGCAGGAGTACTCTCGGATAACCCACGTATACGATCTTGTGCACCACACAAGTTACTTGGCCGGGGATCGAAACAATAAGGGCTCCACGCACAAGAGGAAACGCTCTAACCCTGAGCTACCGCGCCCAATGATTAGAGCAAGTCAATGATAATAGAAGAATTGCTGGAATTAAACGTAGGAAAAAGCGTGTGTACCCTGGGATAACCCACGGATACGATCTTGTGAACCACACAACTTACTTGGCCGAGGATCGAAACAATAAGGGTCCCACGCACATGAGGAAGCGCTCTAACCCTGAGCTACCGCGCCCAATGATTAGAGCAAGGCAATGATAATAGAAAAATCGGTGGAATTAAACGTGGGAGAAAGCAGGAGTACTCTCGGATAACCCACATATACGATCTTGTGCACCACACAACTTACTTGCCGGGGATCGAAACAATAAGGGTCCCACGCACAAGAGGAAGCGCTCTAACCTTGAGCTACCGCCCCCAATGATAAGAGCAAGTCAATGATAATAGAAAAATTGGTGGAATTAAACGTGGGAGAAAGCAGGAGTACTCTCGGATAACCTCGTATACGATCTTGTCCACCACAAAACTTACTTGGCCGGGAATCGAAACAATAAGGGCTTCACGCACAAGAGGAAGCGCTCTAACCCTGAGCTACCGCGCCCAATGATTAGAGCAAGTCAATGATAATAGAAAAATTGGTGGAATTAAACGTGGGAGAAAGCAGGAGTACTCTCGGATAACCACGTATACGATCTTGTCCTCCACACAACTTACTTGGCCGGGAATCGAAACAATAAGGGCTCCAGGCACAAGAGGAAGCGCTCTAGCCCTGAGCTACCGCGCCCAATGATTAGAGCAAGTCAATGATAATAGAAAAATTGGTGGAATTAAACGTGGGAGAAAGCAGGAGTACTCTCGGATAACCCACGTATACGATCTTGTGCACCACACAACTTACTTGGCTGGGGATCGAAACAATAAGGGTCCCACGCACATGAGGAAGCGCTCTAACCCTGAGCTACCGCGCCCAATGATTAAAGCAAGTCAATGATAATATAAGAATTGGTAAAAAATGTGGGAGGAAGCGGGAGTACCCTGAGAAAACCCACGGATACGATCTTGTCCACCACAAACATAATACGACGGGGGACGAAACAGTAAGGACCCCGTGCACCAGAGGAAGGGCTCTACCACTGAGCTACCGCACCCAATGATTAAAGCAATCAATGATAATAGAAGAATATGTGGAAAAAAAAGTGGGAAGAGGCGGGTGTACTCTGGGAAAACCCACGGATACGATCTTGTCCACCACAAATTTACTTGGCTGTCGATCGAAACAATAAGGGCCTCACGCACAAGAGGAAGCGCCCTAACCCTGAACCAGCGCTCCGAATGATTAAAGCACATCAATGATAATACAATAACTCGTGAAATGAAAAGTGGGAAAAAGCCAGAGTACTCTGGGAAAACCCACGGATACGATGTTGTCCACCACAAACTTACTTGGCCGGGGAACGAAACAATAAGTACCTCACGCATCTGAGGAAGCCCTCTACCACTGGGCCAGCGCTCCCAATGATTAAGGCAATACAATGATAATAGAAGAATTGGCAGAAAAAAAGTGGAAAGAAGCGGGAATACTCTGGGATAACCCCTGGATACAATGTCCTTCACCACAAACTTACTTGGCTGGGGATCAAAACAATAAGAACCCCACGCACCAGAGGAAGCGCTCTACCACTGAGCTACCACGCCCAATGATTAGAGCAAGTCATTGATAATAGAAGAATTGGTGGAATTAAACGTGGGAAAAAGCGGGAGTACTCTAGGAAAACCCACGGATACGATCTTGTCCACCACACAACTTACTTGGCCGGGGATCGAAACAATAAGAGCCCCACGCGCAAGAGGAAGCGCTCTAACCCTGAGCTACCGCGCCCAATGATTAGAGCAAGTCAATGATAATAGAAGAATTGGTGGAATTAAACGTGGGAAAAAGCGGGAGTACTCTGGGAAAACCCACGGATATGATCTTGTCCACCACGCAACTTACTTGGCCAAGGAACGAAACAATAAGGGCCCCACGCATAAGAGGAAGCGCTCTAACCCTGAGCTACCACACCCAATGATTAGAGCAAGTCAATGATAATAGAAGAATTGGTGGAATTAAACCTGGGAAAAAGCGGGAGTACTCTGGGATAACCCACGGATACGATCTTGTGCACCACACAACTTACTTGGCCGGGGATCGAAACAATAAGGGTCCCACGCACAAGAGGAAGCGCTCTAACCCTGAGCTACCGCGCCCATTGATTAGAGCAAGTCAATGATAATAGAAGAATTGGTGGAATTAAACGTGGGAGAAAGCAGGAGTAATCTCGGGTAACCCACGTATACGATCTTGTGCACCACACAACTTACTTGGCCGGGGATCGAAACAATAAGGGTCCCACGCACAAGAGGAAGCGCTCTAACCCTGAGCTACCGCGCCCAATGATTAGAGCAAGTCAATGATAATAGAAAAATTGGTGGAATTAAACGTGGGAGAAAGCAGGAGTACTCTCGGATAACCCACGTATACGATCTTGTGCACCACACAACTTACTTGGCCGGGGATCGAAACAATAAGGGTCCCACGCACAAGAGGAAGCGCTCTAGCCCTGAGATAAGGCGCCCAATGATTAGAGCAAGTCAATGATAATAGAAAAATTGGTGGAATTAAACGTGGGAGAAAGCAGGAGTACTCTCGGATAACCCACGTATACGATCTTGTGCACCACACAACTTACTTGGCCGGGGATCGAAACAATAAGGGTCCCACGCACATGAGGAAGCGCTCTAACCCTAAGCTACGGCGCCCAATGATTAGAGCAAGTCAATGATAATAGAAGAATTGGTGGAATTAAACGTGGGAAAAAGCGGGTGTACTCTGGGATAACCCACGTATACGATCTTGTGCACCACACAACTTACTTGGCCGGGGATCGAAACAATAAGGGTCCCACGCACAAGAGGAAGCGCTCTAACCCTGAGCTACCGCGCCCAATGATTAGAGCAAGTCAATGATAATAGAAAAATTGGTGGAATTAAACGTGGGAGAAAGCAGGAGTACTCTCGGATAACCCACGTATACGATCTTGTGCACTACACAACTTACTTGGCCGGGGATCGAAACAATAAGGGTCCCATGCACAAGAGGAAGCGCTCCAACCCTGAGCTACCGCGCCCAATGATTAGAGCAAGTCAATGATAATAGAAAAATTGGTGGAATTAAACGTGGGAGAAAGCAGGAGTACTCTCGGATAACCACGTATACGATCTTGTGCACCACACAACTTATTTGGCCGAGGATAGAAACAATAAGGGCTCCACGCACAAGAGGAAGCGCTCTAACCCTGAGCTACCGCGCCCAATGATTAGAACAAGTCAATGATAATAGAAGAATTGGTGGAATTAAACGTGGGAAAAAGCGGGAGTACTCTGGGATAACCCACGGATACGATCTTGTGCACCACACAACTTACTTTGCCGGGGATCGAAACAATAAGGGCTCCACGCACAAGAGGAAGCGCTCTAACACTGAGCTACCGCGTCCAATGATTAAAGCAAGTCAATGATAATAGAAAAATTGGTGGAATTAAACGTGGGAGAAAGCAGGAGTACTCTCGGATAACCACGTATACGATCTTGTCCACCACACAACTTACTTGGCCGGGGATCGAAACAATAAAAGCTCCACGCACAAGAGAAAGCGCTCTAACTCTGAGCTACCGCGCCCAATGATTAGAGCAAGTCAATGATAATAGAAAAATTGGTGGAATTAAACGTGGGAAAAAGCGGGAGTACTCTGGGAAAACCCACGGATATGATCTTGTCCACCACGCAACTTACTTGGCCAGGGATCGAAACAATAAGGGCCCCACGCATAAGAGGAAGCGCTCTAACCCTGAGCAACGCAACCCAATGATTAGAGCAAGTCAATGATAATAGAAAAATTGGTGGAATTAAACGTGGGAAAAAGCGGGAGTACTCTGGGATAACCCGCGGATACGATCTTGTGCACCACACAACTTACTTGGCCAGGGATCGAAATAATAAGGGTCCCACGCACAAGAGGAAGCGCTCTAACCCTGAGCTACCGCGCCCAATGATTAGAACAAGTCAATGATAATAGAAAAATTGGTGGAATTAAACGTGGGAAAAAGCGGGAGTACTCTGGGATAACCCACGGATACGATCTTGTGCACCACACAACTTACTTGGCCAGGGATCGAAATAATAAGGGTCCCACGCACAAGAGGAAGCGCTCTAACCCTGAGCTACCGCGCCCAATGATTAGAACAAGTCAATGATAACAGAAGACTTGGTGGAATTAAACGTGGGAGAAAGCAGGAGTACTCTCGGATAACCCACGTATACGATCTTGTGCACCACACAACTTACTTGGCCGGGGATCGAAACAATAAGGGTCCCACGCACAAGAGGAAGCGCTCTAACCCTGAGCTACCGCGCCCAATGATTAGAGCAAGTCAATGATAATAGAAGAATTGCTGGAATTAAACGTAGGAAAAAGCGTGTTTACTCTGGGATAACCCACGGATACGATCTTGTGCACCACACAACTTACTTGGCCGAGGATCGAAACAATAAGGGTCCCACGCACATGAGGAAGCGCTCTAACCCTGAGCTACCGCACCCAATGATTAGAGCAAGTCAATGATAATAGAAAAATTGGTGGAATTAAACGTGGGAGAAAGCAGGAGTACTCTCGGATAACCCACGTATACGATCTTGTGCACCACACAACGTACTTGGCCGGGGATCGAAACAATAAGGGCTCCACGCACAAGAGGAAGCGCTCTAACCCTGAGCTACCGCGCCCATTGATTAGAGCAAGTCAATGATAATAGAAGAATTGCTGGAATTAAACGTAGGAAAAAGCGTGTGTACTCTGGGATAACCCACGGATACGATCTTGTGAACCACACAACTTACTTGGCCGAGGATCGAAACAATAAGGGTCCCACGCACATGAGGAAGCGCTCTAACCCTGAGCTACCGCGCCCAATGATTAGAGCAAGTCAATGATAATAGAAAAATCGGTGGAATTAAACGTGGGAGAAAGCAGGAGTAATCTCGGATAACCCACATATACGATCTTGTGCACCACACAACATACTTGCCGGGGATCGAAACAATAAGGGTCCCACGCACAAGAGGAAGCGCTCTAACCTTGAGCTACCGCCCCCAATGATAAGAGCAAGTCAATGATAATAGAAAAATTTGTGGAATTAAACGTGGGAGAAAGCAGGAGTACTCTCGGATAACCACGTATACGATCTTGTCCACCACACAACTTACTTGGCCGGGAATCGAAACAATAAGGGCTTCACGCACAAGAGGAAACGCTCTAACCCTGAGCTACCGCGCCCAATGATTAGAGCAAGTCAATGATAATAGAAAAATTGGTGGAATTAAACGTGGGAGAAAGCAGGAGTACTCTCGGATAACCACGTATACGATCTTGTCCTCCACACAACTTACTTGGCCGGGAATCGAAACAATAAGGGCTCCACGCACAAGAGGAAGCGCTCTAGCCCTGAGCTACCGCGCCCAATGATTAGAGCAAGTCAATGATAATAGAAAAATTGGTGGAATTAAACGTGGGAGAAAGCAGGAGTACTCTCGGATAACCCACGTATACGATCTTGTGCACCACACAACTTACTTGGCTGGGGATCGAAACAATAAGGGTCCCACGCACATGAGGAAGCGCTCTAACCCTGAGCTACCGCGCCCAATGATTAAAGCAAGTCAATGATAATATAAGAATTGGTAAAAAATGTGGGAGGAAGCGGGAGTACCCTGAGAAAACCCACGGATACGATCTTGTCCACCACAAACATAATACGTGGGACGAAACAGTAAGGACCCCGTGCACCAGAGGAAGGGCTCTACCACTGAGCTACCGCACCCAATGATTAAAGCAATCAATGATAATAGAAGAATTGGTGGAAAAAAAAGTGGGAAGAGGCGGGTGTACTCTGGGAAAACCCACGGATACGATCTTGTCCACCACAAATTTACTTGGCTGTCGATCGAAACAATAAGGGCCTCACGCAAAAGAGGAAGCGCCCTAACACTGAACCAGCGCTCCGAATGATTAAAGCACATCAATGATAATACAATAACTCGTGAAATGAAAAGTGGGAAAAAGCCAGAGTACTCTGGGAAAACCCACGGATACGATGTTGTCCACCACAAACTTACTTGGCCGGGGAACGTAGCAATAAGGACCTCACGCATCTGAGGAAGCCCTCTACCACTGGGCCAGCGCTCCCAATGATTAAGGCAATACAATGATAATAGAAGAATTGGCAGAAAAAAAGTGGAAAGAAGCGGGAATACTCTGGGATAACCCCTGGATACAATGTCCTTCACCACAAACTTACTTGGCTGGGGATCAAAACAATAAGAACCCCACGCACCAGAGGAAGCGCTCTACCACTGAGCTACCACGCCCAATGATTAGAGCAAGTCATTGATAATAGAAGAATTGGTGGAATTAAACGTGGGAAAAAGCGGGAGTACTCTGGGAAAACCCAAGGATACGATCTTGTCCACCACACAACTTACTTGGCCGGGGATCGAAACAATAAGAGCCCCACGCGCAAGAGGAAGCGCTCTAACCCTGAGCTACCGCGCCCAATGATTAGAGCAAGTCAATGATAATAGAAGAATTGGTGGAATTAAACGTGGGAAAAAGCGGGAGTACTCTGGGAAAACCCACGGATATGATCTTGTCCACCACGCAACTTACTTGGCCACGGATCGAAACAATAAGGGCCCCACGCATAAGAGGAAGCGCTCTAACCCTGAGCTACCACACCCAATGATTAGAGCAAGTCAATGATAATAGAAGAATTGGTGGAATTAAACCTGGGAAAAAGCGGGAGTACTCTTGGATAACCCACGGATACGATCTTGTGCACCACACAACTTACTTGGCCGGGGATCGAAACAATAAGGGTTCCACGCACAAGAGGAAGCGCTCTAACCCTGAGCTACCGCGCCCATTGATTAGAGCAAGTCAATGATAATAGAAGAATTGGTGGAATTAAACGTGGGAGAAAGCAGGAGTAATCTCGGGTAACCCACGTATACGATCTTGTGCACCACACAACTTACTTGGCCGGGGATCGAAACAATAAGGGTCCCACGCACAAGAGGAAGCGCTCTAACCCTGAGCTACCGCGCCCAATGATTAGAGCAAGTCAATGATAATAGAAAAATTGGTGGAATTAAACGTGGGAGAAAGCAGGAGTACTCTCGGATAACCCACGTATACGATCTTGTGCACCACACAACTTACTTGACCGGGGATCGAAACAATAAGGGTCCCACGCACAAGAGGAAGCGCTCTAGCCCTGAGCTAAGGCGCCCAATGATTAGAGCAAGTCAATGATAATAGAAAAATTCGTGGAATTAAACGTGGGAGAAAGCAGGAGTACTCTCGGATAACCCACGTATACGATCTTGTGCACCACACAACTTACTTGGCCGGGGATCGAAACAATAAGGGTCCCACGCACATGAGGAAGCGCTCTAACTCTAAGCTACGGCGCCCAATGATTAGAGCAAGTCAATGATAATAGAAGAATTGGTGGAATTAAACGTGGGAAAAAGCGGGTGTACTCTGGGATAACCCACGGATACGATCTTGTGCACCACACAACTTACTTGGCCGGGGATCGAAACAATAAGGGTCCCACGCACAAGAGGAAGCGCTCTAACCCTGAGCTACCGCGCCCAATGATTAGAGCAAGTCAATGATAATAGAAAAATTGGTGGAATTAAACGTGGGAGAAAGCAGGAGTACTCTCGGATAACCCACGTATACGATCTTGTGCACTACACAACTTACTTGGCCGGGGATCGAAACAATAAGGGTCCCATGCACAAAAGGAAGCGCTCTAACACTGAGCTACCGCGCCCAATGATTAGAGCAAGTCAATGATAATAGAAAAATTGGTGGAATTAAACGTGGGAGAAAGCAGGAGTACTCTCGGATAACCACGTATACGATCTTGTGCACCACACAACATACTTGGCCGGGGATCGAAACAATAAGGGCTCCACGCATAAGAGGAAGCGCTCTAACCCTGAGCTACCGCGCCCAATGATTAGAACAAGTCAATGATAATAGAAGAATTGGTGGAATTAAACGTGGGAAAAAGCGGGAGTACTCTGGGATAACCCACGGATACGATCTTGTGCACCACACAACTTACTTTGCCGGGGATCGAAACAATAAGGGCTCCACGCACAAGAGGAAGCGCTCTAACACTGAGCTACCGCGTCCAATGATTAAAGCAAGTCAATGATAATAGAAAAATTGGTGGAATTAAACGTGGGAGAAAGCAGGAGTACTCTCGGATAACCACGTATAAGATCTTGTCCACCACGCAACTGACTTGGCCAGGGATCGAAACAATAAGGGCCCCACGCATAAGAGAAAGCGCTCTAACCCTGAGCTACCACACCCAATGATTAGAGCAAGTCAATGATAATAGAATTGGTGGAATTAAACGTGGGAAAAAGCGGGAGTACTCTTGGATAACCCACGGATACGATCTTGTGCACCACACAACTTACTTGGCCGGGGATCGAAACATTAAGGGTCCCAGGCACAAGAGGAAGCGCTCTAACCCTGAGCTACCGCGCCCATTGATTAGAGCAAGTCAATGATAATAGAAGAATTGGTGGAATTAAACGTGGGAGAAAGCAGGAGTACTCTCGGGTAACCCACGTATACGATCTTGTGCACCACACAACTTACTTGGCCGGGGATCGAAACAATAAGGGTCCCACGCACAAGAGGAAGCGCTCTAACCCTGAGCTACCGCGCCCAATGATTAGAGCAAGTCAATGATAATAGAAAAATTGGTGGAATTAAACGTGGGAGAAAGCAGGAGTACTCTCGGATAACCCACGGATACGATCTTGTGCACCACAGAACTTATTTGCCCGGGGATCGAAACAATAAGGGTCCCACGCACAAGAGGAAGCGCTCTAACCCTGAGCTAAGGCGCCCAATGATTAGAGCAAGTCAATGATAATAGAAAAATTGGTGGAATTAAACGTGGGAGAAAGCAGGAGTACTCTCGGATAACCCACGTATACGATCTTGTGCACCACACAACTTACTTGGCCGGGGATCGAAACAATAAGGGTCCCACGCACATGAGGAAGCGCTCTAACCCTGAGCTACCGCGCCCAATGATTAGAGCAAGTCAATGATAATAGAAGAATTGGTGGAATTAAACGTGGGAAAAAGCGAGTGTACTCTGGGATAACCCACGGATACGATCTTGTGCACCACACAACTTACTTGGCCGGGGATCGAAACAATAAGGGTCCCACGCACAAGAAGAAGCGCTCTAACCCTGAGCTACCGCGCCCAATGATTAGAGCAAGTCAATGATAATAGAAAAATTGGTGGAATTAAACGTGGGAGAAAGCAGGAGTACTCTCGGATAACCCACGTATACGATCTTGTGCACTACACAACTTACTTGGCCGGGGTCGAAACAATAAGGGTCCCATGCACAAGAGGAAGCGCTCTAACCCTGAGCTACCGCGCCCAATGATTAGAGCAAGTCAATGATAATAGAAAAATTGGTGGAATTAAACGTGGGAGAAAGCAGGAGTACTCTCGGATAACCACGTATACGATCTTGTGCACCACACAACTTACTTGGCCGAGGATCGAAACAATAAGGGCTCCACGCACAAGAGGAAACGCTCTAACCCTGAGCTACCGCGCCAATGATTAGAACAAGTCAATGATAATAGAAGAATTGGTGAAATTAAACGTGGGAAAAAGCGGGAGTACTCTGGGATAACCCACGGATACGATCTTGTGCACCACACAACTTACTTTGCCGGGGATCGAAACAATAAGGGCTCCACGCACAAGAGGAAGCGCTCTAACACTGTGCTACCGCGTCCAATGATTAAAGCAAGTCAATGATAATAGAAAAATTGGTGGAATTAAACGTGGGAGAAAGCAGGAGTACTCTCGGATACCCACGTATACGATCTTGTCCACCACACAACTTACTTGGCCGGGGATCGAAACAATAAAAGCTCCACGCACAAGAGGAAGCGCTCTAACTCTGAGCTACCACGCCCAATGATTAGAGCAAGTCAATGATAATAGAAAAATTGGTGGAATTAAAAGTGGGAAAAAGCGGGAGTACTCTGGGAAAACCCACGGATATGATCTTGTCCACCACGCAACTTACTTGGCCAGGGATCGAAACAATAAGGGCCCCACGCATAAGAGGAAGCGCTCTAACCCTGAGCAACGAAACCCAATGATTAGAGCAAGTCAATGATAATAGAAAAATTGGTGGAATTAAACGTGGGAAAAAGCGGGAGTACTCTGTGATAACCCACGGATACGATCTTGTGCACCACACAACTTACTTGGCCAGGGATCGAAATAATAAGGGTCCCACGCACAAGAGGAAGCGCTCTAACCCTGAGCTACCGCGCCCAATGATTAGAGCAAGTCAATGATAATAGAAGAATTGCTGGAATTAAACGTAGGAAAAAGCGTGTGTACTCTGGGATAACCCACGGATACGATCTTGTGAACCACAGAACTTACTTGGCCGAGGATCGAAACAATAAGGGTCCCACGCACATGAGGAAGCGCTCTAACCCTGAGCTACCGCACCCAATGATTAGAGCAAGTCAATGATAATAGAAAAATTGGTGGAATTAAACGTGGGAGAAAGCAGGAGTACTCTCGGATAACCCACGTATACGATCTTGTGCACCACACAACGTACTTGGCTGGGGATCGAAACAATAAGGGTCCCACGCACATGAGGAAGCGCTCTAACCCTGAGCTACCGCGCCCAATGATTAAAGCAAGTCAATGATAATAGAAGAATTGGTAAAAAATGTGGGAGGAAGGGGGAGTACCCTGAGAAAACCCACGGATACGATCTTGTCCACCACAAACATGATACGACGGGGGACGAAACAGTAAGGACCCCGTGCACCAGAGGAAGGGCTCTACCACTGAGCTATCGCACCCAATGATTAAAGCAATCAATGATAATAGAAGAATTGGTGGAATAAAAAGTGGGAAGAGGCGGGAGTACTCTGGGAAAACCCACGGATACGATCTTGTCCACCACAAACTTACTTGGCTGTCGATCGAAACAAGAAAGGCCCCACGCACAAGAGGAAGCGCCCTAACACTGAACCAGCACTCCGAATGATTAAAGCACATCAATGATAATACAAGAACTCGTGAAACGAAAAGTGGGAAAAAGCCAGAGTACTCTGAGAAAACCCACGGATACGATGTTGTCCACTACAAACTTACTTGGCCGGGGATCGAAACAATAAGGACCCCACGCATCTGAGGAAGCCCTCTACCACTGGGCCAGCGCTCCCAATGATTAAGGCAATACAATGATAATAGAAGAATTGGCAGAATAAAAAGTGGAAAGAAGCGGGAATACTCTGGGATAACCCCTGGATACAATGTCCTTCACCACAAACTTACTTGGCCGGGGATCAAAACAATAAGGACCCCACGCACCAGAGGAAGCGCTCTACCACTGAGCTACCACGCCGAATGATTAGAGCAAGTCAATGATAATAGAAAAATTGGTGGAATTAAACGTGGGAAAAAGCGGGAGTACTCTGGGATAACCCACGGATACGATCTTGTGCACCACACAACTTACTTGGCCGGGGATCGAAACAATAAGGGTCCCACGCACAAGAGGAAGCGCTCTAACCCTGAGCTACCGCGCCCATTGATTAGAGCAAGTCAATGATAATAGAAGAATTGGTGGAATCAAACGTGGGAGAAAGCAGGAGTACTCTCGGGTAACCCACGTATACGATCTTGTGCACCACACAACTTACTTGGCCGGGGATCGAAACAATAAGGGTCCCACGCACAAGAGGAACCGCTCTAAGCCTGAGCTACCGCGCCCAATGATTAGAGCAAGTCAATGATAATAGAAAAATTGGTGGAATTAAACGTGGGAGAAAGCAGGAGTACTCTCGGATAACCCACGTATACGATCTTGTGCACCACACAACTTACTTGGCCGGGGATCGAAACAATAAGGGCTCCACGCACAAGAGGAAGCGCTCTAACCCTGAGCTACCGCGCCCAATGATTAGAGCAAGTCAATGATAATAGAAAAATTGGTGGAATTAAACGTGGGAAAAAGCGGGAGTACTCTGGGAAAACCCACGGATATGATCTTGTCCACCACACAACGTACTTGGCTGGGGATCGAAACAATAAGGGTCCCACGCACATGAGGAAGCGCTCTAACCCTGAGCTACCGCGCCCAATGATTAAAGCAAGTCAATGATAATAGAAGAATTGGTAAAAAATGTGGGAGGAAGGGGGAGTACCCTGAGAAAACCCACGGATACGATCTTGTCCACCACAAACATGATACGACGGGGGACGAAACAGTAAGGACCCCGTGCACCAGAGGAAGGGCTCTACCACTGAGCTATCGCACCCAATGATTAAAGCAATCAATGATAATAGAAGAATTGGTGGAATAAAAAGTGGGAAGAGGCGGGAGTACTCTGGGAAAACCCACGGATACGATCTTGTCCACCACAAATTTACTTGGCTGTCGATCGAAACAATAAGGGCCTCACGCACAAGAGGAAGCGCCCTAACCCTGAACCAGCGCTCCGAATGATTAAAGCACATCAATGATAATACAATAACTCGTGAAATGAAAAGTGGGAAAAAGCCAGAGTACTCTGGGAAAACCCACGGATACGATGTTGTCCACCATAAACTTACTTGGCCGGGGAATGAAACAATAAGTACCTCACGCATCTGAGGAAGCCCTCTACCACTGGGCCAGCGCTCCCAATGATTAAGGCAATACAATGATAATAGAAGAATTGGCAGAAAAAAAGTGGAAAGAAGCGGGAATACTCTGGGATAACCCCTGGATACAATGTCCTTCACCACAAACTTACTTGGCTGGGGATCAAAACAATAAGAACCCCACGCACCAGAGGAAGCGCTCTACCACTGAGCTACCACGCCCAATGATTAGAGCAAGTCATTGATAATAGAAGAATTGGTGGAATTAAACGTGGGAAAAAGCGGGAGTACTCTGGGAAAACCCACGGATACGATCTTGTCCACCACACAACTTACTTGGCCGGGGATCGAAACAATAAGAGCCCCACGCGCAAGAGGAAGCGCTCTAACCCTGAGCTACCGCGCCCAATGATTAGAGCAAGTCAATGATAATAGAAGAATTGGTGGAATTAAACGTGGGAAAAAGCGGGAGTACTCTGGGAAAACCCACGGATATGATCTTGTCCACCACGCAACTTACTTGGCCAAGGAACGAAACAATAAGGGCCCCACGCATAAGAGGAAGCGCTCTAACCCTGAGCTACCGCGCCCATTGATTAGAGCAAGTCAATGATAATAGAAGAATTGGTGGAATTAAACGTGGGAGAAAGCAGGAGTAATCTCGGGTAACCCACGTATACGATCTTGTGCACCACACAACTTACTTGGCCGGGGATCGAAACAATAAGGGTCCCACGCACAAGAGGAAGCGCTCTAACCCTGAGCTACCGCGCCCAATGATTAGAGCAAGTCAATGATAATAGAAGAATTGGTGGAATTAAACCTGGGAAAAAGCGGGAGTACTCTGGGATAACCCACGGATACGATCTTGTGCACCACACAACTTACTTGGCCGGGGATCGAAACAATAAGGGTCCCACGCACAAGAGGAAGCGCTCTAACCCTGAGCTACCGCGCCCATTGATTAGAGCAAGTCAATGATAATAGAAGAATTGGTGGAATTAAACGTGGGAGAAAGCAGGAGTAATCTCGGGTAACCCACGTATACGATCTTGTGCACCACACAACTTACTTGGCCGGGGATCGAAACAATAAGGGTCCCACGCACAAGAGGAAGCGCTCTAACCCTGAGCTACCGCGCCCAATGATTAGAGCAAGTCAATGATAATAGAAAAATTGGTGGAATTAAACGTGGGAGAAAGCAGGAGTACTCTCGGATAACCCACGTATACGATCTTGTGCACCACACAACTTACTTGGCCGGGGATCGAAACAATAAGGGTCCCACGCACAAGAGGAAGCGCTCTAGCCCTGAGCTAAGGCGCCCAATGATTAGAGCAAGTCAATGATAATAGAAAAATTGGTGGAATTAAACGTGGGAGAAAGCAGGAGTACTCTCGGATAACCCACGTATACGATCTTGTGCACCACACAACTTACTTGGCCGGGGATCGAAACAATAAGGGTCCCACGCACATGAGGAAGCGCTCTAACCCTAAGCTACGGCGCCCAATGATTAGAGCAAGTCAATGATAATAGAAGAATTGGTGGAATTAAACGTGGGAAAAAGCGGATGTACTCTGGGATAACCCACGGATACGATCTTGTGCACCACACAACTTACTTGGCCGGGGATCGAAACAATAAGGGTCCCACGCACAAGAGGAAGCGCTCTAACCCTGAGCTACCGCGCCCAATGATTAGAGCAAGTCAATGATAATAGAAAAATTGGTGGAATTAAACGTGGGAGAAAGCAGGAGTACTCTCGGATAACCCACGTATACGATCTTGTGCACTACACAACTTACTTGGCCGGGGATCGAAACAATAAGGGTCCCATGCACAAGAGGAAGCGCTCCAACCCTGAGCTACCGCGCCCAATGATTAGAGCAAGTCAATGATAATAGAAAAATTGGTGGAATTAAACGTGGGAGAAAGCAGGAGTACTCTCGGATAACCACGTATACGATCTTGTGCACCACACAACTTATTTGGCCGAGGATAGAAACAATAAGGGCTCCACGCACAAGAGGAAGCGCTCTAACCCTGAGCTACCGCGCCCAATGATTAGAACAAGTCAATGATAATAGAAGAATTGGTGGAATTAAACCTGGGAAAAAGCGAGAGTACTCTGGGATAACCCACGGATACGATCTTGTGCACCACACAACTTACTTTGCCGGGGATCGAAACAATAAGGGCTCCACGCACAAGAGGAAGCGCTCTAACACTGAGCTACCGCGTCCAATGATTAAAGCAAGTCAATGATAATAGAAAAATTGGTGGAATTAAACGTGGGAGAAAGCAGGAGTACTCTCGGATAACCACGTATACGATCTTGTCCACCACACAACTTACTTGGCCGGGGATCGAAACAATAAAAGCTCCACGCACAAGAGGAAGCGCTCTAACTCTGAGCTACCGCGCCCAATGATTAGAGCAAGTCAATGATAATAGAAAAATTGGTGGAATTAAACGTGGGAAAAAGCGGGAGTACTCTGGGAAAATCCACGGATATGATCTTGTCCACCACGCAACTTACTTGGCCAGGGATCGAAACAATAAGGGCCCCACGCATAAGAGGAAGCGCTCTAACCCTGAGCAACGCAACCCAATGATTAGAGCAAGTCAATGATAATAGAAAAATTGGTGGAATTAAACGTGGGAAAAAGCGGGAGTACTCTGGGATAACCCACGGATACGATCTTGTGCACCACACAACTTACTTGGCCAGGGATCGAAATAATAAGGGTCCCACGCACAAGAGGAAGCGCTCTAACCCTGAGCTACCGCGCCCAATGATTAGAACAAGTCAATGATAACAGAAGACTTGGTGGAATTAAACGTGGGAGAAAGCAGGAGTACTCTCGGATAACCCACGTATACGATCTTGTGCACCACACAACTTACTTGGCCGGGGATCGAAACAATAAGGGTCCCACGCACAAGAGGAAGCGCTCTAACCCTGAGCTACCGCGCCCAATGATTAGAGCAAGTCAATGATAATAGAAGAATTGCTGGAATTAAACGTAGGAAAAAGCGTGTGTACTCTGGGATAACCCACGGATACGATCTTGTGCACCACACAACTTACTTGGCCGAGGATCGAAACAATAAGGGTCCCACGCACATGAGGAAGCGCTCTAACCCTGAGCTACCGCACCCAATGATTAGAGCAAGTCAATGATAATAGAAAAATTGGTGGAATTAAACGTGGGAGAAAGCAGGAGTACTCTCGGATAACCCACGTATACGATCTTGTGCACCACACAACGTACTTGGCCGGGGATCGAAACAATAAGGGCTCCACGCACAAGAGGAAGCGCTCTAACCCTGAGCTACCGCGCCCATTGATTAGAGCAAGTCAATGATAATAGAAGAATTGCTGGAATTAAACGTAGGAAAAAGCGTGTGTACTCTGGGATAACCCACGGATACGATCTTGTGAACCACACAACTTACTTGGCCGAGGATCGAAACAATAAGGGTCCCACGCACATGAGGAAGCGCTCTAACCCTGAGCTACCGCGCCCAATGATTAGAGCAAGTCAATGATAATAGAAAAATCGGTGGAATTAAACGTGGGAGAAAGCAGGAGTACTCTCGGATAACCCACATATACGATCTTGTGCACCACACAACTTACTTGCCGGGGATCGAAACAATAAGGGTCCCACGCACAAGAGGAAGCGCTCTAACCTTGAGCTACCGCCCCCAATGATAAGAGCAAGTCAATGATAATAGAAAAATTTGTGGAATTAAACGTGGGAGAAAGCAGGAGTACTCTCGGATAACCACGTATACGATCTTGTCCACCACACAACTTACTTGGCCGGGAATCGAAACAATAAGGGCTTCACGCACAAGAGGAAACGCTCTAACCCTGAGCTACCGCGCGCAATGATTAGAGCAAGTCAATGATAATAGAAAAATTGGTGGAATTAAACGTGGGAGAAAGCAGGAGTACTCTCGGATAACCACGTATACGATCTTGTCCTCCACACAACTTACTTGGCCGGGAATCGAAACAATAAGGGCTCCACGCACAAGAGGAAGCGCTCTAGCCCTGAGCTACCGCGCCCAATGATTAGAGCAAGTCAATGATAATAGAAAAATTGGTGGAATTAAACGTGGGAGAAAGCAGGAGTACTCTCGGATAACCCACGTATACGATCTTGTGCACCACACAACTTACTTGGCTGGGAATCGAAACAATAAGGGTCCCACGCACATGAGGAAGCGCTCTAACCCTGAGCTACCGCGCCCAATGATTAAAGCAAGTCAATGATAATATAAGAATTGGTAAAAAATGTGGGAGGAAGCGGGAGTACCCTGAGAAAACCCACGGATACGATCTTGTCCACCACAAACATAATACAACGGGGGACGAAACAGTAAGGACCCCGTGCACCAGAGGAAGGGCTCTACCACTGAGCTACCGCACCCAATGATTAAAGCAATCAATGATAATAGAAGAATTGGTGGAAAAAAAAGTGGGAAGAGGCGGGTGTACTCTGGGAAAACCCACGGATACGATCTTGTCCACCACAAATTTACTTGGCTGTCGATCGAAACAATAAGGGCCTCACGCACAAGAGGAAGCGCCCTAACACTGAACCAGCGCTCCGAATGATTAAAGCACATCAATGATAATACAATAACTCGTGAAATGAAAAGTGGGAAAAAGCCAGAGTACTCTGGGAAAACCCACGGATACGATGTTGTCCACCACAAACTTACTTGGCCGGGGAACGTAGCAATAAGGACCTCACGCATCTGAGGAAGCCCTCTACCACTGGGCCAGCGCTCCCAATGATTAAGGCAATACAATGATAATAGAAGAATTGGCAGAAAAAAAGTGGAAAGAAGCGGGAATACTCTGGGATAACCCCTGGATACAATGTCCTTCACCACAAACTTACTTGGCTGGGGATCAAAACAATAAGAACCCCACGCACCAGAGGAAGCGCTCTACCACTGAGCTACCACGCCCAATGATTAGAGCAAGTCATTGATAATAGAAGAATTGGTGGAATTAAACGTGGGAAAAAGCGGGAGTACTCTGGGAAAACCCAAGAATACGATCTTGTCCACCACACAACATACTTGGCCGGGGATCGAAACAATAAGAGCTCCACGCATAAGAGGAAGCGCTCTAACCCTGAGCTACCGCGCCCAATGATTAGAACAAGTCAATGATAATAGAAAAATTGGTGGAATTAAACCTGGGAAAAAGCGGGAGTACTCTGGGATAACCCACGGATACGATCTTGTGCACCACACAACTTACTTGGCCGGGGATCGAAACAATAAGGGTCCCACGCACAAGAGGAAGCGCTCTAACCCTGAGCTACCGCGCCCATTGATTAGAGCAAGTCAATGATAATAGAAGAATTGGTGGAATTAAACGTGGGAGAAAGCAGGAGTAATCTCGGGTAACCCACGTATACGATCTTGTGCACCACACAACTTACTTGGCCGGGGATCGAAACAATAAGGGTCCCACGCACAAGAGGAAGCGCTCTAACCCTGAGCTACCGCGCCCAATGATTAGAGCAAGTCAATGATAATAGAAAAATTGGTGGAATTAAACGTGGGAGAAAGCAGGAGTACTCTCGGATAACCCACGTATACGATCTTGTGCACCACACAACTTACTTGACCGGGGATCAAAACAATAAGGGTCCCACGCACAAGAGGAAGCGCTCTAGCCCTGAGCTAAGGCGCCCAATGATTAGAGCAAGTCAATGATAATAGAAAAATTCGTGGAATTAAACGTGGGAGAAAGCAGGAGTACTCTCGGATAACCCACGTATACGATCTTGTGCACCACACAACTTACTTGGCCGGGGATCGAAACAATAAGGGTCCCACGCACATGAGGAAGCGCTCTAACTCTAAGCTACGGCGCCCAATGATTAGAGCAAGTCAATGATAATAGAAGAATTGGTGGAACTAAACGTGGGAAAAAGCGGGTGTACTCTGGGATAACCCACGGATACGATCTTGTGCACCACACAACTTACTTGGCCGGGGATCGAAACAATAAGGGTCCCACGCACAAGAGGAAGCGCTCTAACCCTGAGCTACCGCGCCCAATGATTAGAGCAAGTCAATGATAATAGAAAAATTGGTGGAATTAAACGTGGGAGAAAGCAGGAGTACTCTCGGATAACCCACGTATACGATCTTGTGCACTACACAACTTACTTGGCCGGGGATCGAAACAATAAGGGTCCCATGCACAAAAGGAAGCGCTCTAACACTGAGCTACCGCGCCCAATGATTAGAGCAAGTCAATGATAATAGAAAAATTGGTGGAATTAAACGTGGGAGAAAGCAGGAGTACTCTCGGATAACCACGTATACGATCTTGCGCACCACACAACATACTTGGCCGGGGATCGAAACAATAAGGGCTCCACGCATAAGAGGAAGCGCTCTAACCCTGAGCTACCGCGCCCAATGATTAGAACAAGTCAATGATAATAGAAGAATTGGTGGAATTAAACGTGGGAAAAAGCGGGAGTACTCTGGGATAACCCACGGATACGATCTTGTGCACCACACAACTTACTTTGCCGGGGATCGAAACAATAAGGGCTCCACGCACAAGAGGAAGCGCTCTAACACTGAGCTACCGCGTCCAATGATTAAAGCAAGTCAATGATAATAGAAAAATTGGTGGAATTAAACGTGGGAGAAAGCAGGAGTACTCTCGGATAACCACGTATAAGATCTTGTCCACCACGCAACTGACTTGGCCAGGGATCGAAACAATAAGGGCCCCACGCATAAGAGAAAGCGCTCTAACCCTGAGCTACCACACCCAATGATTAGAGCAAGTCAATGATAATAGAATTTGTGGAATTAAACGTGGGAAAAAGCGGGAGTACTCTTGGATAACCCACGGATACGATCTTGTGCACCACACAACTTACTTGGCCGGGGATCGAAACATTAAGGGTCCCAGGCACAAGAGGAAGCGCTCTAACCCTGAGCTACCGCGCCCATTGATTAGAGCAAGTCAATGATAATAGAAGAATTGGTGGAATTAAACGTGGGAGAAAGCAGGAGTACTCTCGGGTAACCCACGTATACGATCTTGTGCACCACACAACTTACTTGGCCGGGGATCGAAACAATAAGGGTCCCACGCACAAGAGGAAGCGCTCTAACCCTGAGCTACCGCGCCCAATGATTAGAGCAAGTCAATGATAATAGAAAAATTGGTGGAATTAAACGTGGGAGAAAGCAGGAGTACTCTCGGATAACCCACGGATACGATCTTGTGCACCACACAACTTATTTGCCCGGGGATCGAAACAATAAGGGTCCCACGCACAAGAGGAAGCGCTCTAACCCTGAGCTAAGGCGCCCAATGATTAGAGCAAGTCAATGATAATAGAAAAATTGGTGGAATTAAACGTGGGAGAAAGCAGGAGTACTCTCGGATAACCCACGTATACGATCTTGTGCACCACACAACTTACTTGGCGGGGGATCGAAACAATAAGGGTCCCACGCACATGAGGAAGCGCTCTAACCCTGAGCTACCGCGCCCAATGATTAGAGCAAGTCAATGATAATAGAAGAATTGGTGGAATTAAACGTGGGAAAAAGCGAGTGTACTCTGGGATAACCCACGGATACGATCTTGTGCACCACACAACTTACTTGGCCGGGGATCGAAACAATAAGGGTCCCACGCACAAGAAGAAGCGCTCTAACCCTGAGCTACCGCGCCCAATGATTAGAGCAAGTCAATGATAATAGAAAAATTGGTGGAATTAAACGTGGGAGAAAGCAGGAGTACTCTCGGATAACCCACGTATACGATCTTGTGCACTACACAACTTACTTGGCCGGGGATCGAAACAATAAGGGTCCCATGCACAAGAGGAAGCGCTCTAACCCTGAGCTACCGCGCCCAATGATTAGAGCAAGTCAATGATAATAGAAAAATTGGTGGAATTAAACGTGGGAGAAAGCAGGAGTACTCTCGGATAACCACGTATACGATCTTGTGCACCACACAACTTACTTGGCCGAGGATCGAAACAATAAGGGCTCCACGCACAAGAGGAAGCGCTCTAACCCTGAGCTACCGCGCCCAATGATTAGAACAAGTCAATGATAATAGAAGAATTGGTGAAATTAAACGTGGGAAAAAGCGGGAGTACTCTGGGATAACCCACGGATACGATCTTGTGCACCACACAACTTACTTTGCCGGGGATCGAAACAATAAGGGCTCCACGCACAAGAGGAAGCGCTCTAACACTGTGCTACCGCGTCCAATGATTAAAGCAAGTCAATGATAATAGAAAAATTGGTGGAATTAAACGTGGGAGAAAGCAGGAGTACTCTCGGATAACCACGTATACGATCTTGTCCACCACACAACTTACTTGGCCGGGGATCGAAACAATAAAAGCTCCACGCACAAGAGGAAGCGCTCTAACTCTGAGCTACCACGCCCAATGATTAGAGCAAGTCAATGATAATAGAAAAATTGGTGGAATTAAAAGTGGGAAAAAGCAGGAGTACTCTGGGAAAACCCACGGATATGATCTTGTCCACCACGCAACTTACTTGGCCAGGGATCGAAACAATAAGGGCCCCACGCATAAGAGGAAGCGCTCTAACCCTGAGCAACGAAACCCAATGATTAGAGCAAGTCAATGATAATAGAAAAATTGGTGGAATTAAACGTGGGAAAAAGCGGGAGTACTCTGTGATAACCCACGGATACGATCTTGTGCACCACACAACTTACTTGGCCAGGGATCGAAATAATAAGGGTCCCACGCACAAGAGGAAGCGCTCTAACCCTGAGCTACCGCGCCCAATGATTAGAGCAAGTCAATGATAATAGAAGAATTGCTGGAATTAAACGTAGGAAAAAGCGTGTGTACTCTGGGATAACCCACGGATACGATCTTGTGAACCACAGAACTTACTTGGCCGAGGATCGAAACAATAAGGGTCCCACGCACATGAGGAAGCGCTCTAACCCTGAGCTACCGCACCCAATGATTAGAGCAAGTCAATGATAATAGAAAAATTGGTGGAATTAAACGTGGGAGAAAGCAGGAGTACTCTCGGATAACCCACGTATACGATCTTGTGCACCACACAACGTACTTGGCTGGGGATCGAAACAATAAGGGTCCCACGCACATGAGGAAGCGCTCTAACCCTGAGCTACCGCGCCCAATGATTAAAGCAAGTCAATGATAATAGAAGAATTGGTAAAAATGTGGGAGGAATGGGGAGTACCCTGAGAAAACCCACGGATACGATCTTGTCCACCACAAACATGATACGACGGGGGACGAAACAGTAAGGACCCCGTGCACCAGAGGAAGGGCTCTACCACTGAGCTATCGCACCCAATGATTAAAGCAATCAATGATAATAGAAGAATTGGTGGAATAAAAAGTGGGAAGAGGCGGGAGTACTCTGGGAAAACCCACGGATACGATCTTGTCCACCACAAACTTACTTGGCTGTCGATCGAAACAAGAAAGGCCCCACGCACAAGAGGAAGCGCCCTAACACTGAACCAGCACTCCGAATGATTAAAGCACATCAATGATAATACAAGAACTCGTGAAACGAAAAGTGGGAAAAAGCCAGAGTACTCTGAGAAAACCCACGGATACGATGTTGTCCACCACAAACTTACTTGGCCGGGGATCGAAACAATAAGGACCCCACGCATCTGAGGAAGCCCTCTACCACTGGGCCAGCGCTCCCAATGATTAAGGCAATACAATGATAATAGAAGAATTGGCAGAATAAAAAGTGGAAAGAAGCGGGAATACTCTGGGATAACCCCTGGATACAATGTCCTTCACCACAAACTTACTTGGCCGGGGATCAAAACAATAAGGACCCCACGCACCAGAGGAAGCGCTCTACCACTGAGCTACCACGCCGAATGATTAGAGCAAGTCAATGATAATAGAAAAATTGGTGGAATTAAACGTGGGAAAAAGCGGGAGTACTCTGGGATAACCCACGGATACGATCTTGTGCACCACACAACTTACTTGGCCGGGGATCGAAACAATAAGGGTCCCACGCACAAGAGGAAGCGCTCTAACCCTGAGCTACCGCGCCCATTGATTAGAGCAAGTCAATGATAATAGAAGAATTGGTGGAATCAAACGTGGGAGAAAGCAGGAGTACTCTCGGGTAACCCACGTATACGATCTTGTGCACCACACAACTTACTTGGCCGGGGATCGAAACAATAAGGGTCCCACGCACAAGAGGAACCGCTCTAACCCTGAGCTACCGCGCCCAATGATTAGAGCAAGTCAATGATAATAGAAAAATTGGTGGAATTAAACGTGGGAGAAAGCAGGAGTACTCTCGGATAACCCACGTATACGATCTTGTGCACCACACAACTTACTTGGCCGGGGATCGAAACAATAAGGGCTCCACGCACAAGAGGAAGCGCTCTAACCCTGAGCTACCGCGCCCAATGATTAGAGCAAGTCAATGATAATAGAAAAATTGGTGGAATTAAACGTGGGAAAAAGCGGGAGTACTCTGGGAAAACCCACGGATATGATCTTGTCCACCACGCAACTTACTTGGCCAGGGATCGAAACAATAAGTGCCCCACGCATAAGAGGAAGCGCTCTAACCCTGAGCAACGCAGCCCAATGATTAGAGCAAGTCAATGATAATAGAAAAATTGGTGGAATTAAACGTGGGAAAAAGCGGGAGTACTCTGGGAAAACCCACGGATACGATCTTGTGCACCACACAACTTACTTGGCCAGGGATCGAAATAATAAGGGTCCCACGCACAAGAGGAAGCGCTCTAACCCTGAGCTACCGCGCCCAATGATTAGAACAAGTCAATGATAACAGAAGAATTGGTGGAATTAAACGTGGGAGAAAGCAGGAGTACTCTCGGATAACCCACGTATACGATCTTGTGCACCACACAAGTTACTTGGCCGGGGATCGAAACAATAAGGGCTCCACGCACAAGAGGAAGCGCTCTAACCCTGAGCTACCGCGCCCAATGATTAGAGCAAGTCAATGATAATAGAAGAATTGCTGGAATTAAACGTAGGAAAAAGCGTGTGTACTCTGGGATAACCCACGGATACGATCTTGTGCACCACACAACTTACTTGGCCGAGGATCGAAACAATAAGGGTCCCACGCACAAGAGGAAGCGCTCTAACCCTGAGCTACCGCACCCGATGATTAGAGCAAGTCAATGATAATAGAAAAATTGGTGGAATTAAACGTGGGAGAAAGCAGGAGTACTCTCGGATAACCCACATATATGATCTTGTGCATCACACAACTTACTTGGCCGGGGATCGAAACAATAAGGGTCCCACGCACATGAGGAAGCGCTCTAACATTGAGCTACCGCACCCAATGATTAGAGCAAGTCAATGATAATAGAAAAACTGGTGGAATTAAACGTGGGAGAAAGCAGGAGTACTCTCGGATAACCACGTATACGATCTTGTCCACCACACAACTTACTTGGCCGGGAATCGAAACAATAAGGGCTTCACGCACAAGAGGAAGCGCTCTAACCCTGAGCTACCGCGCCCAATGATTAGAGCAAGTCAATGATAATAAAAAAATTGGTGGAATTAAACGTGGGAGAAAGCAGGAGTACTCTCGGATAACCACGTATACGATCTTGTCCACCACACAACTTACTTGGCCGGGAATCGAAACAATATGGGCTCCACGCACAAGAGAAAGCGCTCTAGCCCTGAGCTACCGCGCCCAATGATTAGAGCAAGTCAATGATAATAGAAAAATTGGTAGAATTAAACGTGGGTTAAAGCAGGATTACTCTCGGATAACCCACGTATACGATCTTGTGCACCACACAAAGTACTTGGCTGGGGATCGAAACATTAAGGGTCCCACGCACATGAGGAAGCGCTCTAACCCTGAGCTACCGCGCCCAATGATTAAAGCAAGTCAATGTTAATAGAAGAATTGGTAAAAAATGTGGGAGGAAGCGGGAGTACCCTGAGAAAACCCACGGATACGATCTTGTCCACCACAAACATGATACGACGGGGGACGAAACAGTAAGGACCCCGTGCACCAGAGGAAGGGCTCTACCACTGAGCTATCGCACCCAATGATTAAAGCAATCAATGATAATAGAAGAATTGGTGGAATAAAAAGTGGGAAGAGGCGGGAGTACTCTGGGAAAACCCACGGATACGATCTTGTCCACCACAAACTTACTTGGCTGTCGATCGAAACAAGGAGGGCCCCACGCACAAGAGGAAGCGCCCTAACACTGAACCAGCACTCCGAATGATTAAAGCACATCAATGATAATACAAGAACTCGTGAAATGAAAAGTGGGAAAAAGCCAGAGTACTCTGAGAAAACCCACGGATACGATGTTGTCCACCACAAACTTACTTGGCCGGGGATCGAAACAATAAGGACCCCACGCATCTGAGGAAGCCCTCTACCACTGGGCCAGCGCTCCCAATGATTAAGGCAATACAATGATAATAGAAGAATTGGCAGAATAAAAAGTGGAAAGAAGCGGGAATACTCTGGGATAACCCCTGGATACAATGTCCTTCACCACAAACGTACTTGGCCGGGGATCAAAACAATAAGGACCCCACGCACCAGAGGAAGCGCTCTACCACTGAGCTACCACGACCAATGATTAGAGCAAGTCAATGATAATATAAGAATTGGTGGAATTAAACTTGGGAGAAAGCAGGAGTACTCTGGGAAAACCCACGGATACGATCTTGTCCACCACACAACTTACTTGGCCGGGGATCGAAGCAATAAGGGCCCCACGCACAAGAGGAAGCGCTCTAACCCTGAGCTACCGCGCCCAATGATTAGAGCAAGTTAATGATAATAGAAAAATTGGTGGAATTAAACGTGGGAGAAAGCAGGAGCACTCTCGGATAACCCACGTATACGATCTTGTGCACCACACAACTTACTTGGCCGGGGATCGAAACAACAAGGGTCCCACGCACAAGAGGAAGCGCTCTAACCCAGAGCTAAGGCGCCCAATGATTAGAGCAAGTCAATGATAATAGAAAAATTGGTGGAATTAAACGTGGGAGAAAGCAGGAGTACTCTCGGATAACCCACGTATACGATCTTGTGCACCACACAACTTACTTGGCCGGGGATCGAAACAATAAGGGTCCCACGCACATGAGCAAGCGCTCTAACCCTGAGCTACCGCGCCCAATGATTAGAGCAAGTCAATGATAATAGAAGAATTGGTAGAATTAAACGTGGGAAAAAGCGAGTGTACTCTGGGATAACCCACGGATACGATCTTGTGCACCACACAACTTACTTGGCCGGGGATCGAAACAATAAGGGTCCCACGCACAAGAGAAAGCGCTCTAACACTGAGCTACCGCGCCCAATGATTAGAGCAAGTCAATGATAATATTAAAATTGGTGGAATTAAACGTGGGAGAAAGCAGGAGTACTCTCGGATAACCCACGTATACGATCTTGTGCACTACACAACTTACTTGGCCGGGGATCGAAACTATAAGGGTCCCATGCACAAGAGGAAGCGCTCTAACACTGAGCTACCGCGCCCAATGATTAGAGCAAGTCAATGATAATAGAAAAATTGGTGGAATTAAACGTGGGAGAAAGCAGGAGTACTCTCGGATAACCACGTATACGATCTTGTGCACCACACAACTTACTTGGCCGAGGATCGAAACAATAAGGGCTCCACGCACAAGAGGAAGCGCTCTAACCCTGAGCTACCGCGCCCAATGATTAGAGCAAGTCAATGATAATAGAAGAATTGGTGGAATTAAACGTGGGAAAAAGCGGGAGTACTCTGGGATAACCCACGGATACAATCTTGTGCACCACACAACTTACTTTGCCGGGGATCGAAACAATAAGGGCTCCACGCACAAGAGGAAGCGCTCTAACACTGAGCTACCGCGTCCAATGATTAAAGCAAGTCAATGATAATAGAAAAATTGGTGGAATTAAACGTGGGAGAAAGCAGGAGTACTCTCGGATAACCACGTATACGATCTTGTCCACCACACAACTTACTTGGCCGGGGATCGAAACAATTAGGGCTCTACGCACAAGAGGAAGCGCTCTAACCCTGAGCTACCGCGCCCAATGATTAGAGCAAGTCAATGATAATAGAAAAATTGGTGGAATTAAACGTGGGAAAAAGCGGGAGTACTCTGGGAAAACCCACGGATATGATCTTGTCCACCACGCAACTTACTTGGCCAGGGATCGAAACAATAAGGGCCCCACGCATAAGAGGAAGCGCTCTAACCCTGAGCAACGCAACCCAATGATTAGAGCAAGTCAATGATAATAGAAAAATTGGTGGAATTAAACGTGGGAAAAAGCGGGAGTACTCTGGGAAAACCCACGGATACGATCTTGTGCACCACACAACTTACTTGCCCAGGGATCGAAATAATAAGGGTCCCACGCACAAGAGGAAGCGCTCAAACCCTGAGCTACCGCGCCCAATGATTAGAACAAGTCAATGATAACAGAAGAATTGGTGGAATTAAACGTGGGAGAAAGCAGGAGTACTCTCGGATAACCCACGTATACGATCTTGTGCACCACACAAGTTACTTGGCCGGGGATCGAAACAATAAGGGCTCCACGCACAAGAGGAAGCGCTCTAACCCTGAGCTACCGCGCCCAATGATTAGAGCAAGTCAATGATAATAGAAGAATTGCTGGAATTAAACGTAGGAAAAAGCGTGTGTACTCTGGGATAACCCACGGATACGATCTTGTGCACCACACAACTTACTTGGCCGAGGATCGAAACAATAAGGGTCCCACGCACATGAGGAAGCGCTCTAACCCTGAGCTACCGCACCCAATGATTAGAGCAAGTCAATGATAATAGAAAAATTGGTGGAAATTAACGTGGGAGAAAGCAGGAGTACTCTCGGATAACCCACATATATGATCTTGTGCACCACACAACTTACTTGGCCGGGGATCGAAACAATAAGGGTCCCACGCACAAGAGGAAGCGCTCTAACCTTGAGCTACCGCACCCAATGATTAGAGCAAGTCAATGATAATAGAAAAATTGGTGGAATTAAACGTGGGAGAAAGCAGGAGTACTCTCGGATAACCACGTATACGATCTTGTCCACCACACAACTTACTTGCCCGGGAATCGAAACAATAAGGGCTCCACGCACAAGAGGAAGCGCTCTAGCCCTGAGCTACCGCGCCCAATGATTAGAGCAAGTCAATGATAATAGAAAAATTGGTGGAATTAAACGTGGGTTAAAGCAGGAGTACTCTCGGATAACCCACGTATACGATCTTGTGCACCACACCACGTACTTGGCTGGGGATCGAAACATTAAGGGTCCCACGCAAATGAGGAAGCGATCTAACCCTGAGCTACCGAGCCCAATGATTAAAGCAAGTCAATATTAATAGAAGAATTGGTAAAAAATGTGGAAGGAAGCGGGAGTACCCTGAGAAAACCCACGGATACGATCTTGTCCACCACAAACATAATACGACGGGGGACGAAACAGTAAGGACCCCGTGCACCAGAGGAAGGGCTCTACCACTGAGCTACCGCACCCAATGATTAAAGCAATCAATGATAATAGAAGAATGGGTGGAAAAAAAGTGGGAAGAGGCGGGAGTACTCTGGGAAAACCCACGGATACGATCTTCTCCACCACAAATTTACTTGGCTGTCGATCGAAACAATAAGGGCCTCACGCACAAGAGGAAGCGCCCTAACACTGAACCAGCACTCCGAATGATTAAAGCACATCAATGATAATACAATAACTCGTGAAATGAAAAGTGGGAAAAAGCCAGAGTACTCTGGGAAAACCCACGGATACGATGTTGTCCACCACAAACTTACTTGGCCGGGGATCGAAACAATAAGGACCTCACGCATCTGAGGAAGCCCTCTACCACTGGGCCAGCGCTCCCAATGATTAAGGCAATACAATGATAATAGAAGAATTGGCAGAAAAAAGTGGAAAGAAGCGGGAATACTCTGGGATAACCCCTGGATACAATGTCCTTCACCACAAACTTACTTGGCTGGGGATCAAAACAATAAGAACCCCACGCACCAGAGGAAGCGCTCTACCACTGAGCTACCACGACCAATGATTAGAGCAAGTCATTGATAATAGAAGAATAGGTGGAATTAAACGTGGGAAAAAGCGGGAGTACTCTGGGAAAACCCACGGATACGATCTTGTCCACCACACAACTTACTTGGCCGGGGATCGAAACAATAAGAGCCCCACGCACAAGAGGAAGCGCTCTAACCCTGAGCTACCGCGCCCAATGATTAGAGCAAGTCAATGATAATAGAAGAATTGGTGGAATTAAACGTGGGAAAAAGCGGGAGTACTCTGGGAAAACCCACGGATATGATCTTGTCCACCACGCAACTTACTTGGCCAAGGATCGAAACAATAAGGGCCCCACGCATAAGAGGAAGCGCTCTAACCCTGAGCTACCACACCCAATGATTAGAGCAAGTCAATGATAATAGAAGAATTGGTGGAATTAAACGTGGGAAAAAGCGGGAGTACTCTGGGATAACCCACGGATACGATCTTGTGCACCACACAACTTACTTGGCCGGGGATCGAAACAATAAGGGTCCCACGCACAAGAGGAAGCGCTCTAACCCTGAGCTACCGCGCCCATTGATTAGAGCAAGTCAATGATAATAGAAGAATTGGTGGAATTAAACGTGGGAGAAAGCAGGAGAACTCTCGGGTAACCCACGTATACGATTTTATGCACCACACAACTTACTTGGCCGGGGATCGAAACAATAAGGGTCCCACGCACAAGAGGAAGCGCTCTAACCCTGAGCTACCGCGCCCAATGATTAGAGCAAGTCAATGATAATAGAAAAATTGGTGGAATTAAACGTGGGAGAAAGCAGGAGTACTCTCGGATAACCCACGTATACGATCTTGTGCACCACACAACTTACTTGGCCGGGGATCGAAACAATAAGGGTCCCACGCACATGAGGAAGCGCTCTAACCCTAAGCTACCGCGCCCAATGATTAGAGCAAGTCAATGATAATAGAAGAATTGGTGGAATTAAACGTGGGAAAAAGCGGGTGTACTCTGGGATAACCCACGGATACGATCTTGTGCACCACACAACTTACTTGGCCGGGGATCGAAACAATAAGGGTCCCACGCACAAGAGGAAGCGCTCTAAACCTGAGCTACCGCGCCCAATGATTAGAGCAAGTCAATGATAATAGAAAAATTGGTGGAATTAAACGTGAGAGAAAGCAGGAGTACTCTCGGATAACCCACGTATACGATCTTGTGCACTACACAACTTACTTGGCCGGGGATCGAAACAATAAGGGTCCCATGCACAAGACGAAGCGCTCTAACACTGAGCTACCGCGCCCAATGATTAGAGCAAGTCAATGATAATAGAAAAATTGGTGGAATTAAACGTGGGAGTAAGCAGGAGTACTCTCGGATAACCACGTATACGATCTTGTGCACCACACAACATACTTGGCCGGGGATCGAAACAATAAGGGCTCCACGCACAAGAGGAAGCGCTCTAACCCTGAGCTACCGCGCCCAATGATTAGAACAAGTCAATGATAATAGAAGAATTGGTGGAATTAAACGTGGGAAAAAGCGGGAGTACTCTGGGATAACCCACGGATACGATCTTGTGCACCACACAACTTACTTGGCCAGGGATCGAAACAATAAGGGCCCCACGCATAAGAGGAAGCGCTCTAACCCTGAGCTACCACACCCAATGATTAGAGCAAGTCAATGATAATAGAAGAATTTGTGGAATTAAACGTGGGAAAAAAGCGGGAGTACTCTGGGATAACCCACGGATACGATCTTGTGCACCACACAACTTACTTGGCCGGGGATCGAAACAATAAGGGTCCCACGCACAAGAGGAAGCGCTCTAACCCTGAGCTACCGCGCCCATTGATTAGACCAAGTCAATGATAATAGAAGAATTGGTGGAATTAAACGTGGGAGAAAGCAGGAGTACTCTCGGGTAACCCACGTATACGATCTTGTGCACCACACAACTTACTTGGCCGGGGATCGAAACAATAAGGGTCCCACGCACAAGAGGAAGCGCTCTAACCCTGAGCTACCGCGCCCAATGATTAGAACAAGTCAATGATAATAGAAGAATTGGTGGAACTAAACGTGGAAAAAAGCGGGAGTACTCTGGGATAACCCACGGATACGATCTTGTGCACCACACAACTTACTTGGCCGGGGATCGAAACAATAAGGGCTCCACGCACAAGAGGAAGCGCTCTAACACTGAGCTACCGCGTCCAATGATTAAAGCAAGTCAATGATAATAGAAAAATTGGTGGAATTAAACGTGGGAGAAAGCAGGAGTACTCTCGGATAACCACGTATACGATCTTGTCCACCACACTACTTACTTGGCCGGGGATCGAAACAATAAGGGCTCCACGCACAAGAGGAAGCGCTCTAACCCTGAGCTACCGCGCCGAATGATTAGAGCAAGTCAACGATAATAGAAAAATTGGTGGAATTAAACGTGGGAAAAAGCGGGAGTACTCTGGGAAAACCCACGGATATGATCTTGTCCACCACGCAACTTACTTGGCCAGGGATCGAAACAATAAGGGCCCCACGCATAAGAGGAAGCGCTCTAACCCTGAGCAACGCAACCCAATGATTAGAGCAAGTCAATGATAATAGAAAAATTGGTGGAATTAAACGTGGGAAAAAGCGGGAGTACTCTGGGATAACCCACGGATACGATCTTGTGCACCACACAACTTACTTGGGCAGGGATCGAAATAATAAGGGTCCCACGCACAAGAGGAAGCGCTCTAACCCTGAGCTACCGCGCCCAATGATTAGAACAAGTCAATGATAACAGAAGACTTGGTGGAATTAAACGTGGGAGAAAGCAGGAGTACTCTCGGATAACCCACGTATACGATCTTGTGCACCACACAACTTACTTGGCCGGGGATCGAAACAATAAGGGCTCCACGCACAAGAGGAAGCGCTCTAACCCTGAGCTACCGCGCCCAATGATTAGAGCAAGTCAATGATAATAGAAGAATTGCTGGAATTAAACGTAGGAAAAAGCGTGTGTACTCTGGGATAACTTACGGATACGATCTTGTGCACCACACAACTTACTTGGCCGAGGATCGAAACAATAAGGGTCCCAGGCACATGAGGAAGCGCTCTAACCCTGAGTTACCGCACCCAATGATTAGAGCAAGTCAATGATAATAGAAAAATTGGTGGAATTAAACGTGGGAGAAAGCAGGAGTACTCTCGGATAACCCACATATATGATCTTGTGCACCACACAACTTACTTGGCCGGGGATCGAAACAATAAGGGTCCCACGCACAAGAGGAAGCGCTCTAACCTTGAGCTACCGCACCCAATGATTAGAGCAAGTCAATGATCATAGAAAAATTGGTGGAATTAAACGTGGGAGAAAGCAGGAGTACTCTCGGATAACCACGTATACGATCTTGTCCACCACACAACTTACTTGGCCGGGAATCGAAACAATAAGGGCTTCACGCACAAGAGGAAGCGCTCTAACCCTGAGCTACCGCGCCCAATGATTAGAGCAAGTCAATGATAATAGAAAAATTGGTGGAATTAAACGTGGGAGAAAGCAGGAGTACTCTCGGATAACCACGTATACGATCTTGTCCACCACACAATTTACTTGGCCGGGAATCGAAACAATAAGGGCTCCACGCACAAGAGGAAGCGCTCTAGCCCTGAGCTACCGCGCCCAATGATTAGAGCAAGTCAATGATAATAGAAAAATTGGTGGAATTAAACGTGGGAGAAAGCAGGAGTACTCTCGGATAACCCACGTATACGATCTTGTGCACCACACAACGTACTTGGCTGGGGATCGAAACAATAAGGGTCCCACGCACATGAGGAAGCGCTCTAACCCTGAGCTACCGCGCCCAATGATTAAAGCAAGTCAATGTTAATATAAGAATTGGTAAAAAATGTGGGAGGAAGCGGGAGTACCCTGAGAAAACCCACGGATACGATCTTGTCCACCACAAACATGATACGACGGGGGACGAAACAGTAAGGACCCCGTGCACCAGAGGAAGGGCTCTACCACTGAGCTATCGCACCCAATGATTAAAGCAATCAATGATAATAGAAGAATTGGTGGAATAAAAAGTGGGAAGAGGCGGGAGTACTCTGGGAAAACCCACGGATACGATCTTGTCCACCACAAACTTACTTGGCTGTCGATCGAAACAAGAAGGGCCCCACGCACAAGAGGAAGCGCCCTAACACTGAACCAGCACTCCGAATGATTAAAGCACATCAATGATAATACAAGAACTCGTGAAATGAAAAGTGGGAAAAAGCCAGAGTACTCTGAGAAAACCCACGGATACGATGTTGTCCACCACAAACTTACTTGGCCGGGGATCGAAACAATAAGGACCCCACGCATCTGAGGAAGCCCTCTACCACTGGGCCAGCGGTCCCAATGATTAAGGCAATACAATGATAATAGAAGAATTGGCAGAATAAAAAGTGGAAAGAAGCGGGAATACTCTGGGATAACCCCTGGATACAATGTCCTTCACCACAAACTTACTTGGCTGGGGATCAAAACAATAAGAACCCCACGCACCAGAGGAAGCGCTCTACCACTGAGCTACCACGCCCAATGATTAGAGCAAGTCAATGATAATAGAAGAATTGGTGGAATTAAACGTGGGAGAAAGCAGGAGTACTCTGGGAAAACCCACGGATACGATCTTGTCCACCACACAACTTACTTGGCCGGGGATCGAAGCAATAAGGGCCCCACGCACAAAAGGAAGCGCTCTAACCCTGAGCTACCGCGCCCAATGATTAGAGCAAGTCAATGATAATAGAAAAATTGGTGGAATTAAACGTGGGAAAAAGCGGGAATACTCTGGGAAAACCCACGGATATGATCTTGTCCACCACGCAACTTACTTGGCCGGGGATCGAAATAATAAGGGCTCCACGCACAAGAGGAAGCGCTCTAACCCTGAGCTACCGCGCCCAATGATTAGAGCAAGTCAATGATAATAGAAGAATTGCTGGAATTAAACGTAGGAAAAAGCGTGTGTACTCTGGGATAACCCACGGATACGATCTTGTGCACCACACAACTTACTTGGCCGGGGATCGAAACAATAAGGGTCCCACGCACAAGAGGAAGCGCTCTAACCTTGAGCTACCGCACCCAATGATTAGAGCAAGTCAATGATAATAGAAAAATTGGTGGAGTTAAACGTGGGAGAAAGCAGGAGTACTCTCGGATAACCACGTATACGATCTTGTCCACCACACAACTTACTTGGCCGGGAATCGAAACAATAAGGGCTTCACGCACAAGAGGAAGCGCTCTAACCCTGAGCTACCGCGCCCAATGATTAGAGCAAGTCAATGATAATAGAAAAATTGGTGGAATTAAACGTTGGAGAAAGCAGGAGTACTCTCGGATAACCACGTATACGATCTTGTCCTCCGCACAACTTACTTGGCCGGGAATTGAAACAATAAGGGCTCCACGCACAAGAGGAAGCGCTCTAGCCCTGAGCTACCGCGCCCAATGATTAGAGCAAGTCAATGATAATAGAAAAATTGGTGGAATTAAACGTGGGAGAAAGCAGGAGTACTCTCGGATAACCCACGTATACGATCTTGTGCACCACACAACTTACTTGGCTGGGGATCGAAACAATAAGGGTCCCACGCACATGAGGAAGCGCTCCAACCCTGAGCTACCGCGCCCAATGATTAAAGCAAGTCAATGATAATAGAAGAATTGGTAAAAAAAAGTGGGAGGAAGTGGGAGTACCCTGAGAAAACCCACGGATACGATCTTGTCCACCACAAACATAATACGACGGGGGACGAAACAGTAAGGACCCCGTGCACCAGAGGAAGGGCTCTACCACTGAGCTACCGCACCCAATGATTAAAGCAATCAATGATAATAGAAGAATTGGTGGAATGAAAAGTGGGAAGAGGCGGGAGTACTCTGGGAAAACCCACGGATACGATCTTGTCCACCACAAACTTACTTGGCTGTCGATCGAAACAATAAGGGCCTCACGCACAAGAGGAAGCGCCCTAACACTGAACCAGCACTCCGAATGGTTAAAGCACATCAATGATAATACAATAACTCGTGAAATGAAAAGTGGGAAAAAGCCAGAGTACTCTGGGAAAACACACGGATACGATGTTGTCCACCACAAACTTACTTGGCCGGGGATCGAAACAATAAGGACCCCACGCATCTGAGGAAGCCCTCTACCACTGGGCCAGCGCTCCCAATGATTAAGGCAATACAATGATAATAGAAGAATTGGCAGAATAAAAAGTGGAAAGAAGCGGGAATACTCTGGGATAACCCCTGGATACAATGTCCTTCACCACAAACTTACCTGGCTTGGGATCAAAACAATAAGGACCCCACGCACCAGAGGAAGCGCTCTACCACTGAGCTACCACGCCCAATGATTAGAGCAAGTCAATGATAATAGAAGAATTGGTGGAATTAAACGAGGGAAAAAGCGGGAGTACTCTGGGAAAACCCACGGATACGATCTTGTCCACAACACAACTTACATGGCCGGGGATCCAAACAATAAGAGCCCCACGCACAAGAGGAAGCGCTCTAACCCTGAGCTACCGCGCCCAGTGATTAGAGCAAGTCAATGATAATAGAAGAATTGGTGGAATTAAACGTGGGAAAAAGCGGGAATACTCTGGGAAAACCCACGGATATGATCTTGTCCACCACGCAACTTACTTGGCCAGGGATCGAAACAATAAGGGCCCCACGCATAAGAGGAAGCGCTCTAACCCTGAGCTACCACACCCAATGATTAGAGCAAGTCAATGATAATAGAAGAATTGGTGGAATTAAACGTGGGAAAAAGCGGGAGTACTCTGGGATAACCCACGGATACGATCTTGTGCACCACACAACTTACTTGGCCGGGGATCGAAACAATAAGGGTCCCACGCACAAGAGGAAGCGCTCTAACCCTGAGCTACCGCGCCCATTGATTAGAGCAAGTCAATGATAATAGAAGAATTGGTGGAATTAAACGTGGGAGAAAGCAGGAGTACTCTCGGGTAACCCACGTATACGATCTTGTGCACCACACAACTTACTTGGCCGGGGATCGAAACAATAAGGGTCCCACGCACAAGAGGAAGCGCTCTAACCCTGAGCTACCGCGCCCAATGATTAGAGCAAGTCAATGATAATAGAAAAATTGGTGGAATTAAACGTGGGAGAAAGCAGGAGTACTCTCGGATAACCCACGTATACGATCTTGTGCACCACACTACTTACTTGGCCGGGGATCGAAACAATAAGGGTCCCACGCACAAGAGGAAGCGCTCGAACCCTGAGCTAAGGCGCCCAATGATTAGAGCAAGTCAATGATAATAGAAAAATTGGTGGAATTAAACGTGGGAGAAAGCAGGAGTACTCTCGGATAACCCACGTATACGATCTTGTGCACCACACAACTTACTTGGCCGGGGATCGAAACAATAAGGGTCCCACGCACATGAGAAAGCGCTCTAACCCTGAGCTACCGCGCCCAATGATTAGAGCAAGTCAATGATAATAGAAGAATTGGTGGAATTAAAAGTGGGAAAAAGCGAGTGTACTCTGGGATAACCCACGGATACGATCTTGTGCACCACACAACTTACTTGGCCGGGGATCGAAACAATAAGGGTCCCACGCACAAGAGGAAGCGCTCTAACTTTGAGCTACCGCGCCCAATGATTAGAGCAAGTCAATGATAATAGAAAAATTGGTGGAATTAAACGTGGGAGAAAGCAGGAGTACTCTCGGATAACCCACGTATACGATCTTGTGCACTACACAACTTACTTGGCCGGGGATCGAAACAATAAGGGTCCCATGCACAAGAGGAAGCGCTCTAACACTGAGCTACCGCGCCCAATGATTAGAGCAAGTCAATGATAATAGAAAAATTGGTGGAATTAAACGTGGGAGAAAGCAGGATTACTCTCGGATAACCACGTATACGATCTTGTGCACCACACAACTTACTTGGCCGAGGATCGAAACAATAAGGGGTCCACGCACAAGAGGAAGCGCTCTAACCCTGAGCTACCGCGCCCAATGATTAGAACAAGTCAATGATAATAGAAGAATTGGTGGAATTAAACGTGGGAAAAAGCGGGAGTACTCTGGGATAACCCACGGATACGATCTTGTGCACCACACAACTTACTTTGCCGGGGATCGAAACAATAAGGGCTCCACGCACAAGAGGAAGCGCTCTAACACTGAGCTACCGATTCCAATGATTAAAGCAAGTCAATGATAATAGAAAAATTGGTGGAATTAAACGTGGGAAAAAGCAGGAGTACTCTCGGATAACCACGTATACGATCTTGTCCACCACACACTTACTTGGCCGGGGATCGAAACAATAAGGGCTCCACGCACAAGAGGAAGCGCTCTAACCCTGAGCTACCACGCCCAATGATTAGAGCAAGTCAATGATAATAGAAAAATTGGTGGAATTAAACGTGTAAAAAAGCGGGAGTACTCTGGGAAAACCCACGGATATGATCTTGTCCACCACGCAACTTACTTGGTCAGGGATCGAAACAATAAGGGCCCCACGCATAAGAGGAAGCGCTCTAACCCTGAGCAACGCAACCCAATGATTAGAGCAAGTCAATGATAATAGAAAAATTGGTGGAATTAAACGTGGGAAAAAGCGGGAGTACTCTGGGAAAACCCACGGATACGATCTTGTGCACCACACAACTTACTTGCCCAGGGATCGAAATAATAAGGGTCCCACGCACAAGAGGAAGCGCTCTAACCCTGAGTTACCGCGCCCAATGATTAGAACAAGTCAATGATAACAGAAGACTTGGTGGAATTAAACGTGGGAGAAAGCAGGAGTACTCTCGGATAACCCACGTATACGATCTTGTGCACCACACAACTTACTTGGCCGGGGATCGAAACAACAATGGCTCCACGCACAAGAGGAAGCGCCCTAACCCTGAGCTACCGCGCCCAATGATTAGAGCAAGTCAATGATAATAGAAGAATTGGTGGAATTAAAAGTGGGAAAAAGCGAGTGTACTCTGGGATAATCCACGGATACGATCTTGTGCACCACACAACTTACTTGGCCGGGGATCGAAACAATAAGGGTCCCACGCACAAGAGGAAGCGCTCTAACTTTGAGCTACCGCGCCCAATGATTAGAGCAAGTCAATGATAATAGAAAAATTGGTGGAATTAAACGTGGGAGAAAGCAGGAGTACTCTCGGATAACCCACGTATACGATCTTGTGCACTACACAACTTACTTGGCCGGGGATCGAAACAATAAGGGTCCCATGCACAAGAGGAAGCGCTCTAACACTGAGCTACCGCGCCCAATGATTAGAGCAAGTCAATGATAATAGAAGAATTGGTGGAATTAAACGAGGGAAAAAGCGGGAGTACTCTGGGAAAACCCACGGATTCGATCTTGTCCACAACACAACTTACTTGGCAGGGGATCGAAACAATAAGAGCCCCACGCACAAGAGGAAGCGCTCTAACCCTGAGCTACCGCGCCCAGTGATTAGAGCAAGTCAATGATAATAGAAGAATTGGTGGAATTAAACGTGGGAAAAAGCGGGAATACTCTGGGAAAACCCACGGATATGATCTTGTCCACCACGCAACTTACTTGGCCAGGGATCGAAACAATAAGGGCCCCACGCATAAGAGGAAGCGCTCTAACCCTGAGCTACCACACCCAATGATTAGAGCAAGTCAATGATAATAGAAGAATTGGTGGAATTAAACGTGGGAAAAAGCGGGAGTACTCTGGGATAACCCACGGATACGATCTTGTGCACCACACAACTTACTTGGCCGGGGATCGAAACAATAAGGGTCCCACGCACAAGAGGAAGCGCTCTAACCCTGAGCTACCGCGCCCAATGATTAGAGCAAGTCAATGATAATAGAAAAATTGGTGGAATTAAACGTGGGAGAAAGCAGGAGTACTCTCGGATAACCCACGTATACGATCTTGTGCACCACACAACTTACTTGGCCGGGGATCGAAACAATAAGGGTCCCACGCACAAGAGGAAGCGCTCTAACCCTGAGCTAAGTCGCCCAATGATTAGAGCAAGTCAATGATAATAGAAAAATTGGTGGAATTAAACGTGGGAGAAAGCAGGAGTACTCTCGGATAACCCACGTATACGATCTTGTGCACCACACAACTTACTTGGCCGGGGATCGAAACAATAAGGGTCCCACGCACATGAGGAAGCGCTCTAACCCTGAGCTACCGCGCCCAATGATTAGAGCAAGTCAATGATAATAGAAGAATTGGTGGAATTAAAAGTGGGAAAAAGCGAGTGTACTCTGGGATAACCCACGGATACGATCTTGTGCACCACACAACTTACTTGGCCGGGGATCGAAACAATAAGGGTCCCACGCACAAGAGGAAGCGCTCTAACTTTGAGCTACCGCGCCCAATGATTAGAGCAAGTCAATGATAATAGAAAAATTGGTGGAATTAAACGTGGGAGAAAGCAGGAGTACTCTCGGATAACCCACGTATACGATCTTGTGCACTACACAACTTACTTGGCCGGGGATCGAAACAATAAGGGTCCCATGCACAAGAGGAAGCGCTCTAACACTGAGCTACCGCGCCCAATGATTAGAGCAAGTCAATGATAATAGAAAAATTGGTGGAATTAAACGTGGGAGAAAGCAGGATTACTCTCGGATAACCACGTATACGATCTTGTGCACCACACAACTTACTTGGCCGAGGATCGAAACAATAAGGGCTCCACGCACAAGAGGAAGCGCTCTAACCCTGAGCTACCGCGCCCAATGATTAGAACAAGTCAATGATAATAGAAGATTTGGTGGAATTAAACGTGGGAAAAAGCGGGAGTACTCTGGGAAAACCCACGGATATGATCTTGTCCACCACGCAACTTACTTGGCCAGGGATCGAAACAATAAGGGCCCCACGCATAAGAGGAAGCGCTCTAACCCTGAGCAACGCAACCCAATGATTAGAGCAAGTCAATGATAATAGAAAAATTGGTGGAATTAAACGTGGGAAAAAGCGGGAATACTCTGGGAAAACCCACGGATACGATCTTGTGCACCACACAACTTACTTGCCCAGGGATCGAAATAATAAGGGTCCCACGCACAAGAGGAAGCGCTCTAACCCTGAGCTACCGCACCCAATGATTAGAACAAGTCAATGATAACAGAAGAATTGGTGGAATTAAACGTGGGAGAAAGCAGGAGTACTCTCGGATAACCCACGTATACGATCTTGTGCACCACACAACTTACTTGGCCGGGGATCGAAACAATAAGGGCTCCACGCACAAGAGGAAGCGCCCTAACCCTGAGCTACCGCGCCCAATGATTAGAGCAAGTCAATGATAATAGAAGAATTGCTGGAATTAAACGTAGGAAAAAGCGTGTGTACTCTGGGATAACCCACGGATACGATCTTGTGCACCACACAACTTACTTGGCCGAGGATCGAAACAATAAGGGTCCCACGAACATGAGGAAGCGCTCTAACCCTGAGCTACCGCACCCAATGATTAGAGCAAGTCAATGATAATAGAAAAATTGGTGGAATTAAACGTGGGAGAAAGCAGGAGTACTCTCGAATAACCCACATATATGATCTTGTGCACCACACAACTTACTTGGCCGGGGATCGAAACAATAAGGCTCCCACGCACAAGAGGAAGCGCTCTAACCTTGAGCTACCGCACCCAATGATTAGAGCAAGTCAATGATAATAGAAAAATTGGTGGAATTAAACGTGGGAGAAAGCAGGAGTACTCTCGGATAACCACGTATACGATCTTGTCCACCACACAACTTACTTGGCCGGGAATCGAAACAATAAGGGCTTCACGCACAAGAGGAAGCGCTCTAGCCCTGAGCTACCGCGCCCAATGATTAGAGCAAGTCAATGATAATAGAAAAATTGGTGGAATTAAACGTGGGAGAAAGCAGGAGTACTCTCGGATAACCACGTATACGATCTTGTCCACCACACAACTTACTTGGCCGGGAATCGAAACAATAAGGGCTCCACGCACAAGAGGAAGCGCTCTAGCCCTGAGCTACCGCGCCCAATGATTAGAGCAAGTCAATGATAATAGAAAAATTGGTGGAATTAAACGTGGGAGAAAGCAGGAGTACTCTCGGATAACCCACGTATACGATCTTGTGCACCACACAACGTACTTGGCTGGGGATCGAAACATTAAGGGTCCCACGCACATGAGGAAGCGCTCTAACCCTGAGCTACCGCGCCCAATGATTAAAGCAAGTGAATGTTAATAGAAGAATTGGTAAAAAATGTGGGAGGAAGCGGGAGTACCCTGAGAAAACCCACGGATACGATCTTGTCCAACACAAACATAATACGACGGGGGACGAAACAGTAAGGACCCCGTGCACCAGAGGAAGGGCTCTACCACTGAGCTACCGCACCCAATGATTAAAGCAATCAATGATAATAGAAGAATTGGTGGAAAAAAAAGTGGGAAGAGGCGGGAGTACTCTGGGAAAACCCACGGATACGATCTTCTCCACCACAAATTTACTTGGCTGTCGATCGAAACAATAAGGGCCTCACGCACAAGAGGAAGCGCCCTAACACTGAACCAGCACTCCGAATGATTAAAGCACATCAATGATAATACAATAACTCGTGAAATGAAAAGTGGGAAAAAGCCAGAGTACTCTGGGAAAACCCACGGATACGATGTTGTCCACCACAAACTTACTTGGCCGGGGATCGAAACAATAAGGACCTCACGCATCTGAGGAAGCCCTCTACCACTGGGCCAGCGCTCCCAATGATTAAGGCAATACAATGATAATAGAAGAATTGCAGAAAAAAAGTGGAAAGAAGCGGGAATACTCTGGGATAACCCCTGGATACAATGTCCTTCACCACAAACTTACTTGGCTGGGGATCAAAACAATAAGAACCCCATGCACCAGAGGAAGCGCTCTACCACTGAGCTACCACGCCCAATGATTAGAGCAAGTCATTGATAATAGAAGAATTGGTGGAATTAAACGTGGGAAAAAGCGGGAGTACTCTGGGAAAACCCACGGATACGATCTTGTTCACCACACAACTTACTTGGCCGGGGATCGAAATATTAAGAGCCCCACGCACAAGAGGAAGCGCACTAACCCTGAGCTACCGCGCCCAATGATTAGAGCAAGTCAATGATAATAGAAGAATTGGTGGAATTAAACGTGGGAAAAAACGGGAGTACTCTGGGAAAACCCACGGGTATGATCTTGTCCACCACGCAACTTACTTGGCCGGGGATCGAAACAATAAGGGTCCCACGCACAAGAGGAAGCGCTCTAACCCTGAGCTACCGCGCGCAATGATTAGAGCAATTCAATGATAATAGAAAAATTGGTGGAATTAAACGTGGGAGAAAGCAGGAGTACTCTCGGATAACCCACGTATACGATCTTGTGCACCACACAACTCACTTGGCCGGGGATCGAAACAATAAGGGTCCCACGCACAAGAGGAAGCGCTCTAACCCTGAGCTAAGACGCCCAATTATTAGAGCAAGTCAATGATAATAGAAAAATTGGTGGAATTAAACGTGGGAGAAAGCAGGAGTACTCTCGGATAACCCACGTATACGATCTTGTGCACCACACAACTTACTTGGCCGGGGATCGAAACAATAAGGGTACCACGCACATGAGGAAGCGCTCTAACCCTGAGCTACCGCGCCCAATGATTAGAGCAAGTCAATGATAATAGAAGAATTGGTGGAATTAAACGTGGGAAAAAGCGGGTGTACTCTGGGATAACCCACGGATACGATCTTGTGCACCACACAACTTACTTGGCCGGGGATCGAAACAATAAGGGTCCCACGCACAAGAGGAAGCGCTCTAACCCTGAGCTACCGCCCCCAATGATTAGAGCAAGTCAATGATAATAGAAAAATTGGTGGAATTAAACGTGGGAGAAAGCAGGAGTACTCTCGGATAACCCACGTATACGATCTTGTGCACTACACAACTTACTTGGCCGGGGATCGAAACTATAAGGGTCCCATGCACAAGAGGAAGCGCTCTAACACTGAGCTAAGGCGCCCAATGATTAGAGCAAGTCAATGATAATAGAAAAATTGGTGGAATTAAACGTGGGAGAAAGCAGGAGTACTCTCGGATAACCACGTATACGATCTTGTGCACCACACAACATACTTGGCCGGGGATCGAAACAATAAGGGCTCCACGCACAAGAGGAAGTGCTCTAACCCTGAGCTACCGCGCCCAATGATTGGAACAAGTCAATGATAACAGAAGAATTGGTGGAATTAAACGTGGGAAAAAGCGGGAGTACTCTGGGATAACCCACGTATACGATCTTGTGCACCACACAACTTACTTTGCCGGGGATCGAAACAATAAGGGCTCCACGCACAAGAGGAAGCGCTCTAACACTGAGCTACCGCGTCCAATGATTAAAGCAAGTCAATGATAGTAGAAAAATTGGTGGAATTAAACGTGGGAGAAAGCAGGAGTACTCTCGGATAACCACGTATACGATCTTGTCCACCACACAACTTACTTGGCCGGGGATCGAAACAATAAGGGCTCCACGCACAAGAGGAAGCGCTCTAACCCTGAGCTACCGCACCCAATGATTAGAGCAAGTCAATGATAATAGAAGAATTGGTGGAATTTAACGTGAAAAAAAGCGGGAGTACTCTGGGATAACCCAAGGATACGATCTTGTGCACCACACAACTTACTTGGCCGGGGATCGAAACAATAAGGGCTCCACGCACAAGAGGAAGCGCTCTAACCCTGAGCTACCGCGCCCAATGATTAGAGTAAGTCAATAATAATAGAAAAATTGGTGGAATTAAACGTGGGAGAAAGCAGGAGTACTCTCGGATAACCCACGTATACGATCTTGTCCACCACACAACTTACTTGGCCGGGGATCGAAACAATAAGGGTCCCACGCACAAGAGGAAGCGCTCTAACCCTGAGCTAAGGCGCCCAATGATTAGAGCAAGTCAATGATAATAGAAAAATTGGTGGAATTAAACGTGGGAAAAAGCGGGTGTACTCTGGGATAACCCACGCATACGATCTTGTGCACCACACAACTTACTTGTCCGAGGATCAAAACAATAAGGGCTCCACGCTCAAGAGGAAGCGCTCTAACCCTGAGCTACCGCGCCCAATGATTAGAGCAAGTCAATGATAATAGAAGAATTGGTGGAATTAAACGTGGGAAAAAGCGGGTGTACCCTCGGATAACCCACGGATATGATCTTGTGCACCACACAACATACTTGGCCGGGGATCGAAACAATAAGGGCTCCACGCACAAGAGGAAGCGCTCTAACCCTGAGCTACCACGCCCAATGTTTATAGCAAATCAATGATAATAGAAGAATTGGTGGAATTAAACGTGGGAAAAAGCGGGAGTACTCTGGGATAACCCACGGATATGATCTTGTGCACCCCACACATACTTGGCCGGGGATCGAAACAATAAGAGCCCCACGCACAAGAGGAAGCGCACTAACCCTGAGCTACCGCGCCCAATGATTAGAGCAAGTCAATGATAATAGAAGAATTGGTGGAATTAAACGTGGGAAAAAGCGGGAGTACTCTGGGAAAACCCACGGATATGATCTTGTCCACCACGCAACTTACTTGGCCGGGGATCGAAACAATAAGGGTCCCACGCACAAGAGGAAGCGCTCTAACCCTGAGCTACCGCGCGCAATAATTAGAGCAATTCAATGATAATAGAAAAATTGGTGGAATTAAACGTGGGAGAAAGCAGGAGTACTCTCGGATAACCCACGTATACGATCTTGTGCACCACACAACTTACTTGGCCGGGGATCGAAACAATAAGGGTCCCACGCACAAGAGGAAGCGCTCTAACCCTGAGCTAAGACGCCCAATTATTAGAGCAAGTCAATGATAATAGAAAAATTGGTGGAATTAAACGTGGGAGAAAGCAGGAGTACTCTCGGATAACCCACGTATACGATCTTGTGCACCACACAACTTACTTGGCCGGGGATCGAAACAATAAGGGTACCACGCACATGAGGAAGCGCTCTAACCCTAAGCTACCGCGCCCAATGATTAGAGCAAGTCAATGATAATAGAAGAATTGGTGGAATTAAACGTGGGAAAAAGCGGGTGTACTCTGGGATAACCCACGGATACGATCTTGTGCACCACACAACTTACTTGGCCGGGGATCGAAACAATAAGTGTCCCACGCACAAGAGGAAGCGCTCTAACCCTGAGCTACCGCGCCCAATGATTAGAGCAAGTCAATGATAATAGAAAAATTGGTGGAATTAAACGTGGGAGAAAGCAGGAGTACTCTCGGATAACCCACGTATACGATCTTGTGAACTACACAACTTACTTGGCCGGGGATCGAAACAATAAGGGTCCCATGCACAAGAGGAAGCGCTCTAACACTGAGCTAAGGCGCCCAATGATTAGAGCAAGTCAATGATAATAGAAAAATTGGTAGAATTAAACGTGGGAGAAATAAGGAGTACTCTCGGATAACCACGTATACGATCTTGTGCACCACACAACTTACTTTGCCGGGGATCGAAACAATAAGGGCTCCACGCACAAGAGGAAGCGCTCTAACCCTGAGCTACCGCACCCAATGATTAGAGCAAGTCAATGATAATAGAAGAATTGGTGGAATTTAACGTGAAAAAAAGCGGGTGTACTCTGGGATAACCCAAGGATACGATCTTGTGCACCACACAACTTACTTGGCCGGGGATCGAAACAATAAGGGCTCCACGCACAAGAGGAAGCGCTCTAACCCTGAGCTACCGCGCCCAATGATTAGAGTAAGTCAATAATAATAGAAAAATTGGTGGAATTAAACGTGGGAGAAAGCAGGAGTACTCTCGGATAACCCACGTATACGATCTTGTCCACCACACATCTTACTTGGCCGGGGATCGAAACAATAAGGGTCCCACGCACAAGAGGAAGCGCTCTAACCCTGAGCTAAGGCGCCCAATGATTAGAGCAAGTCAATGATAATAGAAAAATTGGTGGAATTAAACGTGGGAAAAAGCGGGTGTACTCTGGGATAACCCACGCATACGATCTTGTGCACCACACAACTTACTTGTCCGAGGATCAAAACAATAAGGGCTCCACGCTCAAGAGGAAGCGCTCTAACCCTGAGCTACCGCGCCCAATGATTAGAGCAAGTCAATGATAATAGAAGAATTGGTGGAATTAAACGTGGGAAAAAGCGGGTGTACCCTCGGATAACCCACGGATATGATCTTGTGCACCACACAACTTACTTGGCCGGGGATCGAAACAATAAGGGCCCCACGCACAAGAGGAAGCGCTCTAACCCTGAGCTACCGCGTCCAATGATTAAAGCAAGTCAATGATAATAGAAAAATTGGTGGAATTAAGCGTGGGAAAAAGCGGGAGTACTGTGGGAAAACCCACGGATATGATCTCACCCACCACGCAACTTACTTTGCCGGGGATCGAAACAATAGGGGCCCCACGCATAAGAGGAAGCGCTCTAACACTGAGCTACCGCGCCCAATGATTAGAGCAAGTCATTGCTAATAGAAAAATTGGTGGAATTAGACGTGGGAAAAAGCGGGAGTACTCTGGGATAACCCACGGATGCGATCTTGTCCACAATACAACTTACTTGGCCGGGGATCGAAACAATAAGAACTCCACGCATCAGAGGAAGCGCTCTACCACTGAGCCACCGTGCCCAATGATTAAAGCAAATCAATGATAATAGAATAATTGGTGGATTGAAAAGTGGGAGGAGGTGGGAGTACCCCGAGAAAACCCACGGATACGATTTTGTCCACCACAAACTTACTTGGCCGGGGATCGAAACAATAAGAACTCCACGCATCAGAGGAAGCGCTCTACCACTGAGACACCGTGCCCAATGATTAAAGCAAGTCAATGATAATAGAGGAATTGGTGGAATTAAAACTGGGGAAGAAGCTGGAGTACCCTGAGAAAGCCCACGTATACGATCTTGTGCACCACACAAAGTACTTGGCTGGGGATCGAAACATTAAGGGTCCCACGCACATGAGGAAGCGCTCTAACCCTGAGCTACCGCGCCCAATGATTAAAGCAAGTCAATGTTAATAGAAGAATTGGTAAAAAATGTGGGAGGAAGCGGGAGTACCCTGAGAAAACCCACGGATACGATCTTGTCCACCACAAACATGATACGACGGGGGACGAAACAGTAAGGACCCCGTGCACCAGAGGAAAAGCTCTACCACTCAGCTATCGCACCCAATGATTAAAGCAATCAATGATAATAGAAGAATTGGTGGAATAAAAAGTGGGAAGAGGCGGGAGTACTCTGGGAAAACCCACGGATACGATCTTGTCCACCACAAACTTACTTGGCTGTCGATCGAAACAAGGAGGGCCCCACGCACAAGAGGAAGCGCCCTAACACTGAACCAGCACTCCGAATGATTAAAGCACATCAATGATAATACAAGAACTCGTGAAATGAAAAGTGGGAAAAAGCCAGAGTACTCTGAGAAAACCCACGGATACGATGTTGTCCACCACAAACTTACTTGGCCGGGGATCGAAACAATAAGGACCCCACGCATCTGAGGAAGCCCTCTACCACTGGGCCAGCGCTCCCAATGATTAAGGCAATACAATGATAATAGAAGAATTGGCAGAATAAAAAGTGGAAAGAAGCGGGAATACTCTGGGATAACCCCTGGATACAATGCCCTTCACCACAAACGTACTTGGCCGGGGATCAAAACAATAAGGACCCCACGCACCAGAGGAAGCGCTCTACCACTGAGCTACCACGCCCAATGATTAGAGCAAGTCAATGATAATAGAAGAATTGGTGGAATTAAACGTGGGAGAAAGCAGGAGTACTCTGGGAAAACCCACGGATACGATCTTGTCCACCACACAACTTACTTGGCCGGGGATCGAAGCAATAAGGGCCCCACGCACAAGAGGAAGCGCTCTAACCCTGAGCTACCGCGCCCAATGATTAGAGCAAGTTAATGATAATAGAAAAATTGGTGGAATTAAACGTGGGAGAAAGCAGGAGCACTCTCGGATAACCCACGTATACGATCTTGTGCACCACACAACTTACTTGGCCGGGGATCGAAACAACAAGGGTCCCACGCACAAGAGGAAGCGCTCTAACCCAGAGCTAAGGCGCCCAATGATTAGAGCAAGTCAATGATAATAGAAAAATTGGTGGAATTAAACGTGGGAGAAAGCAGGAGTACTCTCGGATAACCCACGTATACGATCTTGTGCACCACACAACTTACTTGGCCGGGGATCGAAACAATAAGGGTCCCACGCACATGAGGAAGCGCTCTAACCCTGAGCTACCGCGCCCAATGATTAGAGCAAGTCAATGATAATAGAAGAATTGGTAGAATTAAACGTGGGAAAAAGCGAGTGTACTCTGGGATAACCCACGGATACGATCTTGTGCACCACACAACTTACTTGGCCGGGGATCGAAACAATAAGGGTCCCACGCACAAGAGAAAGCGCTCTAACACTGAGCTACCGCGCCCAATGATTAGAGCAAGTCAATGATAATAGAAAAATTGGTGGAATTAAACGTGGGAGAAAGCAGGAGTACTCTCGGATAACCCACGTATACGATCTTGTGCACTACACAACTTACTTGGCCGGGGATCGAAACTATAAGGGTCCCATGCACAAGAGGAAGCGCTCTAACACTGAGCTACCGCGCCCAATGATTAGAGCAAGTCAATGATAGTAGAAAAATTGGTGGAATTAAACGTGGGAGAAAGCAGAAGTACTCTCGGATAACCACGTATACGATCTTGTGCACCACACAACTTACTTGGCCGAGGATCGAAACAATAAGGGCTCCACGCACAAGAGGAAGCGCTCTAACCCTGAGCTACCGCGCCCAATGATTAGAACAAGTCAATGATAATAGAAGAATTGGTGGAATTATACGTGGGAAAAAGCGGGAGTACTCTGGGATAACCCACGGATACGATCTTGTGCACCACACAACTTACTTTGCCGGGGATCGAAACAATAAGGGCTCCACGCACAAGAGGAAGCGCTCTAACACTGAGCTACCGCGTCCAATGATTAAAGCAAGTCAATGATAATAGAAAAATTGGTGGAATTAAACGTGGGAGAAAGCAGGAGTACTCTCGGATAACCACGTATACGATCTTGTCCACCACACAACTTACTTGGCCGGGGATCGAAACAATTAGGGCTCTACGCACAAGAGGAAGCGCTCTAACCCTGAGCTACCGCGCCCAATGATTAGAGCAAGTCAATGATAATAGAAAAATTGGTGGAATTAAACGTGGGAAAAAGCGGGAGTACTCTGGGAAAACCCACGGATATGATCTTGTCCACCACGCAACTTACTTGGCCAGGGATCGAAATAATAAGGGCCCCACGCATAAGAGGAAGCGCTCTAACCCTGAGCAACGCAACCCAATGATTAGAGCAAGTCAATGATAATAGAAAAATTGGTGGAATTAAACGTGGGAAAAAGCGGGAGTACTCTGGGAAAACCCACGGATACGATCTTGTGCACCACACAACTTACTTGCCCAGGGATCGAAATAATAAGGGTCCCACGCACAAGAGGAAGCGCTCAAACCCTGAGCTACCGCGCCCAATGATTAGAACAAGTCAATGATAACAGAAGAATTGGTGGAATTAAACGTGGGAGAAAGCAGGAGTACTCTCGGATAACCCACGTATACGATCTTGTGCACCACACAACTTACTTGGCCGGGGATCGAAACAATAAGGGCTCCACGCACAAGAGGAAGCGCTCTAACCCTGAGCTACCGCGCCCAATGATTAGAGCAAGTCAATGATAATAGAAGAATTGCTGGAATTAAACGTAGGAAAAAGCGTGTGTACTCTGGGATAACCCACGGATACGATCTTGTGCACCACACAACTTACTTGGCCGAGGATCGAAACAATAAGGGTCCCACGCACATGAGGAAGCGCTCTAACCCTGAGCTACCGCACCCAATGATTAGAGCAAGTCAATGATAATAGAAAAATTGGTGGAAATTAACGTGGGAGAAAGCAGGAGTACTCTCGGATAACCCACATATATGATCTTGTGCACCACACAACTTACTTGGCCGGGGATCGAAACAATAAGGGTCCCACGCACAAGAGGAAGCGCTCTAACCTTGAGCTACCGCACCCAATGATTAGAGCAAGTCAATGATAATAGAAAAATTGGTGGAATTAAACGTGGGAGAAAGCAGGAGTACTCTCGGATAACCACGTATACGATCTTGTCCACCACACAACTTACTTATCCGGGAATCGAAACAATAAGGGCTCCACGCACAAGAGGAAGCGCTCTAGCCCTGAGCTACCGCGCCCAATGATTAGAGCAAGTCAATGATAATAGAAAAATTGGTGGAATTAAACGTGGGTTAAAGCAGGAGTACTCTCGGATAACCCACGTATACGATCTTGTGCACCACACAACGCACTTGGCCGGGGATCGAAACATTAAGGGTCCCACGCAAATGAGGAAGCGATCTAACCCTGAGCTACCGAGCCCAATGATTAAAGCAAGTCAATATTAATAGAAGAATTGGTAAAAAATGTGGAAGGAAGCGGGAGTACCCTGAGAAAACCCACGGATACGATCTTGTCCACCACAAACATAATACGACGGGGGACGAAACAGTAAGGACCCCGTGCACCAGAGGAAGGGCTCTACCACTGAGCTACCGCACCCAATGATTAAAGCAATCAATGATAATAGAAGAATTGGTGGAAAAAAAGTGGGAAGAGGCGGGAGTACTCTGGGAAAACCCACGGATACGATCTTGTCCACCACAAATTTACTTGGCTGTCGATCGAAACAATAAGGGCCTCACGCACAAGAGGAAGCGCCCTAACACTGAACCAGCACTCCGAATGATTAAAGCACATCAATGATAATACAATAACTCGTGAAATGAAAAGTGGGAAAAAGCCAGAGTACTCTGGGAAAACCCACGGATACGATGTTGTCCACCACAAACTTACTTGGCCGGGGATCGAAACAATAAGGACCTCACGCATCTGAGGAAGCCCTCTACCACTGGGCCAGCGCTCCCAATGATTAAGGCAATACAATGATAATAGAAGAATTGGCAGAAAAAAGTGGAAAGAAGCGGGAATACTCTGGGATAACCCCTGGATACAATGTCCTTCACCACAAACTTACTTGGCTGGGGATCAAAACAATAAGAACCCCACGCACCAGAGGAAGCGCTCTACCACTGAGCTACCACGACCAATGATTAGAGCAAGTCATTGATAATAGAAGAATAGGTGGAATTAAACGTGGGAAAAAGCGGGAGTACTCTGGGAAAACCCACGGATACGATCTTGTCCACCACACAACTTACTTGGCCGGGGATCGAAACAATAAGAGCCCCACGCACAAGAGGAAGCGCTCTAACCCTGAGCTACCGCGCCCAATGATTAGAGCAAGTCAATGATAATAGAAGAATTGGTGGAATTAAACGTGGGAAAAAGCGGGAGTACTCTGGGAAAACCCACGGATATGATCTTGTCCACCACGCAACTTACTTGGCCAAGGATCGAAACAATAAGGGCCCCACGCATAAGAGGAAGCGCTCTAACCCTGAGCTACCACACCCAATGATTAGAGCAAGTCAATGATAATAAAAGAATTGGTGGAATTAAACGTGGGAAAAAGCGGGAGTACTCTGGGATAACCCACGGATACGATCTTGTGCACCACACAACTTACTTGGCCGGGGATCGAAACAATAAGGGTCCCACGCACAAGAGGAAGCGCTCTAACCCTGAGCTACCGCGCCCATTGATTAGAGCAAGTCAATGATAATAGAAGAATTGGTGGAATTAAACGTGGGAGAAAGCAGGAGTACTCTCGGGTAACCCACGTATACGATTTTGTGCACCACACAACTTACTTGGCCGGGGATCGAAACAATAAGGGTCCCACGCACAAGAGGAAGCGCTCTAACCCTGAGCTACCGCGCCCAATGATTAGAGCAAGTCAATGATAATAGAAAAATTGGTGGAATTAAACGTGGGAGAAAGCAGGAGTACTCTCGGATAACCCACGTATACGATCTTGTGCACCACACAACTTACTTGGCCGGGGATCGAAACAATAAGGGTCCCACGCACATGAGGAAGCGCTCTAACCCTAAGCTACCGCGCCCAATGATTAGAGCAAGTCAATGATAATAGAAGAATTGGTGGAATTAAACGTGGGAAAAAGCGGGTGTACTCTGGGATAACCCACGGATACGATCTTGTGCACCACACAACTTACTTGGCCGGGGATCGAAACAATAAGGGTCCCACGCACAAGAGGAAGCGCTCTAACCCTGAGCTACCGCGCCCAATGATTAGAGCAAGTCAATGATAATAGAAAAATTGGTGGAATTAAACGTGAGAGAAAGCAGGAGTACTCTCGGATAACCCACGTATACGATCTTGTGCACTACACAACTTACTTGGCCGGGGATCGAAACAATAAGGGTCCCATGAGCAGGACGAAGCGCTCTAACACTGAGCTACCGCGCCCAATGATTAGAGCAAGTCAATGATAATAGAAAAATTGGTGGAATTAAACGAGGGAGTAAGCAGGAGTACTCTCGGATAACCACGTATACGATCTTGTGCACCACACAACATACTTGGCCGGGGATCGAAACAATAAGGGCTCCACGCACAAGAGGAAGCGCTCTAACCCTGAGCTACCGCGCCCAATGATTAGAGCAAGTCAATGATAATAGAAGAATTGGTGGAATTAAACGTGGGAAAAAGCGGGAGTACTCTGGGATAACCCCTGGATACAATGTCCTTCACCACAAACTTACTTGGCTGGGGATCAAAACAATAAGAACCCCACGCACCAGAGGAAGCGCTCTACCACTGAGCAACCACGACTAATGATTAGAGCTAGTCATTGATAATAGAAGAATAGGTGGAATTAAACGTGTGAAAAAGCGGGAGTACTCTGGGAAAACCCACGGATACGATCTTGTCCACCACACAACTTACTTGGCCGGGGATCGAAACAATAAGAGCCCCACGCACAAGAGGAAGCGCTCTAACCCTGAGCTACCGCGCCCAATGATTAGAGCAAGTCAATGATAATAGAAGAATTGGTGGAATTAAACGTGGGAAAAAGCGGGAGTACTCTGGGAAAACCCACGGATATGATCTTGTCCACCACGCAACTTACTTGGCCAAGGATCGAAACAATAAGGGCCCCACGCATAAGAGGAAGCGCTCTAACCCTGAGCTACCACAACCAATGATTAGAGCAAGTCAATGATAATAAAAGAATTAGTGGAATTAAACGTGGGAAAAAGCGGGAGTACTCTGGGATAACCCACGGATACGATCTTGTGCACCACACAACTTACTTGGCCGGGGATCGAAACAATAAGGGTCCCACGCACAAGAGGAAGCGCTCTAACCCTGAGCTACCGCGCCCATTGATTAGAGCAAGTCAATGATAATAGAAGAATTGGTGGAATTAAACGTGGGAGAAAGCAGGAGTACTCTCGGGTAACCCACGTATACGATTTTGTGCACCACACAACTTACTTGGCCGGGGATCAAAACAATAAGGGTCCCACGCACAAGAGGAAGCGCTCTAACCCTGAGCTACCGCGCCCAATGATTAGAGCAAGTCAATGATAATAGAAAAATTGGTGGAATTAAACGTGGGAGAAAGCAGGAGTACTCTCGGATAACCCACGTATACGATCTTGTGCACCACACAACTTACTTGGCCGGGGATCGAAACAATAAGGGTCCCACGCACATGAGGAAGCGCTCTAACCCTAAGCTACCGCGCCCAATGATTAGAGCAAGTCAATGATAATAGAAGAATTGGTGGAATTAAACGTGGGAAAAAGCGGGTGTACTCTGGGATAACCCACGGATACGATCTTGTGCACCACACAACTTACTTGGCCGGGGATCGAAACAATAAGGGTCCCACGCACAAGAGGAAGCGCTCTAACCCTGAGCTACCGCGCCCAATGATTAGAGCAAGTCAATGATAATAGAAAAATTGGTGGAATTAAACGTGAGAGAAAGCAGGAGTACTCTCGGATAACCCACGTATACGATCTTGTGCACTACACAACTTACTTGGCCGGGGATCGAAACAATAAGGGTCCCATGCACAAGACGAAGCGCTCTAACACTGAGCTACCGCGCCCAATGATTAGAGCAAGTCAATGATAATAGAAAAATTGGTGGAATTAAACGTGGGAGTAAGCAGGAGTACTCTCGGATAACCACGTATACGATCTTGTGCACCACACAACATACTTGGCCGGGGATCGAAACAATAAGGGCTCCACGCACAAGAGGAAGCGCTCTAACCCTGAGCTACCGCGCCCAATGATTAGAACAAGTCAATGATAATAGAAGAATTGGTGGAATTAAACGTGGGAAAAAGCGGGAGCACTCTGGGATAACCCACGGATACGATCTTATGCACCACACAACTTACTTGGCCAGGGATCGAAACAATAAGGGCCCCACGCATAAGAGGAAGCGCTCTAACCCTGAGCTACCACACCCAATGATTAGAGCAAGTCAATGATAATAGAAGAATTGGTGGAATTAAACGTGGGAAAAAAGCGGGAGTACTCTGGGATAACCCACGGATACGATCTTGTGCACCACACAACTTACTTGGCCGGGGATCGAAACAATAAGGGTCCCACGCACAAGAGGAAGCGCTCTAACCCTGAGCTACCGCGCCCATTGTTTAGACCAAGTCAATGATAATAGAAGAATTGGTGGAATTAAACGTGGGAGAAAGCAGGAGTACTCTCGGGTAACCCACGTATACGATCTTGTGCACCACACAACTTACTTGGCCGGGGATCGAAACAATAAGGGTCCCACGCACAAGAGGAAGCGCTCTAACCCTGAGCTACCGCGCCCAATGATTAGAGCAAGTCAATGATAATAGAAAAATTGGTGGAATTAAACGTGGGAGAAAGCAGGAGTACTCTCGGATAACCCACGTATACGATCTTGTGCACCACACAACTTACTTGGCCGGGGATCGAAACAATAAGGGTCCCACGCACAAGAGGAAGCGCTCTAACCCTCAGCTAAGGCGCCCAATGATTAGAGCAAGTCAAAGATAATAGAAAAATTGGTGGAATTAAACGTGGGAGAAAGCAGGAGTACTCTCGGATAACCCACGTATACGATCTTGTGCACCACACAACTTACTTGGCCGGGGATCGAAACAATAAGGGTCCCACGCACATGAGGAAGCGCTCTAACCCTGAGCTACCGCGCCCAATGATTAGAGCAAGTCAATGATAATAGAAGAATTGGTGGAATTAAACGTGGGAAAAAGCGAGTGTACTCTGGGATAACCCACGGATACGATCTTGTGCACCACACAACTTACTTGGCCGGGGATCGAAACAATAAGGGTCCCACGCACAAGAGGAAGCGCTCTAACCCTGAGCTACCGCGCCCAATGATTAGAGCAAGTCAATGATAATAGAAAAATTGGTGGAATTAAACGTGGGGGAAAGCAGGAGTACTCTCGGATAACCCACGTATACGATCTTGTGCACTACACAACTTACTTGGCCGGGGATCGAAACAATAAGGGTCCCATGCACAAGAGGAAGCGCTCTAACCCTGAGCTACCGCGCCCAATGATTAGAGCAAGTCAATGATAATAGAAAAATTGGTGGAATTAAACGTGGGAAAAAGCAGGAGTACTCTCGGATAACCACGTATACGATCTTGTGCACCACACAACTTACTTGGCCGAGGATCGAAACAATAAGGGCTCCACGCACAAGAGGAAGCGCTCTAACCCTGAGCTACCGCGCCCAATGATTAGAACAAGTCAATGATAATAGAAGAATAGGTGGAACTAAACGTGGAAAAAAGCGGGAGTACTCTGGGATAACCCACGGATACGATCTTGTGCACCACACAACTTACTTGGCCGGGGATCGAAACAATAAGGGCTCCACGCACAAGAGGAAGCGCTCTAACACTGAGCTACCGCGTCCAATGATTAAAGCAAGTCAATGATAATAGAAAAATTGGTGGAATTAAACGTGGGAGAAAGCAGGAGTACTCTCGGATAACCACGTATACGATCTTGTCCACCACACTACTTACTTGGCCGGGGATCGAAACAATAAGGGCTCCACGCACAAGAGGAAGCGCTCTAACCCTGAGCTACCGCGCCGAATGATTAGAGCAAGTCAACGATAATAGAAAAATTGGTGGAATTAAACGTGGGAAAAAGCGGGAGTACTCTGGGAAAACCCACGGATATGATCTTGTCCACCACGCAACTTACTTGGCCAGGGATCGAAACAATAAGGGCCCCACGCATAAGAGGAAGCGCTCTAACCCTGAGCAACGCAACCCAATGATTAGAGCAAGTCAATGATAATAGAAAAATTGGTGGAATTAAACGTGGGAAGAAGCGGGAGTACTCTGGGATAACCCACGGATACGATCTTGTGCACCACACAACTTACTTGGGCAGGGATCGAAATAATAAGGGTCCCACGCACAAGAGGAAGCGCTCTAACCCTGAGCTACCGCGCCCAATGATTAGAACAAGTCAATGATAACAGAAGACTTGGTGGAATTAAACGTGGGAGAAAGCAGGAGTACTCTCGGATAACCCACGTATACGATCTTGTGCACCACACAACTTACTTGGCCGGGGATCGAAACAATAAGGGCTCCACGCACAAGAGGAAGCGCTCTAACCCTGAGCTACCGCGCCCAATGATTAGAGCAAGTCAATGAAAATAGAAGAATTGCTGGAATTAAACGAAGGAAAAAGCGTGTGTACTCTGGGATAACTTACGGATACGATCTTGTGCACCACACAACTTACTTGGCCGAGGATCGAAACAATAAGGGTCCCACGCACATGAGGAAGCGCTCTAACCCTGAGCTACCGCACCCAATGATTAGAGCAAGTCAATGATAATAGAAAAATTGGTGGAATTAAACGTGGGAGAAAGCAGGAGTACTCTCGGATAACCACGTATACGATCTTGTCCACCACACAATTTACTTGGCCGGGAATCGAAACAATAAGGGCTCCACGCACAAGAGGAAGCGCTCTAGCCCTGAGCTACCGCGCCCAATGATTAGAGCAAGTCAATGATAATAGAAAAATTGGTGGAATTAAACGTGGGAGAAAGCAGGAGTACTCTCGGATAACCCACGTATACGATCTTGTGCACCACAGAACGTACTTGGCTGGGGATCGAAACAATAAGGGTCCCACGCACATGAGGAAGCGCTCTAACCCTGAGCTACCGCGCCCAATGATTAAAGCAAGTCAATGTTAATAGAAGAATTGGTAAAAAATGTGGGAGGAAGCGGGAGTACCCTGAGAAAACCCACGGATACGATCTTGTCCACCACAAACATGATACGACGGGGGACGAAACAGTAAGGACCCCGTGCACCAGAGGAAGGGCTCTACCACTGAGCTATCGCACCCAATGATTAAAGCAATCAATGATAATAGAAGAATTGGTGGAATAAAAAGTGGGAAGAGGCGGGAGTACTCTGGGAAAACCCACGGATACGATCTTGTCCACCACAAACTTACTTGGCTGTCGATCGAAACAAGAAGGGCCCCACGCACAAGAGGAAGCGCCCTAACACTGAACCAGCACTCCGAATGATTAAAGCACATCAATGATAATACAATAACTCGTGAAATGAAAAGTGGGAAAAAGCCAGAGTACTCTGAGAAAACCCACGGATACGATGTTGTCCACCACAAACTTACTTGGCCGGGGATCGAAACAATAAGGACCCCACGCATCTGAGGAAGCCCTCTACCACTGGGCCAGCGGTCCCAATGATTAAGGCAATACAATGATAATAGAAGAATTGGCAGAATAAAAAGTGGAAAGAAGCGGGAATACTCTGGGATAACCCCTGGATACAATGTCCTTCACCACAAACTTACTTGGCTAGGGATCAAAACAATAAGAACCCCACGCACCAGAGGAAGCGCTCTACCACTGAGCTACCACGCCCAATGATTAGAGCAAGTCAATGATAATAGAAGAATTGGTGGAATTAAACGTGGGAGAAAGCAGGAGTACTCTGGGAAAACCCACGGATACGATCTTGTCCACCACACAACTTACTTGGCCGGGGATCGAAGCAATAAGGGCCCCACGCACAAGAGGAAGCGCTCTAACCCTGAGCTACCGCGCCCAATGATTAGAGCAAGTCAATGATAATAGAAAAATTGGTGGAATTAAACGTGGGAAAAAGCGGGAATACTCTGGGAAAACCCACGGATATGATCTTGTCCACCACGCAACTTACTTGGCCGGGGATCGAAATAATAAGGGCTCCACGCACAAGAGGAAGCGCTCTAACCCTGAGCTACCGCGCCCAATGATTAGAGCAAGTCAATGATAATAGAAGAATTGCTGGAATTAAACGTAGGAAAAAGCGTGTGTACTCTGGGATAACCCACGGATACGATCTTGTGCACGACACAACTTACTTGGCCGGGGATCGAAACAATAAGGGTCCCACGCACAAGAGGAAGCGCTCTAACCTTGAGCTACCGCACCCAATGATTAGAGCAAGTCAATGATAATAGAAAAATTGGTGGAATTAAACGTGGGAGAAAGCAGGAGTACTCTCGGATAACCACGTATACGATCTTGTCCACCACACAACTTACTTGGCCGGGAATCGAAAAAATAAGGGCTTCACGCACAAGAGGAAGCGCTCTAACCCTGAGCTACCGCGCCCAATGATTAGAGCAAGTCAATGATAATAGAAAAATTGGTGGAATTAAACGTTGGAGAAAGCAGGAGTACTCTCGGATAACCACGTATACGATCTTGTCCTCCACACAACTTACTTGGCCGGGAATCGAAACAATAAGGGCTCCACGCACAAGAGGAAGTGCTCTAGCCCTGAGCTACCGCGCCCAATGATTAGAGCAAGTCAATGATAATAGAAAAATTGGTGGAATTAAACGTGGGAGAAAGCAGGAGTACTCTCGGATAACCCACGTATACGATCTTGTGCACCACACAACTTACTTGGCTGGGGATCGAAACAATAAGGGTCCCACGCACATGAGGAAGCGCTCCAACCCTGAGCTACCGCGCCCAATGATTAAAGCAAGTCAATGATAATAGAGGAATTGGTAAAAAAAAGTGGGAGGAAGCGGGAGTACCCTGAGAAAACCCACGGATACGATCTTGTCCACCACAAACATAATACGACGGGGGACGAAACAGTAAGGACCCCGTGCACCAGAGGAAGGGCTCTACCACTGAGCTACCGCACCCAATGATTAAAGCAATCAATGATAATAGAAGAATTGGTGGAATAAAAAGTGGGAAGAGGCGGGAGTACTCTGGGAAAACCCACGGATACGATCTTGTCCACCACAAACTTACTTGGCTGTCGATCGAAACAATAAGGGCCTCACGCACAAGAGGAAGCGCCCTAACACTGAACCAGCACTCCGAATGATTAAAGCACATCAATGATAATACAATAACTCGTGAAATGAAAAGTGGGAAAAAGCCAGAGTACTCTGGGAAAACACACGGATACGATGTTGTCCACCACAAACTTACTTGGCCGGGGATCGAAACAATAAGGACCCCACGCATCTGAGGAAGCCCTCTACCACTGGGCCAGCGCTCCCAATGATTAAGGCAATACAATGATAATAGAAGAATTGGCAGAATAAAAAGTGGAAAGAAGCGGGAATACTCTGGGATAACCCCTGGATACAATGTCCTTCACCACAAACTTACCTGGCTTGGGATCAAAACAATAAGGACCCCACGCACCAGAGGAAGCGCTCTACCACTGAGCTACCACGCCCAATGATTAGAGCAAGTCAATGATAATAGAAGAATTGGTGGAATTAAACGAGGGAAAAAGCGGGAGCACTCTGGGAAAACCCACGGATACGATCTTGTCCACAACACAACTTACTTGGCCGGGGATCGAAACAATAAGAGCCCCACGCACAAGAGGAAGCGCTCTAACCCTGAGCTACCGCGCCCAGTGATTAGAGCAAGTCAATGATAATAGAAGAATTGGTGGAATTAAACGTGGGAAAAAGCGGGAATACTCTGGGAAAACCCACGGATATGATCTTGTCCACCACGCAACTTACTTGGCCAGGAATCGAAACAATAAGGGCCCCACGCATAAGAGGAAGCGCTCTAACCCTGAGCTACCACACCCAATGATTAGAGCAAGTCAATGATAATAGAAGAATTGGTGGAATTAAACGTGGGAAAAAGCGGGAGTACTCTGGGATAACCCACGGATACGATCTTGTGCACCACACAACTTACTTGGCCGGGGATCGAAACAATAAGGGTCCCACGCACAAGAGGAAGCGCTCTAACCCTGAGCTACCGCGCCCATTGATTAGAGCAAGTCAATGATAATAGAAGAATTGGTGGAATTAAACGTGGGAGAAAGCAGGAGTACTCTCGGGTAACCCACGTATACGATCTTGTGCACCACACAACTTACTTGGCCGGGGATCGAAACAATAAGGGTCCCACGCACAAGAGGAAGCGCTCTAACCCTGAGCTACCACGCCCAATGATTAGAGCAAGTCAATGATAATAGAAAAATTGGTGGAATTAAACGTGGGAGAAAGCAGGAGTACTCTCGGATAACCCACGTATACGATCTTGTGCACCACACAACTTACTTGGCCGGGGATCGAAACAATAAGGGTCCCACGCACAAGAGGAAGCGCTCTAACACTGAGCTAAGGCGCCCAATGATTAGAGCAAGTCAATGATAATAGAAAAATTGGTGGAATTAAACGTGGGAGAAGCAGGAGTACTCTCGGATAACCCACGTATACGATCTTGTGCACCACACAACTTACTTGGCCGGGGATCGAAACAATAAGGGTCCCACGCACATGAGGAAGCGCTCTAACCCTGAGCTACCGCGCCCAATGATTAGAGCAAGTCAATGATAATAGAAGAATTGGTGGAATTAAACGTGGGAAAAAGCGAGTGTACTCTGGGATAACCCACGGATACGATCTTGTGCACCACACAACTTACTTGGCCGGGGATCGAAACAATAAGGGTCCCACGCACAAGAGGAAGCGCTCTAACTTTGAGCTACCGCGCCCAATGATTAGAGCAAGTCAATGATAATAGAAAAATTGGTGGAATTAAACGTGGGAGAAAGCAGGAGTACTCTCGGATAACCCACGTATACGATCTTGTGCACTACACAACTTACTTGGCCGGGGATCGAAACAATAAGGGTCCCATGCACAAGAGGAAGCGCTCTAACACTGAGCTACCGCGCCCAATGATTAGAGCAAGTCAATGATAATAGAAAAATTGGTGGAATTAAACGTGGGAGAAAGCAGGATTACTCTCGGATAACCACGTATACGATCTTGTGCACCACACAACTTACTTGGCCGAGGATCGAAACAATAAGGGCTCCACGCACAAGAGGAAGCGCTCTAACCCTGAGCTACCGCGCCCAATGATTAGAACAAGTCAATGATAATAGAAGAATTGGTGGAATTAAACGTGGGAAAAAGCGGGAGTACTCTGGGATAACCCACGGATACGATCTTGTGCACCACACAACTTACTTTGCCGGGGATCGAAACAATAAGGGCTCCACGCACAAGAGGAAGCGCTCTAACACTGAGCTACCGCGTCCAATGATTAAAGCAAGTCAATGATAATAGAAAAATTGGTGGAATTAAACGTGGGAAAAAGCAGGAGTACTCTCGGATAACCACGTATACGATCTTGTCCACCACACAACTTACTTGGCCGGGGATCGAAACAATAAGGGCTCCACGCACAAGAGGAAGCGCTCTAACCCTGAGCTACCACGCCCAATGATTAGAGCAAGTCAATGATAATAGAAAAATTGGTGGAATTAAACGTGGGAAAAAGCGGGAGTACTCTGGGAAAACCCACGGATATGATCTTGTCCACCACGCAACTTACTTGGCCAGGGATCGAAACAATAAGGGCCCCACGCATAAGAGGAAGCGCTCTAACCCTGAGCAACGCAACCCAATGATTAGAGCAAGTCAATGATAATAGAAAAATTGGTGGAATTAAACGTGGGAAAAAGCGTAAGTACAATGGGAAAACCCACGGATACGATCTTGTGCACCACACAACTTTCTTGCCCAGGGATCGAAATAATAAGGGTCCCACGCACAAGAGGAAGCGCTCTAACCCTGAGCTACCGCGCCCAATGATTAGAACAAGTCAATGATAACAGAAGAATTGCTGGAATTAAACGTGGGAGAAAGCAGGAGTACTCTCGGATAACCCACGTATACGATCTTGTGCACCACACAACTTACTTGGCCGGGGATCGAAACAATAAGGGCTCCACGCACAAGAGGAAGCGCCCTAACCCTGAGCTACCGCGCCCAATGATTAGAGCAAGTCAATGATAATAGAAGAATTGGTGGAATTAAAAGTGGGAAAAAGCGAGTGTACTCTGGGATAACCCACGGATACGATCTTGTGCACCACACAACTTACTTGGCCGGGGATCGAAACAATAAGGGTCCCACGCACAAGAGGAAGCGCTCTAACTTTGAGCTACCGCGCCCAATGATTAGAGCAAGTCAATGATAATAGAAAAATTGGTGGAATTAAACGTGGGAGAAAGCAGGAGTACTCTCGGATAACCCACGTATACGATCTTGTGCACTACACAACTTACTTGGCCGGGGATCGAAACAATAAGGGTCCCATGCACAAGAGGAAGCGCTCTAACACTGAGCTACCGCGCCCAATGATTAGAGCAAGTCAATGATAATAGAAGAATTGGTGGAATTAAACGAGGGAAAAAGCGGGAGTACTCTGGGAAAACCCACGGATACGATCTTGTCCACAACACAACTTACTTGGCCGGGGATCGAAACAATAAGAGCCCCACGCACAAGAGGAAGCGCTCTAACCCTGAGCTACCGCACCCAGTGATTAGAGCAAGTCAATGATAATAGAAGAATTGGTGGAATTAAACGTGGGAAAAAGCGGGAATACTCTGGGAAAACCCACGGATATGATCTTGTCCACCACGCAACTTACTTGGCCAGGGATCGAAACAATAAGGGCCCCACGCATAAGAGGAAGCGCTCTAACCCTGAGCTACCACACACAATGATTAGAGCAAGTCAATGATAATAGAAGAATTGGTGGAATTAAACGTGGGAAAAAGCGGGAGTACTCTGGGATAACCCACGGATACGATCTTGTGCACCACACAACTTACTTGGCCGGGGATCGAAACAATAAGGGTCCCACGCACAAGAGGAAGCGCTCTAACCCTGAGCTACCGCGCCCAATGATTAGAGCAAGTCAATGATAATAGAAAAATTGGTGGAATTAAACGTGGGAGAAAGCAGGAGTACTCTCGGATAACCCACGTATACGATCTTGTGCACCACACAACTTACTTGGCCGGGGATCGAAACAATAAGGGTCCCACGCACAAGAGGAAGCGCTCTAACCCTGAGCTAAGTCGCCCAATGATTAGAGCAAGTCAATGATAATAGAAGAATTGGTGGAATTAAACGTGGGAGAAAGCAGGAGTACTCTCGGATAACCCACGTATACGATCTTGTGCACCACACAACTTACTTGGCCGGGGATCGAAACAATAAGGGTCCCACGCACATGAGGATGCGCTCTAACCCTGAGCTACCGCGCCCAATGATTAGAGCAAGTCAATCATATTAGAAGAATTGGTGGAATTAAAAGTGGGAAAAAGCGAATGTACTCTGGGATAACCCACGGATACGATCGTGTGCACCACACAACTTACTTGGCCGGGGATCGAAACAATAAGGCTCCCACGCACAAGAGGAAGCGCTCTAACCCTGAGCTACCGCGCCCAATGATTAGAGCAAGTCAATGATAATAGAAAAATTGGTGGAATTAAACGTGGGAGAAAGCAGGAGTACTCTCGGATAACCCACGTATACGATCTTGTGCACTACACAACTTCCTTGGCCGGGGATCGAAACAATAAGGGTCCCATGCACAAGAGGAAGCGCTTTAACACTGAGCTACCGCGCCCAATGATTAGAGCAAGTCAATGATAATAGAAAAATTGGTGGAATTAAACGTGGGAGAAAGCAGGATTACTCTCGGATAACCACGTATACGATCTTGTGCACCACACAACTTACTTGGCCGAGGATCGAAACAATAAGGGCTCCACGCACAAGAGGAAGCGCTCTAACCCTGAGCTACCGCGCCCAATGATTAGAACAAGTCAATGATAATAGAAGAATTGGTGGAATTAAACGTGGGAAAAAGCGGGAGTACTCTGGGAAAACCCACGGATATGATCTTGTCCACCACGCAACTTACTTGGCCAGGGATCGAAACAATAAGGGCCCCACGCATAAGAGGAAGCGCTCTAACCCTGAGCAACGCAACCCAATGATTAGAGCAAGTCAATGATAATAGAAAAATTGGTGGAATTAAACGTGGGAAAAAGCGGGAATACTCTGGGAAAACCCACGGATACGATCTTGTGCACCACACAACTTACTTGCCCAGGGATCGAAATAATAAGGGTCCCACGCACAAGAGGAAGCGCTCTAACCCTGAGCTACCGCGCCCAATGATTAGAACAAGTCAATGATAACAGAAGAATTGGTGGAATTAAACGTCGGAGAAAGCAGGAGTACTCTCGGATAACCCACGTATACGATCTTGTGCACCACACAACTTACTTGGCCGGGGATCGAAACAATAAGGGCTCCACGCACAAGAGGAAGCGCCCTAACCCTGAGCTACCGCGCCCAATGATTAGAGCAAGTCAATGATAATAGAAGAATTGCTGGAATTAAACGTAGGAAAAAGCGTGTGTACTCTGGGATAACCCACGGATACGATCTTGTGCACGACACAACTTACTTGGCCGAGGATCGAAACAATAAGGGTCCCACGAACATGAGGAAGCGCTCTAACCCTGAGCTACCGCACCCAATGATTAGAGCAAGTCAATGATAATAGAAAAATTGGTGGAATTAAACGTGGGAGAAAGCAGGAGTACTCTCGAATAACCCACATATATGATCTTGTGCACCACACAACTTACTTGGCCGGGGATCGAAACAATAAGGCTCCCACGCACAAGAGGAAGCGCTCTAACCTTGAGCTACCGCACCCAATGATTAGAGCAAGTCAATGATAATAGAAAAATTGGTGGAATTAAACGTGGGAGAAAGCAGGAGTACTCTCGGATAACCACGTATACGATCTTGTCCACCACACAACTTACTTGGCCGGGAATCGAAACAATAAGGGCTTCACGCACAAGAGGAAGCGCTCTAGCCCTGAGCTACCGCGCCCAATGATTAGAGCAAGTCAATGATAATAGAAAAATTGGTGGAATTAAACGTGGGAGAAAGCAGGAGTACTCTCGGATAACCACGTATACGATCTTGTCCACCACACAACTTACTTGGCCGGGAATCGAAACAATAAGGGCTCCACGCACAAGAGGAAGCGCTCTAGCCCTGAGCTACCGCGCCCAATGATTAGAGCGAGTCAATGATAATAGAAAAATTGGTGGAATTAAACGTGGGAGAAAGCGAGTGTACTCTGGGATAACCCACGGATACGATCTTGTGCACCACACAACTTTCTTGGCCGGGGATCGAAACAATAAGGCTCCCACGCACAAGAGGAAGCGCTCTAACCTTGAGCTACCGCACCCAATGATTAGAGCAAGTCAATGATAATAGAAAAATTGGTGGAATTAAACGTGGGAGAAAGCAGGAGTACTCTCGGATAACCACGTATACGATCTTGTCCACCACACAACTTACTTGGCCGGGAATCGAAACAATAAGGGCTTCACGCACAAGAGGAAGCGCTCTAGCCCTGAGCTACCGCGCCCAATGATTAGAGCAAGTCAATGATAATAGAAAAATTGGTGGAATTAAACGTGGGAGAAAGCAGGAGTACTCTCGGATAACCACGTATACGATCTTGTCCACCACACAACTTACTTGGCCGGGGATCGAAACAATAAGGGCTCCACGCACAAGAGGAAGCGCTCTAACCCTGAGCTACCACGCCCAATGATTAGAGCAAGTCAATGATAATAGAAAAATTGGTGGAATTAAACGTGGGAAAAAGCGGGAGTACTCTGGGAAAACCCACGGATATGATCTTGTCCACCACGCAACTTACTTGGCCAGGGATCGAAACAATAAGGGCCCCACGCATAAGAGGAAGCGCTCTAACCCTGAGCAACGCAACCCAATGATTAGAGCAAGTCAATGATAATAGAAAAATTGGTGGAATTAAACGTGGGAAAAAGCGTAAGTACTCTGGGAAAACCCACGGATACGATCTTGTGCACCACACAACTTACTTGCCCAGGGATCGAAATAATAAGGGTCCCACGCACAAGAGGAAGCGCTCTAACCCTGAGCTACCGCGCCCAATGATTAGAACAAGTCAATGATAACAGAAGAATTGCTGGAATTAAACGTGGGAGAAAGCAGGAGTACTCTCGGATAACCCACGTATACGATCTTGTGCACCACACAACTTACTTGGCCGGGGATCGAAACAATAAGGGCTCCACGCACAAGAGGAAGCGCCCTAACCCTGAGCTACCGCGCCCAATGATTAGAGCAAGTCAATGATAATAGAAGAATTGGTGGAATTAAAAGTGGGAAAAAGCGAGTGTACTCTGGGATAACCCACGGATACGATCTTGTGCACCACACAACTTACTTGGCCGGGGATCGAAACAATAAGGGTCCCACGCACAAGAGGAAGCGCTCTAACTTTGAGCTACCGCGCCCAATGATTAGAGCAAGTCAATGATAATAGAAAAATTGGTGGAATTAAACGTGGGAGAAAGCAGGAGTACTCTCGGATAACCCACGTATACGATCTTGTGCACTACACAACTTACTTGGCCGGGGATCGAAACAATAAGGGTCCCATGCACAAGAGGAAGCGCTCTAACACTGAGCTACCGCGCCCAATGATTAGAGCAAGTCAATGTAATAGAAGAATTGGTGGAATTAAACGAGGGAAAAAGCGGGAGTACTCTGGGAAAACCCACGGATACGATCTTGTCCACAACACAACTTACTTGGCCGGGGATCGAAACAATAAGAGCCCCACGCACAAGAGGAAGCGCTCTAACCCTGAGCTACCGCACCCAGTGATTAGAGCAAGTCAATGATAATAGAAGAATTGGTGGAATTAAACGTGGGAAAAAGCGGGAATACTCTGGGAAAACCCACGGATATGATCTTGTCCACCACGCAACTTACTTGGCCAGGGATCGAAACAATAAGGGCCCCACGCATAAGAGGAAGCGCTCTAACCCTGAGCTACCACACACAATGATTAGAGCAAGTCAATGATAATAGAAGAATTGGTGGAATTAAACGTGGGAAAAAGCGGGAGTACTCTGGGATAACCCACGGATACGATCTTGTGCACCACACAACTTACTTGGCCGGGGATCGAAACAATAAGGGTCCCACGCACAAGAGGAAGCGCTCTAACCCTGAGCTACCGCGCCCAATGATTAGAGCAAGTCAATGATTATAGAAAAATTGGTGGAATTAAACGTGGGAGAAAGCAGGAGTACTCTCGGATAACCCACGTATACGATCTTGTGCACCACACAACTTACTTGGCCGGGGATCGAAACAATAAGTGTCCCACGCACAAGAGGAAGCGCTCTAACCCTGAGCTAAGTCGCCCAATGATTAGAGCAAGTCAATGATAATAGAAGAATTGGTGGAATTAAACGTGGGAGAAAGCAGGAGTACTCTCGGATAACCCACGTATACGATCTTGTGCACCACACAACTTACTTGGCCGGGGATCGAAACAATAAGGGTCCCACGCACATGAGGAAGCGCTCTAACCCTGAGCTACCGCGCCCAATGATTAGAGCAAGTCAATCATAATAGAAGAATTGGTGGAATTAAAAGTGGGAAAAAGCGAATGTACTCTGGGATAACCCACGGATACGATCGTGTGCACCACACAACTTACTTGGCCGGGGATCGAAACAATAAGGCTCCCACGCACAAGAGGAAGCGCTCTAACTTTGAGCTACCGCGCCCAATGATTAGAGCAAGTCAATGATAATAGAAAAATTGGTGGAATTAAACGTGGGAGAAAGCAGGAGTACTCTCGGATAACCCACGTATACGATCTTGTGCACTACACAACTTCCTTGGCCGGGGATCGAAACAATAAGGGTCCCATGCACAAGAGGAAGCGCTCTAACACTGAGCTACCGCGCCCAATGATTAGAGCAAGTCAATGATAATAGAAAAATTGGTGGAATTAAACGTGGAAGAAAGCAGGATTACTCTCGGATAACCACGTATACGATCTTGTGCACCACACAACTTACTTGGCCGAGGATCGAAACAATAAGGGCTCCACGCACAAGAGGAAGCGCTCTAACCCTGAGCTACCGCGCCCAATGATTAGAACAAGTCAATGATAATAGAAGAATTGGTGGAATTAAACGTGGGAAAAAGCGGGAGTACTCTGGGAAAACCCACGGATATGATCTTGTCCACCACGCAACTTACTTGGCCAGGGATCGAAACAATAAGGGCCCCACGCATAAGAGGAAGCGCTCTAACCCTGAGCAACGCAACCCAATGATTAGAGCAAGTCAATGATAATAGAAAAATTGGTGGAATTAAACGTGGGAAAAAGCGGGAATACTCTGGGAAAACCCACGGATACGATCTTGTGCACCACACAACTTACTTGCCCAGGGATCGAAATAATAAGGGTCCCACGCACAAGAGGAAGCGCTCTAACCCTGAGCTACCGCGCCCAATGATTAGAACAAGTCAATGATAACAGAAGAATTGGTGGAATTAAACGTGGGAGAAAGCAGGAGTACTCTCGGATAACCCACGTATACGATCTTGTGCACCACACAACTTACTTGGCCGGGGATCGAAACAATAAGGCCTCCACGCACAAGAGGAAGCGCCCTAACCCTGAGCTACCGCGCCCAATGATTAGAGCAAGTCAATGATAATAGAAGAATTGCTGGAATTAAACGTAGGAAAAAGCGTTTGTACTCTGGGATAACCCACGGATACGATCTTGTGCACCACACAACTTACTTGGCCGAGGATCGAAACAATAAGGGTCCCACGAACATGAGGAAGCGCTCTAACCCTGAGCTACCGCACCCAATGATTAGAGCAAGTCAATGATAATAGAAAAATTGGTGGAATTAAACGTGGGAGAAAGCAGGAGTACTCTCGAATAACCCACATATATGATCTTGTGCACCACACAACTTACTTGGCCGGGGATCGAAACAATAAGGCTCCCACGCAGAAGAGGAAGCGCTCTAACCTTGAGCTACCGCACCCAATGATTAGAGCAAGTCAATGATAATAGAAAAATTGGTGGAATTAAACGTGGGAGAAAGCAGGAGTACTCTCGGATAACCACGTATACGATCTTGTCCACCACACAACTTACTTGGCCGGGAATCGAAACAATAATGGCTTCACGCACAAGAGGAAGCGCTCTAGCCCTGAGCTACCGCGCCCAATGATTAGAGCAAGTCAATGATAATAGAAAAATTGGTGGAATTAAACGTGGGAGAAAGCAGGAGTACTCTCGGATAACCACGTATACGATCTTGTCCACCACACAACTTACTTGGCCGGGAATCGAAACAATAAGGGCTCCACGCACAAGAGGAAGCGCTCTAGCCCTGAGCTACCGCGCCCAATGATTAGAGCAAGTCAATGATAATAGAAAAATTGGTGGAATTAAACGTGGGAGAAAGCAGGAGTACTCTCGGATAACCCACGTATACGATCTTGTGCACCACACAACGTACTTGGCTGGGGATCGAAACATTAAAAGTCCCACGCACATGAGGAAGCACTCTAACCCTGAGCTACCGCGCCCAATGATTAAAGCAAGTGAATGTTAATAGAAGAATTGGTAAAAAATATGGGAGGAAGCGGGAGTACCCTGAGAAAACCCACGGATACGATCTTGTCCACCACAAACATAATACGACGGGGGACGAAACAGTAAGGACCCCGTGCACCAGAGGAAGGGCTCTACCACTGAGCTACCGCACCCAATGATTAAAGCAATCAATGATAATAGAAGAATTGGTGGAAAAAAAAGTGGCAAGAGGCGGGAGTACTCTGGGAAAACCCACGGATACGATCTTCTCCACCACAAATTTACTTGGCTGTCGATCGAAACAATAAGGGCCTCACGCACAAGAGGAAGCGCCCTAACACTGAACCAGCACTCCGAATGATTAAAGCATATCAATGATAATACAATAACTCGTGAAATGAAAAGTGGGAAAAAGCCAGAGTACTCTGGAAAAACCCACGGATACGATGTTGTCCACCACAAACTTACTTGGCCGGGGATCGAAACAATAAGGACCTCACGCATCTGAGGAAGCCCTCTACCACTGGGCCAGCGCTCCCAATGATTAAGGCAATACAATGATAATAGAAGAATTGCAGAAAAAAAGTGGAAAGAAGCGGGAATACTCTGGGATAACCCCTGGATACAATGTCCTTCACCACAAACTTACTTGGCTGGGGATCAAAACAATAAGAACCCTATGCACCAGAGGAAGCGCTCTACCACTGAGCTACCACGCCCAATGATTAGAGCAGGTCATTGATAATAGAAGAATTGGTGGAATTAAACGTGGGAAAAAGCGGGAGTACTCTGGGAAAACCCACGGATACGATCTTGTCCACCACACAACTTACTTGGCCGGGGATCGAAATAATAAGAGCCCCACGCACAAGAGGAAGCGCACTAACCCTGAGCTACCGCGCCCAATGATTAGAGCAAGTCAATGATAATAGAATAATTGGTGGAATTAAACGTGGGAAAAAGCGGGAGTACTCTGGGAAAACCCACGGATATGATCTTGTCCACCACGCAACTTACTTGGCCGGGGATCGAAACAATAAGGGTCCCACGCACAAGAGGAAGCGCTCTAACCCTGAGCTACCGCGCGCAATGATTAGAGCAATTCAATGATAATAAAAAAATTGGTGGAATTAAACGTTGGAGAAAGCAGGAGTACTCTCGGATAACCCACGTATACGATCTTGTGCACCACACAACTCACTTGGCCGGGGATCGAAACAATAAGGGTCCCACGCACAAGAGGAAGCGCTCTAACCCTGAGCTAAGACGCCCAATTATTAGAGCAAGTCAATGATAATAGAAAAATTGGTGGAATTAAACGTGGGAGAAAGCAGGAGTTCTCTCGGATAACCCACGTATACGATCTTGTGCACCACACAACTTACTTGGCCGGGGATCGAAACAATAAGGGTACCACGCACATGAGGAAGCGCTCTAACCCTAAGCTACCGCGCCCAATGATTAGAGCAAGTCAATGATAATAGAAGAATTGGTGGAATTAAACGTGGGAAAAAGCGGGTGTACTCTGGGATAACCCACGGATACGATCTTGTGCACCACACAACTTACTTGGCCGGGGATCGAAACAATAAGGGTCCCACGCACAAGAGGAAGCGCTCTAACCCTGAGCTACCGCGCCCAATGATTAGAGGAAGTCAATGATAATAGAAAAATTGGTGGAATTAAACGTGGGAGAAAGCAGGAGTACTCTCGGATAACCCAGGTATACGATCTTGTGCACTACACAACTTACTTGGCAGGGGATCGAAACAATAAGGGTCCCATGCACAAGAGGAAGCGCTCTAACACTGAGCTAAGGCGCCCAATGATTAGAGCAAGTCAATGATAATAGAATAATTGGTGGAATTAAACGTGGGAGAAAGCAGGAGTACTCTCGGATAACCACGTATACGATCTTGTGCACCACACAACATACTTGGCCGGAGATCGAAACAATAAGGGCTCCACGCACAAGAGGAAGTGCTCTAACCCTGAGCTACCGCGCCCAATGATTGGAACAAGTCAATGATAACAGAAGAATTGGTGGAATTAAACGTGGGAAAAAGCGGGAGTACTCTGGGATAACCCACGTATACGATCTTGTGCACCACACAACTTACTTTGCCGGGGATCGAAACAATAAGGGCTCCACGCACAAGAGGAAGCGCTCTAACACTGAGCTACCGCGTCCAATGATTAAAGCAAGTCAATGATAGTAGAAAAATTGGTGGAATTAAACGTGGGAGAAAGCAGGAGTACTCTCGGATAACCACGTATACGATCTTGTCCACCACACAACTTACTAGGCCGGGGATCGAAACAATAAGGGCTCCACGCACAAGAGGAAGCGCTCTAACCCTGAGCTAAGGCGCCCAATGATTAGAGCAAGTCAATGATAATAGAAAAATTGGTGGAATTAAACGTGGGAAAAAGCGGGTGTACTCTGGGATAACCCACGCATACGATCTTGTGCACCACACAACTTACTTGTCCGAGGATCAAAACAATAAGGGCTCCACGCTCAAGAGGAAGCGCTCTAACCCTGAGCTACCGCGCCCAATGATTAGAGCAAGTCAATGATAATAGAAGAATTGGTGGAATTAAACGTGGGAAAAAGCGGGTGTACCCTCGGATAACCCACGGATATGATCTTGTGCACCACACAACTTACTTGACCGGGGATCGAAACAATAAGGGCTCCACGCACAAGAGGAAGAGCTCTAACCCTGAGCTACCACGCCCAATGTTTATAGCAAATCAATGATAAAGAAGAATTGGTGGAATTAAACGTGGGAAAAAGCGGGAGTACTCTGGGATAACCCACGGATATGATCTTGTGCACCCCACAACATACTTGGCCGGGGATCGAAACAATAAGAGCCCCACGCACAAGAGGAAGCGCACTAACCCTGAGCTACCGCGCCCAATGATTAGAGCAAGTCAATGATAATAGAAGAATTGGTGGAATTAAACGTGGGAAAAAGCGGGAGTATTCTGGGAAAACCCACGGATATGATCTTGTCCACCACGCAACTTACTTGGCCGGGGATCGAAACAATAAGGGTCCCACGCACAAGAGGAAGCGCTCTAACCCTGAGCTACCGCGCGCAATAATTAGAGCAATTCAATGATAATAGAAAAATTGGTGGAATTAAACGTGGGAGAAAGCAGGAGTACTCTCGGATAACCCACGTATACGATCTTGTGCACCACACAACTTACTTGGCCGGGGATCGAAACAATAAGGGTCCCACGCACAAGAGGAAGCGCTCTAACCCTGAGCTAAGACGCCCAATTATTAGAGCAAGTCAATGATAATAGAAAAATTAGTGGAATTAAACGTGGGAGAAAGCAGGAGTACTCTCGGATAACCCACGTATACGATCTTGTGCACCACACAACTTACTTGGCCGGGGATCGAAACAATAAGGGTACCACGCACATGAGGAAGCGCTCTAACCCTAAGCTACCGCGCCCAATGATTAGAGCAAGTCAATGATAATAGAAGAATTGGTGGAATTAAACGTGGGAAAAAGCGGGTGTACTCTGGGATAACCCACGGATACGATCTTGTGCACCACACAACTTACTTGGCCGGGGATCGAAACAATAAGGGTCCCACGCACAAGAGGAAGCGCTCTAAGCCTGAGCTACCGCGCCCAATGATTAGAGCAAGTCAATGATAATAGAAAAATTGGTGGAATTAAACGTGGGAGAAAGCAGGAGTACTCTCGGATAACCCACGTATACGATCTTGTGCACTACACAACTTACTTGGCCGGGGATCGAAACAATAAGGGTCCCATGCACAAGAGGAAGCGCTCTAACACTGAGCTAAGGCGCCCAATGATTAGAGCAAGTCAATGATAATAGAAAAATTGGTAGAATTAAACGTGGGAGAAAGCAGGAGTACTCTCGGAAAACCACGTATACGATCTTGTGCACCACACAACTTACTTTGCCGGGGATCGAAACAATAAGGGCTCCACGCACAAGAGGAAGCGCTCTAACCCTGAGCTACCGCACCCAATGATTAGAGCAAGTCAATGATAATAGAAGAATTGGTGGAATTTAACGTGAAAAAAAGCGGGGGTACTCTGGGATAACCCACGGATATGATCTTGTGCACCACACAACTTACTTGGCCGGGGATCGAAACAATAAGGGCCCCACGCACAAGAGGAAGCGCTCTAACCCTGAGCTACCGCGTCCAATGATTAAAGCAAGTCAATGATAATAGAAAAATTGGTGGAATTAAGCGTGGGAAAAAGCGGGAGTACTCTGGGAAAACCCACGGATATGATCTCACCCACCACGCAACTTACTTTGCCGGGGATCGAAACAATAGGGGCCCCACGCATAAGAGGAAGCGCTCTAACACTGAGCTACCGCGCCCAATGATTAGAGCAAGTCATTGCTAATAGAAAAATTGGTGGAATTAGACGTGGGAAAAAGCGGGAGTACTCTGGGATAACCCACGGATGCGATCTTGTCCACAATACAACTTACTTGGCCGGGGATCGAAACAATAAGAACTCCACGCATCAGAGGAAGCGCTCTACCACTGAGCCACCGTGCCCAATGATTAAAGCAAATCAATGATAATAGAAGAATTGGTGGATTGAAAAGTGGGAGGAGGTGGGAGTACCCCGAGAAAACCCACGGATACGATTTTGTCCACCACAAACTTACTTGGCCGGGGATCGAAACAATATGAACTCCACGCATCAGAGGAAGCGCTCTACCACTGAGCCACCGTGCCCAATGATTAAAGCAAGTCAATGATAATAGAGGAATTGGTGGAATTAAAACTGGGGAAGAAGCTGGAGTACCCTGAGAAAACCCACGTATACGATCTTGTGCACCACACAAAGTACTTGGCTGGGGATCGAAACATTAAGGGTCCCACGCACATGAGGAAGCGCTCTAACCCTGAGCTACCGCGCCCAATGATTAAAGCAAGTCAATGTTAATAGAAGAATTGGTAAAAAATGTGGGAGGAAGCGGGAGTACCCTGAGAAAACCCACGGATACGATCTTGTCCACCACAAACATGATACGACGGGGGACGAAACAGTAAGGACCCCGTGCACCAGAGGAAGGGCTCTACCACTGAGCTATCGCACCCAATGATTAAAGCAATCAATGATAATAGAAGAATTCGTGGAATAAAAAGTGGGAAGAGGCGGGAGTACTCTGGGAAAACCCACGGATACGATCTTGTCCACCACAAACTTACTTGGCTGTCGATCGAAACAAGGAGGGCCCCACGCACAAGAGGAAGCGCCCTAACACTGAACCAGCACTCCGAATGATTAAAGCACATCAATGATAATACAAGAACTCGTGAAATGAAAAGTGGGAAAAAGCCAGAGTACTCTGAGAAAACCCACGGATACGATGTTGTCCACCACAAACTTACTTGGCCGGGGATCGAAACAATAAGGACCCCACGCATCTGAGGAAGCCCTCTACCACTGGGCCAGCGCTCCCAATGATTAAGGCAATACAATGATAATAGAAGAATTGGCAGAATAAAAAGTGGAAAGAAGCGGGAATACTCTGGGATAACCCCTGGATACAATGTCCTTCACCACAAACGTACTTGGCCGGGGATCAAAACAATAAGGACCCCACGCACCAGAGGAAGCGCTCTACCACTGAGCTACCACGCCCAATGATTAGAGCAAGTCAATGATAATAGAAGAATTGGTGGAATTAAACGTGGGAGAAAGCAGGAGTACTCTGGGAAAACCCACGGATACGATCTTGTCCACCACACAACTTACTTGGCCGGGGATCGAAGCAATAAGGGCCCCACGCACAAGAGGAAGCGCTCTAACCCTGAGCTACCGCGCCCAATGATTAGAGCAAGTTAATGATAATAGAAAAATTGGTGGAATTAAACGTGGGAGAAAGCAGGAGCACTCTCGGATAACCCACGTATACGATCTTGTGCACCACACAACTTACTTGGCCGGGGATCGAAACAATAAGGGTCCCACGCACATGAGGAAGCGCTCTAACCCTGAGCTACCGCGCCCAATGATTAGAGCAAGTCAATGATAATAGAAGAATTGGTAGAATTAAACGTGGGAAAAAGCGAGTGTACTCTGGGATAACCCACGGATACGATCTTGTGCACCACACAACTTACTTGGCCGGGGATCGAAACAATAAGGGTCCCACGCACAAGAGAAAGCGCTCTAACACTGAGCTACCGCGCCCAATGATTAGAGCAAGTCAATGATAATATTAAAATTGGTGGAATTAAACGTGGGAGAAAGCAGGAGTACTCTCGGATAACCCACGTATACGATCTTGTGCACTACACAACTTACTTGGCCGGGGATCGAAACTATAAGGGTCCCATGCACAAGAGGAAGCGCTCTAACACTGAGCTACCGCGCCCAATGATTAGAGCAAGTCAATGATAATAGAAAAATTGGTGGAATTAAACGTGGGAGAAAGCAGGAGTACTCTCGGATAACCACGTATACGATCTTGTGCACCACACAACTTACTTGGCCGAGGATCGAAACAATAAGGGCTCCACGCACAAGAGGAAGCGCTCTAACCCTGAGCTACCGCGCCCAATGATTAGAACAAGTCAATGATAATAGAAGAATTGGTGGAATTAAACGTGGGAAAAAGCGGGAGTACTCTGGGATAACCCACGGATACGATCTTGTGCACCACACAACTTACTTTGCCGGGGATCGAAACAATAAGGGCTCCACGCACAAGAGGAAGCGCTCTAACACTGAGCTACCGCGTCCAATGATTAAAGCAAGTCAATGATAATAGAAAAATTGGTGGAATTAAACGTGGGAGAAAGCAGGAGTACTCTCGGATAACCACGTATACGATCTTGTCCACCACACAACTTACTTGGCCGGGGATCGAAACAATTAGGGCTCTACGCACAAGAGGAAGCGCTCTAACCCTGAGCTACCGCGCCCAATGATTAGAGCAAGTCAATGATAATAGAAAAATTGGTGGAATTAAACGTGGGAAAAAGCAGGAGTACTCTGGGAAAACCCACGGATATGATCTTGTCCACCACGCAACTTACTTGGCCAGGGATAGAAACAATAAGGGCCCCACGCATAAGAGGAAGCGCTCTAACCCTGAGCAACGCAACCCAATGATTAGAGCAAGTCAATGATAATAGAAAAATTGGTGGAATTAAACGTGGGAAAAAGCGGGAGTACTCTGGGAAAACCCACGGATACGATCTTGTGCACCACACAACTTACTTGCCCAGGGATCGAAATAATAAGGGTCCCACGCACAAGAGGAAGCGCTCAAACCCTGAGCTACCGCGCCCAATGATTAGAACAAGTCAATGATAACAGAAGACTTGGTGGAATTAAACGTGGGAGAAAGCAGGAGTACTCTCGGATAACCCACGTATACGATCTTGTGCACCACACAACTTACTTGGCCGGGGATCGAAACAATAAGGGCTCCACGCACAAGAGGAAGCGCTCTAACCCTGAGCTACCGCGCCCAATGATTAGAGCAAGTCAATGATAATAGAAGAATTGCTGGAATTAAACGTAGGAAAAAGCGTGTGTACTCTGGGATAACCCACGGATACGATCTTGTGCACCACACAACTTACTTGGCCGAGGATCGAAACAATAAGGGTCCCACGCACGTGAGGAAGCGCTCTAACCCTGAGCTACCGCACCCAATGATTAGAGCAAGTCAATGATAATAGAAAAATTGGTGGAAATTAACGTGGGAGAAAGCAGGAGTACTCTCGGATAACCCACATATATGATCTTGTGCACCACACAACTTACTTGGCCGGGGATCGAAACAATAAGGGCTCCACGCACAAGAGGAAGCGCTCTAACACTGAGCTACCGCGTCCAATGATTAAAGCAAGTCAATTATAGTAGAAAAATTGGTGGAATTAAACGTGGGAGAAAGCAGGAGTACTCTCGGATAACCACGTATACGATCTTGTCCACCACACAACTTACTTGGCCGGGGATCGAAACAATAAGGGCTCCACGCACAAGAGGAAGCGCTCTAACCCTGAGCTAAGGCGCCCAATGATTAGAGCAAGTCAATGATAATAGAAAAATTGGTGGAATTAAACGTGGGAAAAAGCGGGTGTACTCTGGGATAACCCACGCATACGATCTTGTCCACCACACAACTTACTTGTCCGAGGATCAAAACAATAAGGGCTCCACGCTCAAGAGGAAGCGCTCTAACCCTGAGCTACCGCGCCCAATGATTAGAGCAAGTCAATGATAATAGAAGAATTGGTGGAATTAAACGTGGGAAAAAGCGGGTGTACCCTCGGATAACCCACGGATATGATCCTGTGCACCACACAACTTACTTGGCCGGGGATCGAAACAATAAGGGCTTTACGCACAAGAGGAAGCGCTCTAACCCTGAGCTACCACGCCCAATGTTTATAGCAAATCAATGATAAAGAAGAATTGGTGGAATTAAACGTGGGAAAAAGCGGGAGTACTCTGGGATAACCCACGGATATGATCTTGTGCACCCCACAACATACTTGGCCGGGGATCGAAACAATAAGAGCCCCACGCACAAGAGGAAGCGCACTAACCCTGAGCTACCGCGCCCAATGATTAGAGCAAGTCAATGATAATAGAAGAATTGGTGGAATTAAACGTGGGAAAAAGCGGGAGTACTCTGGGAAAACCCACGGATATGATCTTGTCCACCACGCAACTTACTTGGCCGGGGATCGAAACAATAAGGGTCCCACGCACAAGAGGAAGCGCTCTAACCCTGAGCTACCGCGCCCAATGATTAGAGCAATTCAATGATAATAGAAAAATTGGTGGAATTAAACGTGGGAGAAAGCAGGAGTACTCTCGGATAACCCACGTATACGATCTTGTGCACCACACAACTTACTTGGCCGGGGATCGAAACAATAAGGGTCCCACGCACAAGAGGAAGCGCTCTAACCCTGAGCTAAGACGCCCAATTATTAGAGCAAGTCAATGATAATAGAAAAATTGGTGGAATTAAACGTGGGAGAAAGCAGGAGTACTCTCGGATAACCCACGTATACGATCTTGTGCACCACACAACTTACTTGGCCGGGGATCAAAACAATAAGGGTACCACGCACATGAGGAAGCGCTCTAACCCTAAGCTACCGCGCCCAATGATTAGAGCAAGTCAATGATAATAGAAGAATTGGTGGAATTAAACGTGGGAAAAAGCGGGTGTACTCTGGGATAACCCACGGATACGATCTTGTGCACCACACAACTTACTTGGCCGGGGATCGAAACAATAAGGGTCCCACGCACAAGAGGAAGCGCTCTAACCCTGAGCTACCGCGCCCAATGATTAGAGCAAGTCAATGATAATAGAAAAATTGGTGGAATTAAACGTGGGAGAAAGCAGGAGTACTCTCGGATAACCCACGTATACGATCTTGTGCACTACACAACTTACTTGGCCGGGGATCGAAACAATAAGGGCTCCACGCACAAGAGGAAGCGCTCTAACCCTGAGCTACCGCACCCAATGATTAGAGCAAGTCAATGATAATAGAAGAATTGGTGGAATTTAACGTGAAAAAAAGCGGGTGTACTCTGGGAAAACCCAAGGATACGATCTTGTGCACCACACAACTTACTTTGCCGGGGATCGAAACAATAAGGGCTCCACGCACAGGAGGAAGCGCTCTAACCCTGAGCTACCGCGCCCAATGATTAGAGTAAGTCAATAATAATAGAAAAATTGGTGGAATTAAACGTGGGAGAAAGCAGGAGTACTCTCGGATAACCCACGTATACGATCTTGTCCACCACACATCTTACTTGGCCGGGGATCGAAACAATAAGGGTCCCACGCACAAGAGGAAGCGCTTTAACCCTGAGCTAAGGCGCCCAATGATTAGAGCAAGTCAATGATAATAGAAAAATTGGTGGAATTAAACGTGGGAAAAAGCGGGTGTACTCTGGGATAACCCACGCATACGATCTTGTGCACCACACAACTTACTTGTCCGAGGATCAAAACAATAAGGGCTCCACGCTCAAGAGGAAGCGCTCTAACCCTGAGCTACCGCGCCCAATGATTAGAGCAAGTCAATGATAATAGAAGAATTGGTGGAATTAAACGTGGGAAAAAGCGGGTGTACCCTCGGATAACCCACGGATATGATCTTGTGCACCACACAACTTACTTGGCCGGGGATCGAAACAATAAGGGCCCCACGCACAAGAGGAAGCGCTCTAACCCTGAGCTACCGCGTCCAATGATTAGAGCAAGTCAATGATAATAGAAAAATTGGTGGAATTAAGCGTGGGAAAAAGCGGGAGTACTCTGGGAAAACCCACGGATATGATCTCACCCACCACGCAACTTACTTTGCCGGGGATCGAAACAATAGGGGCCCCACGCATAAGAGGAAGCGCTCTAACACTGAGCTACCGCGCCCAATGATTAGAGCAAGTCATTGCTAATAGAAAAATTGGTGGAATTAGACGTGGGAAAAAGCGGGAGTACTCTGGGATAACCCACGGATGCGATCTTGTCCACAATACAACTTACTTGGCCGGGGATCGAAACAATAAGAACTCCACGCATCAGAGGAAGCGCTCTACCACTGAGCCACCGTGCCCAATGATTAAAGCAAATCAATGATAATAGAAGAATTGGTGGACTGAAAAGTGGGAGGAGGTGGGAGTACCCCGAGAAAACCCACGGATACGATTTTGTCCACCACAAACTTACTTGGCCGGGGATCGAAACAATAAGAACTCCACGCATCAGAGGAAGCGCTCTACCACTGAGCCACCGTGCCCAATGATTAAAGCAAGTCAATGATAATAGAGGAATTGGTGGAATTAAAACTGGGGAAGAAGCTGGAGTACCCTGAGAAAACCCACGTATACGATCTTGTGCACCACACAAAGTACTTGGCTGGGGATCGAAACAATAAGGACCCCACGCATCTGAGGAAGCCTTCTACCACTGGGCCAGCGCTCCCAATGATTAAGGCAATACAATGATAATAGAAGAATTGGCAGAATAAAAAGTGGAAAGAAGCGGGAATACTCTGGGATAACCCCTGGATACAATGTCCTTCACCACAAACGTACTTGGCCGGGGATCAAAACAATAAGGACCCCACGCACCAGAGGAAGCGCTCTACCACTGAGCTACCACGCCCAATGATTAGAGCAAGTCAATGATAATAGAAGAATTGGTGGAATTAAACGTGGGAGAAAGCAGGAGTACTCTGGGAAAACCCACGGATACGATCTTGTCCACCACACAACTTACTTGGCCGGGGATCGAAACAATAAGGGCCCCACGCACAAGAGGAAGCGCTCTAACCCTGAGCTACCGCGCCCAATGATTAGAGCAAGTTAATGATAATAGAAAAATTGGTGGAATTAAACGTGGGAGAAAGCAGGAGCACTCTCGGATAACCCACGTATACGATCTTGTGCACCACACAACTTACTTGGCCGGGGATCGAAACAACAAGGGTCCCACGCACAAGAGGAAGCGCTCTAACCCAGAGCTAAGGCGCCCAATGATTAGAGCAAGTCAATGATAATAGAAAAATTGGTGGAATTAAACGTGGGAGAAAGCAGGAGTACTCTCGGATAACCCACGTATACGATCTTGTGCACCACACAACTTACTTGGCCGGGGATCGAAACAATAAGGGTCCCACGCACATGAGGAAGCGCTCTAACCCTGAGCTACCGCGCCCAATGATTAGAGCAAGTCAATGATAATAGAAGAATTGGTAGAATTAAACGTGGGAAAAAGCGAGTGTACTCTGGGATAACCCACGGATACGATCTTGTGCACCACACAACTTACTTGGCCGGGGATCGAAACAATAAGGGTCCCACGCACAAGAGAAAGCGCTCTAACACTGAGCTACCGCGCCCAATGATTAGAGCAAGTCAATGATAATATTAAAATTGGTGGAATTAAACGTGGGAGAAAGCAGGAGTACTCTCGGATAACCCACGTATACGATCTTGTGCACTACACAACTTACTTGGCCGGGGATCGAAACTATAAGGGTCCCATGCACAAGAGGAAGCGCTCTAACACTGAGCTACCGCGCCCAATGATTAGAGCAAGTCAATGATAATAGAAAAATTGGTGGAATTAAACGTGGGAGAAAGCAGGAGTACTCTCGGATAACCACGTATACGATCTTGTGCACCACACAACTTACTTGGCCGAGGATCGAAACAATAAGGGCTCCACGCACAAGAGGAAGCGCTCTAACCCTGAGCTACCGCGCCCAATGATTAGAACAAGTCAATGATAATAGAAGAATTGGTGGAATTAAACGTGGGAAAAAGCGGGAGTACTCTGGGATAACCCACGGATACGATCTTGTGCACCACACAACTTACTTTGCCGGGGATCGAAACAATAAGGGCTCCACGCACAAGAGGAAGCGCTCTAACACTGAGCTACCGCGTCCAATGATTAAAGCAAGTCAATGATAATAGAAAAATTGGTGGAATTAAACGTGGGAGAAAGCAGGAGTACTCTCGGATAACCACGTATACGATCTTGTCCACCACACAACTTACTTGGCCGGGGATCGAAACAATTAGGGCTCTACGCACAAGAGGAAGCGCTCTAACCCTGAGCTACCGCGCCCAATGATTAGAGCAAGTCAATGATAATAGAAAAATTGGTGGAATTAAACGTGGGAAAAAGCGGGAGTACTCTGGGAAAACCCACGGATATGATCTTGTCCACCACGCAACTTACTTGGCCAGGGATCGAAACAATAAGGGCCCCACGCATAAGAGGAAGCGCTCTAACCCTGAGCAACGCAACCCAATGATTAGAGCAAGTCAATGATAATAGAAAAATTGGTGGAATTAAACGTGGAAAAAAGCGGGAGTACTCTGGGAAAACCCACGGATACGATCTTGTGCACCACACAACTTACTTGCCCAGGGATCGAAATAATAAGGGTCCCACGCACAAGAGGAAGCGCTCAAACCCTGAGCTACCGCGCCCAATGATTAGAACAAGTCAATGATAACAGAAGAATTGGTGGAATTAAACGTGGGAGAAAGCAGGAGTACTCTCGGATAACCCACGTATACGATCTTGTGCACCACACAACTTACTTGGCCGGGGATCGAAACAATAAGGGCTCCACGCACAAGAGGAAGCGCTCTAACCCTGAGCTACCGCGCCCAATGATTAGAGCAAGTCAATGATAATAGAAGAATTGCTGGAATTAAACGTAGGAAAAAGCGTGTGTACTCTGGGATAACCCACGGATACGATCTTGTGCACCACACAACTTACTTGGCCGAGGATCGAAACAATAAGGGTCCCACGCACATGAGGAAGCGCTCTAACCCTGAGCTACCGCACCCAATGATTAGAGCAAGTCAATGATAATAGAAAAATTGGTGGAAATTAACGTGGGAGAAAGCAGGAGTACTCTCGGATAACCCACATATATGATCTTGTGCACCACACAACGCACTTGGCTGGGGATCGAAACATTAAGGGTCCCACGCAAATGAGGAAGCGATCTAACCCTGAGCTACCGAGCCCAATGATTAAAGCAAGTCAATATTAATAGAAGAATTGGTAAAAAATGTGGAAGGAAGCGGGAGTACCCTGAGAAAACCCACGGATACGATCTTGTCCACCACAAACATAATACGACGGGGGACGAAACAGTAAGGACCCCGTGCACCAGAGGAAGGGCTCTACCACTGAGCTACCGCACCCAATGATTAAAGCAATCAATGATAATAGAAGAATTGGTGGAAAAAAAGTGGGAAGAGGCGGGAGTACTCTGGGAAAACCCACGGATACGATCTTGTCCACCACAAATTTACTTGGCTGTCGATCGAAACAATAAGGGCCTCACGCACAAGAGGAAGCGCCCTAACACTGAACCAGCACTCCGAATGATTAAAGCACATCAATGATAATACAATAACTCGTGAAATGAAAAGTGGGAAAAAGCCAGAGTACTCTGGGAAAACCCACGGATACGATGTTGTCCACCACAAACTTACTTGGCCGGGGATCGAAACAATAAGGACCTCACGCATCTGAGGAAGCCCTCTACCACTGGGCCAGCGCTCCCAATGATTAAGGCAATACAATGATAATAGAAGAATTGGCAGAAAAAAGTGGAAAGAAGCGGGAATACTCTGGGATAACCCCTGGATACAATGTCCTTCACCACAAACTAACTTGGCTGGGGATCAAAACAATAAGAACCCCACGCACCAGAGGAAGCGCTCTACCACTGAGCTACCACGACCAATGATTAGAGCAAGTCATTGATAATAGAAGAATAGGTGGAATTAAACGTGGGAAAAAGCGGGAGTACTCTGGGAAAACCCACGGATACGATCTTGTCCACCACACAACTTACTTGGCCGGGGATCGAAACAATAAGAGCCCCACGCACAAGAGGAAGCGCTCTAACCCTGAGCTACCGCGCCTAATGATTAGAGCAAGTCAATGATAATAGAAGAATTGGTGGAATTAAACGTGGGAAAAAGCGGGAGTACTCTGGGAAAACCCACGGATATGATCTTGTCCACCACGCAACTTACTTGGCCAAGGATCGAAACAATAAGGGCCCCACGCATAAGAGGAAGCGCTCTAACCCTGAGCTACCACACCCAATGATTAGAGCAAGTCAATGATAATAGAAGAATTGGTGGAATTAAACGTGGGAAAAAGCGGGAGTACTCTGGGATAACCCACGGATACGATCTTGTGCACCACACAACTTACTTGGCCGGGGATCGAAACAATAAGGGTCCCACGCACAAGAGGAAGCGCTCTAACCCTGAGCTACCGCGCCCATTGATTAGAGCAAGTCAATGATAATAGAAGAATTGGTGGAATTAAACGTGGGAGAAAGCAGGAGTACTCTCGGGTAACCCACGTATACGATTTTGTGCACCACACAACTTACTTGGCCGGGGATCGAAACAATAAGGGTCCCACGCACAAGAGGAAGCGCTCTAACCCTGAGCTACCGCGCCCAATGATTAGAGCAAGTCAATGATAATAGAAAAATTGGTGGAATTAAACGTGGGAGAAAGCAGGAGTACTCTCGGATAACCCACGTATACGATCTTGTGCACCACACAACTTACTTGGCCGGGGATCGAAACAATAAGGGTCCCACGCACATGAGGAAGCGCTCTAACCCTAAGCTACCGCGCCCAATGATTAGAGCAAGTCAATGATAATAGAAGAATTGGTGGAATTAAACGTGGGAAAAAGCGGGTGTACTCTGGGATAACCCACGGATACGATCTTGTGCACCACACAACTTACTTGGCCGGTGATCGAAACAATAAGGGTCCCACGCACAAGAGGAAGCGCTCTAACCCTGAGCTACCGCGCCCAATGATTAGAGCAAGTCAATGATAATAGAAAAATTGGTGGAATTAAACGTGAGAGAAAGCAGGAGTACTCTCGGATAACCCACGTATACGATCTTGTGCACTACACAACTTACTTGGCCGGGGATCGAAACAATAAGGGTCCCATGCACAAGACGAAGCGCTCTAACACTGAGCTACCGCGCCCAATGATTAGAGCAAGTCAATGATAATAGAAAAATTGGTGGAATTAAACGTGGGAGTAAGCAGGAGTACTCTCGGATAACCACGTATACGATCTTGTGCACCACACAACATACTTGGCCGGGGATCGAAACAATAAGGGCTCCACGCACAAGAGGAAGCGCTCTAACCCTGAGCTACCGCGCCCAATGATTAGAGCAAGTCAATGATAATAGAAGAATTGGTGGAATTAAACGTGGGAAAAAGCGGGTGTACTCTGGGATAACCCACGGATACGATCTTGTGCACCACACAACTTACTTGGCCGGGGATCGAAACAATAAGGGTCCCACGCACAAGAGGAAGCGCTCTAACCCTGAGCTACCGCGCCCAATGATTAGAGCAAGTCAATGATAATAGAAAAATTGGTGGAATTAAACGTGAGAGAAAGCAGGAGTACTCTCGGATAACCCACGTATACGATCTTGTGCACTACACAACTTACTTGGCCGGGGATCGAAACAATAAGGGTCCCATGCACAAGACGAAGCGCTCTAACACTGAGCTACCGCGCCCAATGATTAGAGCAAGTCAATGATAATAGAAAAATTGGTGGAATTAAACGTGGGAGTAAGCAGGAGTACTCTCGGATAACCACGTATACGATCTTGTGCACCACACAACATACTTGGCCGGGGATCGAAACAATAAGGGCTCCACGCACAAGAGGAAGCGCTCTAACCCTGAGCTACCGCGCCCAATGATTAGAACAAGTCAATGATAATAGAAGAATTGGTGGAATTAAACGTGGGAAAAAGCGGGAGTACTCTGGGAAAACCCACGGATACGATCTTGTGCACCACACAACTTACTTGGCCAGGGATCGAAACAATAAGGGCCCCACGCATAAGAGGAAGCGCTCTAACCCTGAGCTACCACACCCAATGATTAGAGCAAGTCAATGATAATAGAAGAATTGGTGGAATTAAACGTGGGAAAAAAGCGGGAGTACTCTGGGATAACCCACGGATACGATCTTGTGCACCACACAACTTACTTGGCCAGGGATCGAAACAATAAGGGTCCCACGCACAAGAGGAAGCGCTCTAACCCTGAGCTACCGCGCCCATTGTTTAGACCAAGTCAATGATAATAGAAGAATTGGTGGAATTAAACGTGGGAGAAAGCAGGAGTACTCTCGGGTAACCCACGTATACGATCTTGTGCACCACACAACTTACTTGGCCGGGGATCGAAACAATAAGGGTCCCACGCACAAGAGGAAGCGCTCTAACCCTGAGCTACCGCGCCCAATGATTAGAGCAAGTCAATGATAATAGAAAAATTGGTGGAATTAAACGTGGGAGAAAGCAGGAGTACTCTCGGATAACCCACGTATACGATCTTGTGCACCACACAACTTACTTGGCCGGGAATCGAAACAATAAGGGTCCCACGCACAAGAGGAAGCGCTCTAACCCTGAGCAAAGGCGCCCAATGATTAGAGCAAGTCAAAGATAATAGAAAAATTGGTGGAATTAAACGTGGGAGAAAGCAGGAGTACTCTCGGATAATCCACGTATAGGATCTTGTGCACCACACAACTTACTTAGCCGGGGATCGAAACAATAAGGGTCCCACGCACATGAGGAAGCGCTCTAACCCTGAGCTACCGCGCCCAATGATTAGAGCAAGTCAATGATAATAGAAGAATTGGTGGAATTAAACGTGGGAAAAAGCGAGTGTACTCTGGGATAACCCACGGATACGATCTTGTGCACCACACAACTTACTTGGCCGGGGATCGAAACAATAAGGGTCCCACGCACAAGAGGAAGCGCTCTAACCCTGAGCTACCGCGCCCAATGATTAGAGCAAGTCAATGATAATAGAAAAATTGGTGGAATTAAACGTGGGGGAAAGCAGGAGTACTCTCGGATAACCCACGTATACGATCTTGTGCACTACACAACGTACTTGGCCGGGGATCGAAACAATAAGGGTCCCATGCACAAGAGGAAGCGCTCTAACCCTGAGCTACCGCGCCCAATGATTAGAGCAAGTCAATGATAATAGAAAAATTGGTGGAATTAAACGTGGGAAAAAGCAGGAGTACTCTCGGATAACCACGTATACGATCTTGTGCACCACACAACTTACTTGGCCGAGGATCGAAACAATAAGGGCTCCACGCACAAGAGGAAGCGCTCTAACCCTGAGCTACCGCGCCCAATGATTAGAACAAGTCAATGATAATAGAAGAATTGGTGGAACTAAACGTGGAAAAAAGCGGGAGTACTCTGGGATAACCCACGGATACGATCTTGTGCACCACACAACTTACTTGGCCGGGGATCGAAACAATAAGGTCTCCACGCACAAGAGGATGCGCTCTAACACTGAGCTACCGCGTCCAATGATTAAAGCAAGTCAATGATAATAGAAAAATTGGTGGAATTAAACGTGGGAGAAAGCAGGAGTACTCTCGGATAACCACGTATACGATCTTGTCCACCACACTACTTACTTGGCCGAGGATCGAAACAATAAGGGCTCCACGCACAAGAGGAAGCGCTCTAACCCTGAGCTACCGCGCCGAATGATTAGAGCAAGTCAACGATAATAGAAAAATTGGTGGAATTAAACGTGGGAAAAAGCGGGAGTACTCTGGGAAAACCCACGGATATGATCTTGTCCACCACGCAACTTACTTGGCCAGGGATCGAAACAATAAGGGCCCCACGCATAAGAGGAAGCGCTCTAACCCTGAGCAACGCAACCCAATGATTAGAGCAAGTCAATGATAATAGAAAAATTGGTGGAATTAAACGTGGGAAAAAGCGGGAGTACTCTGGGATAACCCACGGATACGATCTTGTGCACCACACAACTTACTTGGGCAGGGATCGAAATAATAAGGGTCCCACGCACAAGAGGAAGCGCTCTAACCCTGAGCTACCGCGCCCAATGATTAGAACAAGTCAATGATAACAGAAGACTTGGTGGAATTAAACGTGGGAGAAAGCAGGAGTACTCTCGGATAACCCACGTATACGATCTTGTGCACCACACAACTTACTTGGCCGGGGATCGAAACAATAAGGGCTCCACGCACAAGAGGAAGCGCTCTAACCCTGAGCTACCGCGCCCAATGATTAGAGCAAGTCAATGATAATAGAAGAATTGCTGGAATTAAACGTAGGAAAAAGCGTGTGTACTCTGGGATAACTTACGTATACGATCTTGTGCACCACACAACTTACTTGGCCGAGGATCGAAACAATAGGGGTCCCACGCACATGAGGAAGCGCTCTAACCCTGAGCTACCGCACCCAATGATTAGAGCAAGTCAATGATAATAGAAAAATTGGTGGAATTAAACGTGGGAGAAAGCAGGAGTACTCTCGAATAACCCACATATATGATCTTGTGCACCACACAACTTACTTGGCCGGGGATCGAAACAATAAGGGTCCCACGCACAAGAGGAAGCGCTCTAACCTTGAGCTACCGCACCCAATGATTAGAGCAAGTCAATGATAATAGAAAAATTGGTGGAATTAAACGTGGGAGAAAGCAGGAGTACTCTCGGATAACCACGTATACGATCTTGTCCACCACACAACTTACTTGGCCGGGAATCGAAACAATAAGGGCTTCACGCACAAGAGGAAGCGCTCTAACCCTGAGCTACCGCGCCCAATGATTAGAGCAAGTCAATGATAATAGAAAAATTGGTGGAATTAAACGTGGGAGAAAGCAGGAGTACTCTCGGATAACCACGTATACGATCTTGTCCACCACACAATTTACTTGGCCGGGAATCGAAACAATAAGGGCTCCACGCACAAGAGGAAGCGCTCTAGCCCTGAGCTACCGCGCCCAATGATTAGAGCAAGTCAATGATAATAGAAAAATTGGTGGAATTAAACGTGGGAGAAAGCAGGAGTACTCTCGGATAACCCACGTATACGATCTTGTGCACCACAGAACGTACTTGGCTGGGGATCGAAACAATAAGGGTCCCACGCACATGAGGAAGCGCTCTAACCCTGAGCTACCGCGCCCAATGTTTAAAGCAAGTCAATGTTAATAGAAGAATTGGTAAAAAATGTGGGAGGAAGCGGGAGTACCCTGAGAAAACCCACGGATACGATCTTGTCCACCACAAACATGATACGACGGGGGACGAAACAGTAAGGACCCCGTGCACCAGAGGAAGGGCTCTACCACTGAGCTATCGCACCCAATGATTAAAGCAATCAATGATAATAGAAGAATTGGTGGAATAAAAAGTGGGAAGAGGCGGGAGTACTCTGGGAAAACCCACGGATACGATCTTGTCCACCACAAACTTACTTGGCTGTCGATCGAAACAAGAAGGGCCCCACGCACAAGAGGAAGCGCCCTAACACTGAACCAGCACTCCGAATGATTAAAGCACATCAATGATAATACAATAACTCGTGAAATGAAAAGTGGGAAAAAGCCAGAGTACTCTGAGAAAACCCACGGATACGATGTTGTCCACCACAAACTTACTTGGCCGGGGATCGAAACAATAAGGACCCCACGCATCTGAGGAGGCCCTCTACCACTGGGCCAGCGGTCCCAATGATTAAGGCAATACAATGATAATAGAAGAATTGGCAGAATAAAAAGTGGAAAGAAGCGGGAATACTCTGGGATAACCCCTGGATACAATGTCCTTCACCACAAACTTACTTGGCTGGGGATCAAAACAATAAGAACCCCACGCACCAGAGGAAGCGCTCTACCACTGAGCTACCACGGCCAATGATTAGAGCAAGTCAATGATAATAGAAGAATTGGTGGAATTAAACGTGGGAGAAAGCAGGAGTACTCTGGGAAAACCCACGGATACGATCTTGTCCACCACACAACTTACTTGGCCGGGGATCGAAGCAATAAGGGCCCCACGCACAAGAGGAAGCGCTCTAACCCTGAGCTACCGCGCCCAATGATTAGAGCAAGTCAATGATAATAGAAAAATTGGTGGAATTAAACGTGGGAAAAAGCGGGAATACTCTGGGAAAACCCACGGATATGATCTTGTCCACCACGCAACTTACTTGGCCGGGGATCGAAATAATAAGGGCTCCACGCACAAGAGGAAGCGCTCTAACCCTGAGCTACCGCGCCCAATGATTAGAGCAAGTCAATGATAATAGAAGAATTGCTGGAATTAAACGTAGGAAAAAGCGTGTGTACTCTGGGATAACCCACGGATACGATCTTGTGCACGACACAACTTACTTGGCCGGGGATCGAAACAATAAGGGTCCCACGCACAAGAGGAAGCGCTCTAACCTTGAGCTACCGCACCCAATGATTAGAGCAAGTCAATGATAATAGAAAAATTGGTGGAATTAAACGTGGGAGAAAGCAGGAGTACTCTCGGATAACCACGTATACGATCTTGTCCACCACACAACTTACTTGGCCGGGAATCGAAACAATAAGGGCTTCACGCACAAGAGGAAGCGCTCTAACACTGAGCTACCGCGCCCAATGATTAGAGCAAGTCAATGATAATAGAAAAATTGGTGGAATTAAACGTTGGAGAAAGCAGGAGTACTCTCGGATAACCACGTATACGATCTTGTCCTCCACACAACTTACTTGGCCGGGAATCGAAACAATAAGGGCTCCACGCACAAGAGGAAGCGCTCTAGCCCTGAGCTACCGCGCCCAATGATTAGAGCAAGTCAATGATAATAGAAAAATTGGTGGAATTAAACGTGGGAGAAAGCAGGAGTACTCTCGGATAACCCACGTATACGATCTTGTGCACCACACAACTTACTTGGCTGGGGATCGAAACAATAAGGGTCCCACGCACATGAGGAAGCGCTCCAACCCTGAGCTACCGAGCCCAATGATTAAAGCAAGTCAATGATAATAGAGGAATTGGTAAAAAAAAGTGGGAGGAAGCGGGAGTACCCTGAGAAAACCCACGGATACGATCTTGTCCACCACAAACATAATACGACGGGGGACGAAACAGTAAGGACCCCGTGCACCAGAGGAAGGGCTCTACCACTGAGCTACCGCACCCAATGATTAAAGCAATCAATGATAATAGAAGAATTGGTGGAATAAAAAGTGGGAAGAGGCGGGAGTACTCTGGGAAAACCCACGGATACGATCTTGTCCACCACAAACTTACTTGGCTGTCGATCGAAACAATAAGGGCCTCACGCACAAGAGGAAGCGCCCTAACACTGAACCAGCACTCCGAATGGTTAAAGCACATCAATGATAATACAATAACTCGTGAAATGAAAAGTGGGAAAAAGCCAGAGTACTCTGGGAAAACACACGGATACGATGTTGTCCACCACAAACTTACTTGGCCGGGGATCGAAACAATAAGGACCCCACGCATCTGAGGAAGCCCTCTACCACTGGGCCAGCGCTCCCAATGATTCAGGCAATACAATGATAATAGAAGAATTGGCAGAATAAAAAGTGGAAAGAAGCGGGAATACTCTGGGATAACCCCTGGATACAATGTCCTTCACCACAAACTTACCTGGCTTGGGATCAAAACAATAAGGACCCCACGCACCAGAGGAAGCGCTCTACCACTGAGCTACCACGCCCAATGATTAGAGCAAGTCAATGATAATAGAAGAATTGGTGGAATTAAACGAGGGAAAAAGCGGGAGCACTCTGGGAAAACCCACGGATACGATCTTGTCCACAACACAACTTACTTGGCCGGGGATCGAAACAATAAGAGCCCCACGCACAAGAGGAAGCGCTATAACCCTGAGCTACCGCGCCCAGTGATTAGAGCAAGTCAATGATAATAGAAGAATTGGTGGAATTAAACGTTGGAGAAAGCAGGAGTACTCTGGGAAAACCCACGGATATGATCTTGTCCACCACGCAACTTACTTGGCCAGGGATCGAAACAATAAGGGCCCCACGCATAAGAGGAAGCGCTCTAACCCTGAGCTACCACACCCAATGATTAGAGCAAGTCAATGATAATAGAAGAATTGGTGGAATTAAACGTGGGAAAAAGCGGGAGTACTCTGGGATAACCCACGGATACGATCTTGTGAACCACACAACTTACTTGGCCGGGGATCGAAACAATAAGGGTCCCACGCACAAGAGGAAGCGCTCTAACCCTGAGCTACCGCGCCCATTGATTAGAGCAAGTCAATGATAATAGAAGAATTGGTGGAATTAAACGTGGGAGAAAGCAGGAGTACTCTCGGGTAACCCACGTATACGATCTTGTGCACCACACAACTTACTTGGCCGGGGATCGAAACAATAAGGGACCCACGCACAAGAGGAAGCGCTCTAAACCTGAGCTACCGCGCCCAATGATTAGAGCAAGTCAATGATAATAGAAAAATTGGTGGAATTAAACGTGGGAGAAAGCAGGAGTACTCTCGGATAACCCACGTATACGATCTTGTGCACCACACAACTTACTTGGCCGGGGATCGAAACAATAAGGGTCCCACGCACAAGAGGAAGCGCCTTAACCCTGAGCTAAGGCGCCCAATGATTAGAGCAAGTCAATGATAATAGAAAAATTGGTGGAATTAAACGTGGGAGAAAGCAGGAGTACTCTCGGATAACCCACGTATACGATCTTGTGCACCACACAACTTACTTGGCCGGGGATCGAAACAATAAGGGTCCCACGCACATGAGGAAGCGCTCTAACCCTGAGCTACCGCGCCCAATGATTAGAGCAAGTCAATGATAATAGAAGAATTGGTGGAATTAAAAGTGGGAAAAAGCGAGTGTACTCTGGGATAACCCACGGATACGATCTTGTGCACCACACAACTTACTTGGCCGGGGATCGAAACAATAAGGGTCCCACGCACAAGAGGAAGCGCTCTAACTTTGAGCTACCGCGCCCAATGATTAGAGCAAGTCAATGATAATAGAAAAATTGGTGGAATTAAACGTGGGAGAAAGCAGGAGTACTCTCGGATAACCCACGTATACGATCTTGTGCACTACACAACTTACTTGGCCGGGGATCGAAACAATAAGGGTCCCATGCACAAGAGGAAGCGCTCTAACACTGAGCTACCGCGCCCAATGATTAGAGCAAGTCAATGATAATAGAAAAATTGGTGGAATTAAACGTGGGAGAAACAGGATTACTCTCGGATAACCACGTATACGATCTTGTGCACCACACAACTTACTTGGCCGAGGATCGAAACAATAAGGGCTCCACGCACAAGAGGAAGCGCTCTAACCCTGAGCTACCGCGCCCAATGATTAGAACAAGTCAATGATAATAGAAGAATTGGTGGAATTAAACGTGGGAAAAAGCGGGAGTACCCTGGGATAACCCACGGATTCGATCTTGTGCACCACACAACTTACTTTGCCGGGGATCGAAACAATAAGGGCTCCACGCACAAGAGGAAGCGCTCTAACACTGAGCTACCGCGTCCAATGATTAAAGCAAGTCAATGATAATAGAAAAATTGGTGGAATTAAACGTGGGAAAAAGCAGGAGTACTCTCGGATTACCACGTATACGATCTTGTCCACCACACAACTTACTTGGCCGGGGATCGAAACAATAAGGGCTCCACGCACAAGAGGAAGCGCTCTAACCCTGAGCTACCACGCCCAATGATTAGAGCAAGTCAATGATAATAGAAAAATTGGTGGAATTAAACGTGGGAAAAAGCGGGAGTACTCTGGGAAAACCCACGGATATGATCTTGTCCACCACGCAACTTACTTGGCCAGGGATCGAAACAATAAGGGCCCCACACATAAGAGGAAGCGCTCTAACCCTGAGCAACGCAACCCAATGATTAGAGCAAGTCAATGATAATAGAAAAATTGGTGGAATTAAACGTGGGAAAAAGCGGGAGTACTCTGGGAAAACCCACGGATACGATCTTGTGCACCACACAACTTACTTGCCCAGGGATCGAAATAATAAGGGTCCCACGCACAAGAGGAAGCGCTCTAACCCTGAGCTACCGCGCCCAATGATTAGAACAAGTCAATGATAACAGAAGAATTGCTGGAATTAAACGTGGGAGAAAGCAGGAGTACTCTCGGATAACCCACGTATACGATCTTGTGCACCACACAACTTACTTGGCCGGGGATCGAAACAATAAGGGCTCCACGCACAAGAGGAAGCGCCCTAACCCTGAGCTACCGCGCCCAATGATTAGAGCAAGTCAATGATAATAGAAGAATTGGTGGAATTAAAAGTGGGAAAAAGCGAGTGTACTCTGGGATAACCAACGGATACGATCTTGTGCACCACACAACTTACTTGGCCGGGGATCGAAACAATAAGGGTCCCACGCACAAGAGGAAGCGCTCTAACTTTGAGCTACCGCGCCCAATGATTAGAGCAAGTCAAAGATAATAGAAAAATTGGTGGAATTAAACGTGGGAGAAAGCAGGAGTACTCTCGTATAACCCACGTATACGATCTTGTGCACTACACAACTTACTTGGCCGGGGATCGAAACAATAAGGGTCCCATGCACAAGAGGAAGCGCTCTAACACTGAGCTACCGCGCCCAATGATTAGAGCAAGTCAATGATAATAGAAGAATTGGTGGAATTAAACGAGGGAAAAAGCGGGAGTACTCTGGGAAAACCCACGGATACGATCTTGTCCACAACACAACTTACTTGGCCGGGGATCGAAACAATAAGAGCCCCACGCACAAGAGGAAGCGCTCTAACCCTGAGCTACCGCACCCAGTGATTAGAGCAAGTCAATGATAATAGAAGAATTGGTGGAATTAAACGTGGGAAAAAGCGGGAATACTCTGGGAAAACCAACGGATATGATCTTGTCCACCACGCAACTTACTTGGCCAGGGATCGAAACAATAAGGGCCCCACGCATAAGAGGAAGCGCTCTAACCCTGAGCTACCACACACAATGATTAGAGCAAGTCAATGATAATAGAAGAATTGGTGGAATTAAACGTGGGAAAAAGCGGGAGTACTCTGGGATAACCCACGGATACGATCTTGTGCACCACACAACTTACTTGGCCGGGGATCGAAACAATAAGGGTCCCACGCACAAGAGGAAGCGCTCTAACCCTGAGCTACCGCGCCCAATGATTAGAGCAAGTCAATGATAATAGAAAAATTGGTGGAATTAAACGTGGGAGAAAGCAGGAGTACTCTCGGATAACCCACGTATACGATCTTGTGCACCACACAACTTACTTGGCCGGGGATCGAAACAATAAGGGTCCCACGCACAAGAGGAAGCGCTCTAACCCTGAGCTAAGTCGCCCAATGATTAGAGCAAGTCAATGATAATAGAAAAATTGGTGGAATTAAACGTGGGAGAAAGCAGGAGTACTCTCGGATAACCCACGTATACGATCTTGTGCACCACACAACTTACTTGGCCGGGGATCGAAACAATAAGGGTCCCACGCACATGAGGAAGCGCTCTAACCCTGAGCTACCGCGCCCAATGATTAGAGCAAGTCAATCATAATAGAAGAATTGGTGGAATTAAAAGTGGGAAAAAGCGAATGTACTCTGGGATAACCCACGTATACGATCTTGTGCACCACACAACTTACTTGGCCGGGGATCGAAACAATAAGGCTCCCACGCACAAGAGGAAGCGCTCTAACTTTGAGCTACCGCGCCCAATGATTAGAGCAAGTCAATGATAATAGAAAAATTGGTGGAATTAAACGTGGGAGAAAGCAGGAGTACTCTCGGATAACCCACGTATACGATCTTGTGCACTACACAACTTACTTGGCCGGGGATCGAAACAATAAGGGTCCCATGCACAAGAGGAAGCGCTCTAACACTGAGCTACCGCGCCCAATGATTAGAGCAAGTCAATGATAATAGAAAAATTGGTGGAATTAAACGTGGGAGAAAGCAGGATTACTCTCGGATAACCACGTATACGATCTTGTGCACCACACAACTTACTTGGCCGAGGATCGAAACAATAAGGGCTCCACGCACAAGAGGAAGCGCTCTAACCCTGAGCTACCGCGCCCAATGATTAGAACAAGTCAATGATAATAGAAGAATTGGTGGAAATAAACGTGGGAAAAAGCGGGAGTACTCTGGAAAAACCCACGGATATGATCTTGTCCACCACGCAACTTACTTGGCCAGGGATCGAAACAATAAGGGCCCCACGCATAAGAGGAAGCGCTCTAACCCTGAGCAACGCAACCCAATGATTAGAGCAAGTCAATGATAATAGAAAAATTGGTGGAATTAAACGTGGGAAAAAGCGGGAATACTCTGGGAAAACCCACGGATACGATCTTGTGCACCACACAACTTACTTGCCCAGGGATCGAAATAATAAGGGTCCCACGCACAAGAGGAAGCGCTCTAACCCTGAGCTACCGCGCCCAATGATTAGAACAAGTCAATGATAACAGAAGAATTGGTGGAATTAAACGTGGGAGAAAGCAGGAGTACTCTCGGATAACCCACGTATACGATCTTGTGCACCACACAACTTACTTGGCCGGGGATCGAAACAATAAGGGCTCCACGCACAAGAGGAAGCGCCCTAACCCTGAGCTACCGCGCCCAATGATTAGAGCAAGTCAATGATAATAGAAGAATTGCTGGAATTAAACGTAGGAAAAAGCGTGTGTACTCTGGGATAACCCACGGATACGATCTTGTGCACCACACAACTTACTTGGCCGAGGATCGAAACAATAAGGGTCCCACGAACATGAGGAAGCGCTCTAACCCTGAGCTACCGCACCCAATGATTAGAGCAAGTCAATGATAATAGAAAAATTGGTGGAATTAAACGTGGGAGAAAGCAGGAGTACTCTCGAATAACCCACATATATGATCTTGTGCACCACACAACTTACTTGGCCGGGGATCGAAACAATAAGGCTCCCACGCACAAGAGGAAGCGCTCTAACCTTGAGCTACCGCACCCAATGATTAGAGCAAGTCAATGATAATAGAAAAATTGGTGGAATTAAACGTGGGAGAAAGCAGGAGTACTCTCGGATAACCACGTATACGATCTTGTCCACCACACAACTTACTTGGCCGGGAATCGAAACAATAAGGGCTTCACGCACAAGAGGAAGCGCTCTAGCCCTGAGCTACCGCGCCCAATGATTAGAGCAAGTCAATGATAATAGAAAAATTGGTGGAATTAAACGTGGGAGAAAGCAGGAGTACTCTCGGATAACCACGTATACGATCTTGTCCACCACACAACTTACTTGGCCGGGAATCGAAACAATAAGGGCTCCACGCACAAGAGGAAGCGCTCTAGCCCTGAGCTACCGCGCCCAATGATTAGAGCAAGTCAATGATAATAGAAAAATTGGTGGAATTAAACGTGGGAGAAAGCAGGAGTACTCTCGGATAACCCACGTATACGATCTTGTGCACCACACAACGTACTTGGCTGGGGATCGAAACATTAAGGGTCCCACGCACATGAGGAAGCGCTCTAACCCTGAGCTACCGCGCCCAATGATTAAAGCAAGTGAATGTTAATAGAAGAATTGGTAAAAAATGTGGGAGGAAGCGGGAGTACCCTGAGAAAACCCACGGATACGATCTTGTCCACCACAAACATAATACGACGGGGGACGAAACAGTAAGGACCCCGTGCACCAGAGGAAGGGCTCTACCACTGAGCTACCGCACCCAATGATTAAAGCAATCAATGATAATAGAAGAATTGGTGGAAAAAAAAGTGGGAAGAGGCGGGAGTACTCTGGGAAAACCCACGGATACGATCTTCTCCACCACAAATTTACTTGGCTGTCGATCGAAACAATAAGGGCCTCACGCACAAGAGGAAGCGCCCTAACACTGAACTAGCACTCCGAATGATTAAAGCACATCAATGATAATACAATAACTCGTGAAATGAAAAGTGGGAAAAAGCCAGAGTACTCTGGGAAAACCCACGGATACGATGTTGTCCACCACAAACTTACTTGGCCGGGGATCGAAACAATAAGGACCTCACGCATCTGAAAAAGCCCTCTACCACTGGGCCAGCGCTCCCAATGATTAAGGCAATACAATGATAATAGAAGAATTGCAGAAAAAAAGTGGAAGGAAGCGGTAATACTCTGGGATAATCCCTGGATACAATGTCCTTCACCACAAACTTACTTGGCTGGGGATCAAAACAATAAGAACCCCATGCACCAGAGGAAGCGCTCTACCACTGAGCTACCACGCCCAATGATTAGAGCAAGTCATTGATAATAGAAGAATTGGTGGAATTAAACGTGGGAAAAAGCGGGAGTACTCTGGGAAAACCCACGGATACGATCTTGTCCACCACACAACTTACTTGGCCGGGGATCGAAATAATAAGAGCCCCACGCACAAGAGGAAGCGCACTAACCCTGAGCTACCGCGCCCAATGATTAGAGCATGTCAATGATAATAGAATAATTGGTGGAATTAAACGTGGGAAAAAGCGGGAGTACTCTGGGAAAACCCACGGATATGATCTTGTCCACCACGCAACTTACTTGGCCGGGGATCGAAACAATAAGGGTCCCACGCACAAGAGGAAGCGCTCTAACCCTGAGCTACCGCGCGCAATGATTAGAGCAATTCAATGATAATAGAAAAATTGGTGGAACTAAACGTGGGAGAAAGCAGGAGTACTCTCGGATAACCCACGTATACGATCTTGTGCACCACACAACTCACTTGGCCGGGGATCGAAACAATAAGGGTCCCACGCACAAGAGGAAGCGCTCTAACCCTGAGCTAAGACGCCCAATTATTAGAGCAAGTCAATGATAATAGAAAAATTGGTGGAATTAAACGTGGGAGAAAGCAGGAGTACTCTCGGATAACCCACGTATACGATCTTGTGCACCACACAACTTACTTGGCCGGGGATCGAAACAATAAGGGTACCACGCACATGAGGAAGCGCTCTAACCCTAAGCTACCGCGCCCAATGATTAGAGCAAGTCAATGATAATAGAAGAATTGGTGGAATTAAAAGTGGGAAAAAGCGAGTGTACTCTGGGATAACCCACGGATACGATCTTGTGCACCACACAACTTACTTGGCCGGGGATCGAAACAATAAGGGTCCCACGCACAAGAGGAAGCGCTCTAACTTTGAGCTACCGCGCCCAATGATTAGAGCAAGTCAATGATAATAGAAAAATTGGTGGAATTAAACGTGGGAGAAAGCAGGAGTACTCTCGGATAACCCACGTATACGATCTTGTGCACCACACAACTTACTTGGCCGGGGATCGAAACAATAAGGGTCCCACGCACATGAGGAAGCGCTCTAACCCTGAGCTACCGCGCCCAATGATTAGAGCAAGTCAATGATAATAGAAGAATTGGTGGAATTAAAAGTGGGAAAAAGCGAGTGTACTCTGGGATAACCCACGGATACGATCTTGTGCACCACACAACTTACTTGGCCGGGGATCGAAACAATAAGGGTCCCACGCACAAGAGGAAGCGCTCTAACTTTGAGCTACCGCGCCCAATGATTAGAGCAAGTCAATGATAATAGAAAAATTGGTGGAATTAAACGTGGGAGAAAGCAGGAGTACTCTCGGATAACCCACGTATACGATCTTGTGCACTACACAACTTACTTGGCCGGGGATCGAAACAATAAGGGTCCCATGCACAAGAGGAAGCGCTCTAACACTGAGCTACCGCGCCCAATGATTAGAGCAAGTCAATGATAATAGAAAAATTGGTGGAATTAAACGTGGGAGAAACAGGATTACTCTCGGATAACCACGTATACGATCTTGTGCACCACACAACTTACTTGGCCGAGGATCGAAACAATAAGGGCTCCACGCACAAGAGGAAGCGCTCTAACCCTGAGCTACCGCGCCCAATGATTAGAACAAGTCAATGATAATAGAAGAATTGGTGGAATTAAACGTGGGAAAAAGCGGGAGTACCCTGGGATAACCCACGGATACGATCTTGTGCACCACACAACTTACTTTGCCGGGGATCGAAACAATAAGGGCTCCACGCACAAGAGGAAGCGCTCTAACACTGAGCTACCGCGTCCAATGATTAAAGCAAGTCAATGATAATAGAAAAATTGGTGGAATTAAACGTGGGAAAAAGCAGGAGTACTCTCGGATTACCACGTATACGATCTTGTCCACCACACAACTTACTTGGCCGGGGATCGAAACAATAAGGGCTCCACGCACAAGAGGAAGCGCTCTAACCCTGAGCTACCACGCCCAATGATTAGAGCAAGTCAATGATAATAGAAAAATTGGTGGAATTAAACGTGGGAAAAAGCGGGAGTACTCTGGGAAAACCCACGGATATGATCTTGTCCACCACGCAACTTACTTGGCCAGGGATCGAAACAATAAGGGCCCCACACATAAGAGGAAGCGCTCTAACCCTGAGCAACGCAACCCAATGATTAGAGCAAGTCAATGATAATAGAAAAATTGGTGGAATTAAACGTGGGAAAAAGCGGGAGTACTCTGGGAAAACCCACGGATACGATCTTGTGCACCACACAACTTACTTGCCCAGGGATCGAAATAATAAGGGTCCCACGCACAAGAGGAAGCGCTCTAACCCTGAGCTACCGCGCCCAATGATTAGAACAAGTCAATGATAACAGAAGAATTGCTGGAATTAAACGTGGGAGAAAGCAGGAGTACTCTCGGATAACCCACGTATACGATCTTGTGCACCACACAACTTACTTGGCCGGGGATCGAAACAATAAGGGCTCCACGCACAAGAGGAAGCGCCCTAACCCTGAGCTACCGCGCCCAATGATTAGAGCAAGTCAATGATAATAGAAGAATTGGTGGAATTAAAAGTGGGAAAAAGCGAGTGTACTCTGGGATAACCAACGGATACGATCTTGTGCACCACACAACTTACTTGGCCGGGGATCGAAACAATAAGGGTCCCACGCACAAGAGGAAGCGCTCTAACTTTGAGCTACCGCGCCCAATGATTAGAGCAAGTCAAAGATAATAGAAAAATTGGTGGAATTAAACGTGGGAGAAAGCAGGAGTACTCTCGTATAACCCACGTATACGATCTTGTGCACTACACAACTTACTTGGCCGGGGATCGAAACAATAAGGGTCCCATGCACAAGAGGAAGCGCTCTAACACTGAGCTACCGCGCCCAATGATTAGAGCAAGTCAATGATAATAGAAGAATTGGTGGAATTAAACGAGGGAAAAAGCGGGAGTACTCTGGGAAAACCCACGGATACGATCTTGTCCACAACACAACTTACTTGGCCGGGGATCGAAACAATAAGAGCCCCACGCACAAGAGGAAGCGCTCTAACCCTGAGCTACCGCACCCAGTGATTAGAGCAAGTCAATGATAATAGAAGAATTGGTGGAATTAAACGTGGGAAAAAGCGGGAATACTCTGGGAAAACCAACGGATATGATCTTGTCCACCACGCAACTTACTTGGCCAGGGATCGAAACAATAAGGGCCCCACGCATAAGAGGAAGCGCTCTAACCCTGAGCTACCACACACAATGATTAGAGCAAGTCAATGATAATAGAAGAATTGGTGGAATTAAACGTGGGAAAAAGCGGGAGTACTCTGGGATAACCCACGGATACGATCTTGTGCACCACACAACTTACTTGGCCGGGGATCGAAACAATAAGGGTCCCACGCACAAGAGGAAGCGCTCTAACCCTGAGCTACCGCGCCCAATGATTAGAGCAAGTCAATGATAATAGAAAAATTGGTGGAATTAAACGTGGGAGAAAGCAGGAGTACTCTCGGATAACCCACGTATACGATCTTGTGCACCACACAACTTACTTGGCCGGGGATCGAAACAATAAGGGTCCCACGCACAAGAGGAAGCGCTCTAACCCTGAGCTAAGTCGCCCAATGATTAGAGCAAGTCAATGATAATAGAAAAATTGGTGGAATTAAACGTGGGAGAAAGCAGGAGTACTCTCGGATAACCCACGTATACGATCTTGTGCACCACACAACTTACTTGGCCGGGGATCGAAACAATAAGGGTCCCACGCACATGAGGAAGCGCTCTAACCCTGAGCTACCGCGCCCAATGATTAGAGCAAGTCAATCATAATAGAAGAATTGGTGGAATTAAAAGTGGGAAAAAGCGAATGTACTCTGGGATAACCCACGTATACGATCTTGTGCACCACACAACTTACTTGGCCGGGGATCGAAACAATAAGGCTCCCACGCACAAGAGGAAGCGCTCTAACTTTGAGCTACCGCGCCCAATGATTAGAGCAAGTCAATGATAATAGAAAAATTGGTGGAATTAAACGTGGGAGAAAGCAGGAGTACTCTCGGATAACCCACGTATACGATCTTGTGCACTACACAACTTACTTGGCCGGGGATCGAAACAATAAGGGTCCCATGCACAAGAGGAAGCGCTCTAACACTGAGCTACCGCGCCCAATGATTAGAGCAAGTCAATGATAATAGAAAAATTGGTGGAATTAAACGTGGGAGAAAGCAGGATTACTCTCGGATAACCACGTATACGATCTTGTGCACCACACAACTTACTTGGCCGAGGATCGAAACAATAAGGGCTCCACGCACAAGAGGAAGCGCTCTAACCCTGAGCTACCGCGCCCAATGATTAGAACAAGTCAATGATAATAGAAGAATTGGTGGAAATAAACGTGGGAAAAAGCGGGAGTACTCTGGAAAAACCCACGGATATGATCTTGTCCACCACGCAACTTACTTGGCCAGGGATCGAAACAATAAGGGCCCCACGCATAAGAGGAAGCGCTCTAACCCTGAGCAACGCAACCCAATGATTAGAGCAAGTCAATGATAATAGAAAAATTGGTGGAATTAAACGTGGGAAAAAGCGGGAATACTCTGGGAAAACCCACGGATACGATCTTGTGCACCACACAACTTACTTGCCCAGGGATCGAAATAATAAGGGTCCCACGCACAAGAGGAAGCGCTCTAACCCTGAGCTACCGCGCCCAATGATTAGAACAAGTCAATGATAACAGAAGAATTGGTGGAATTAAACGTGGGAGAAAGCAGGAGTACTCTCGGATAACCCACGTATACGATCTTGTGCACCACACAACTTACTTGGCCGGGGATCGAAACAATAAGGGCTCCACGCACAAGAGGAAGCGCCCTAACCCTGAGCTACCGCGCCCAATGATTAGAGCAAGTCAATGATAATAGAAGAATTGCTGGAATTAAACGTAGGAAAAAGCGTGTGTACTCTGGGATAACCCACGGATACGATCTTGTGCACCACACAACTTACTTGGCCGAGGATCGAAACAATAAGGGTCCCACGAACATGAGGAAGCGCTCTAACCCTGAGCTACCGCACCCAATGATTAGAGCAAGTCAATGATAATAGAAAAATTGGTGGAATTAAACGTGGGAGAAAGCAGGAGTACTCTCGAATAACCCACATATATGATCTTGTGCACCACACAACTTACTTGGCCGGGGATCGAAACAATAAGGCTCCCACGCACAAGAGGAAGCGCTCTAACCTTGAGCTACCGCACCCAATGATTAGAGCAAGTCAATGATAATAGAAAAATTGGTGGAATTAAACGTGGGAGAAAGCAGGAGTACTCTCGGATAACCACGTATACGATCTTGTCCACCACACAACTTACTTGGCCGGGAATCGAAACAATAAGGGCTTCACGCACAAGAGGAAGCGCTCTAGCCCTGAGCTACCGCGCCCAATGATTAGAGCAAGTCAATGATAATAGAAAAATTGGTGGAATTAAACGTGGGAGAAAGCAGGAGTACTCTCGGATAACCACGTATACGATCTTGTCCACCACACAACTTACTTGGCCGGGAATCGAAACAATAAGGGCTCCACGCACAAGAGGAAGCGCTCTAGCCCTGAGCTACCGCGCCCAATGATTAGAGCAAGTCAATGATAATAGAAAAATTGGTGGAATTAAACGTGGGAGAAAGCAGGAGTACTCTCGGATAACCCACGTATACGATCTTGTGCACCACACAACGTACTTGGCTGGGGATCGAAACATTAAGGGTCCCACGCACATGAGGAAGCGCTCTAACCCTGAGCTACCGCGCCCAATGATTAAAGCAAGTGAATGTTAATAGAAGAATTGGTAAAAAATGTGGGAGGAAGCGGGAGTACCCTGAGAAAACCCACGGATACGATCTTGTCCACCACAAACATAATACGACGGGGGACGAAACAGTAAGGACCCCGTGCACCAGAGGAAGGGCTCTACCACTGAGCTACCGCACCCAATGATTAAAGCAATCAATGATAATAGAAGAATTGGTGGAAAAAAAAGTGGGAAGAGGCGGGAGTACTCTGGGAAAACCCACGGATACGATCTTCTCCACCACAAATTTACTTGGCTGTCGATCGAAACAATAAGGGCCTCACGCACAAGAGGAAGCGCCCTAACACTGAACTAGCACTCCGAATGATTAAAGCACATCAATGATAATACAATAACTCGTGAAATGAAAAGTGGGAAAAAGCCAGAGTACTCTGGGAAAACCCACGGATACGATGTTGTCCACCACAAACTTACTTGGCCGGGGATCGAAACAATAAGGACCTCACGCATCTGAAAAAGCCCTCTACCACTGGGCCAGCGCTCCCAATGATTAAGGCAATACAATGATAATAGAAGAATTGCAGAAAAAAAGTGGAAGGAAGCGGTAATACTCTGGGATAATCCCTGGATACAATGTCCTTCACCACAAACTTACTTGGCTGGGGATCAAAACAATAAGAACCCCATGCACCAGAGGAAGCGCTCTACCACTGAGCTACCACGCCCAATGATTAGAGCAAGTCATTGATAATAGAAGAATTGGTGGAATTAAACGAGGGAAAAAGCGGGAGTACTCTGGGAAAACCCACGGATACGATCTTGTCCACCACACAACTTACTTGGCCGGGGATCGAAATAATAAGAGCCCCACGCACAAGAGGAAGCGCACTAACCCTGAGCTACCGCGCCCAATGATTAGAGCATGTCAATGATAATAGAATAATTGGTGGAATTAAACGTGGGAAAAAGCGGGAGTACTCTGGGAAAACCCACGGATATGATCTTGTCCACCACGCAACTTACTTGGCCGGGGATCGAAACAATAAGGGTCCCACGCACAAGAGGAAGCGCTCTAACCCTGAGCTACCGCGCGCAATGATTAGAGCAATTCAATGATAATAGAAAAATTGGTGGAACTAAACGTGGGAGAAAGCAGGAGTACTCTCGGATAACCCACGTATACGATCTTGTGCACCACACAACTCACTTGGCCGGGGATCGAAACAATAAGGGTCCCACGCACAAGAGGAAGCGCTCTAACCCTGAGCTAAGACGCCCAATTATTAGAGCAAGTCAATGATAATAGAAAAATTGGTGGAATTAAACGTGGGAGAAAGCAGGAGTACTCTCGGATAACCCACGTATACGATCTTGTGCACCACACAACTTACTTGGCCGGGGATCGAAACAATAAGGGTACCACGCACATGAGGAAGCGCTCTAACCCTAAGCTACCGCGCCCAATGATTAGAGCAAGTCAATGATAATAGAAGAATTGGTGGAATTAAACGTGGGAAAAAGCGGGTGTACTCTGGGATAACCCACGGATACGATCTTGTGCACCACACAACTTACTTGGCCGGGGATCGAAACAATAAGGGTCCCACGCACAAGAGGAAGCGCTCTAACCCTGAGCTACCGCGCCCAATGATTAGAGCAAGTCAATGATAATAGAAAAATTGGTGGAATTAAACGTGGGAGAAAGCAGGAGTACTCTCGGATAACCCACGTATACGATCTTGTGCACTACACAACTTACTTGGCCGGGGATCGAAACAATAAGGGTCCCATGCACAAGAGGAAGCGCTCTAACACTGAGCTAAGGCGCCCAATGATTAGAGCAAGTCAATGATAATAGAAAAATTGGTGGAATTAAACGTGGGAGAAAGCAGGAGTACTCTCGGATAACCACGTATACGATCTTGTGCACCACACAACATACTTGGCCGGGGATCGAAACAATAAGGGCTCCACGCACAAGAGGAAGTGCTCTAACCCTGAGCTACCGCGCCCAATGATTGGAACAAGTCAATGATAACAGAAGAATTGGTGGAATTAAACGTGGGAAAAAGCGGGAGTACTCTGGGATAACCCACGTATACGATCTTGTGCACCACACAACTTACTTTGCCGGGGATCGAAACAATAAGGGCTCCACGCACAAGAGGAAGCGCTCTAACACTGAGCTACCGCGTCCAATGATTAAAGCAAGTCAATGATAGTAGAAAAATTGGTGGAATTAAACGTGGGAGAAAGCAGGAGTACTCTCGGATAACCACGTATACGATCTTGTCCACCACACACCTTACTTGGCCGGGGATCGAAACAATAAGGGCTCCACGCACAAGAGGAAGCGCTCTAACCCTGAGCTAAGGCGCCCAATGATTAGAGCAAGTCAATGATAATAGAAAAATTGGTGGAATTAAACGTGGGAAAAAGCGGGTGTACTCTGGGATAACCCAAGCATACGATCTTGTGCACCACACAACTTACTTGTCCGAGGATCAAAAGAATAAGGGCTCCACGCTCAAGAGGAAGCGCTCTAACCCTGAGCTACCGCGCCCAATGATTAGAGCAAGTCAATGATAATAGAAGAATTGGTGGAATTAAACGTGGGAAAAAGCGGGTGTACCCTCGGATAACCCACGGATATGATCTTGTGCACCACACAACTTACTTGGCCGGGGATCGAAACAATAAGGGCTCCACGCACAAGAGGAAGCGCTCTAACCCTGAGCTACCACGCCCAATGTTTATAGCAAATCAATGATAAAGAAGAATTGGTGGAATTAAACGTGGGAAAAAGCGGGAGTACTCTGGGATAACCCACGGATATGATCTTGTGCACCCCACAACATACTTGGCCGGGGATCGAAACAATAAGAGCCCCACGCACAAGAGGAAGCGCACTAACCCTGAGCTACCGCGCCCAATGATTAGAGCAAGTCAATGATAATAGAAGAATTGGTGGAATTAAACGTGGGAAAAAGCGGGAGTACTCTGGGAAAACCCACGGATATGATCTTGTCCACCACGCAACTTACTTGGCCGGGGATCGAAACAATAAGGGTCCCACGCACAAGAGGAAGCGCTCTAACCCTGAGCTACCGCGCGTAATAATTAGAGCAATTCAATGATAATAGAAAAATTGGTGGAATTAAACGTGGGAGAAAGCAGGAGTACTCTCGGATAACCCACGTATACGATCTTGTGCACCACACAACTTACTTGGCCGGGGATCGAAACAATAAGGGTCCCACGCACAAGAGGAAGCGCTCTAACCCTGAGCTAAGACGCCCAATTATTAGAGCAAGTCAATGATAATAGAAAAATTGGTGGAATTAAACGTGGGAGAAAGCAGGAGTACTCTCGGATAACCCACGTATACGATCTTGTGCACCACACAACTTACTTGGCCGGGGATCGAAACAATAAGGGTACCACGCACATGAGGAAGCGCTCTAACCCTAAGCTACCGCGCCCAATGATTAGAGCAAGTCAATGATAATAGAAGAATTGGTGGAATTAAACGTGGGAAAAAGCGGGTGTACTCTGGGATAACCCACGGATACGATCTTGTGCACCACACAACTTACTTGGCCGGGGATCGAAACAATAAGGGTCCCACGCACAAGAGGAAGCGCTCTAACCCTGAGCTACCGCGCCCAATGATTAGAGCAAGTCAATGATAATAGAAAAATTGGTGGAATTAAACGTGGGAGAAAGCAGGATTACTCTCGGATAACCCACGTATACGATCTTGTGCACTACACAACTTACTTGGCCGGGGATCGAAACAATAAGGGCTCCACGCACAAGAGGAAGCGCTCTAACCCTGAGCTACCGCGCCCAATGATTAGAACAAGTCAATGATAATAGAAGAATTGGTGGAATTAAACGTGGGAAAAAGCGGGAGTACTCTGGGAAAACCCACGGATATGATCTTGTCCACCACGCAACTTACTTGGCCAGGGATCGAAACAATAAGGGCCCCACGCATAAGAGGAAGCGCTCTAACCCTGAGCAACGCAACCCAATGATTAGAGCAAGTCAATGATAATAGAAAAATTGGTGGAATTAAACGTGGGAAAAAGCGGGAATACTCTGGGAAAACCCACGGATACGATCTTGTGCACCACACAACTTACTTGCCCAGGGATCGAAATAATAAGGGTCCCACGCACAAGAGGAAGCGCTCTAACCCTGAGCTACCGCGCCCAATGATTAGAACAAGTCAATGATAACAGAAGAATTGGTGGAATTAAACGTGGGAGAAAGCAGGAGTACTCTCGGATAACCCACGTATACGATCTTGTGCACCACACAACTTACTTGGCCGGGGATCGAAACAATAAGGGCTCCACGCACAAGAGGAAGCGCCCTAACCCTGAGCTACCGCGCCCAATGATTAGAGCAAGTCAATGATAATAGAAGAATTGCTGGAATTAAACGTAGGAAAAAGCGTGTGTACTCTGGGATAACCCACGGATACGATCTTGTGCACCACACAACTTACTTGGCCGAGGATCGAAACAATAAGGGTGCCACGAACATGAGGAAGCGCTCTAACCCTGAGCTACCGCACCCAATGATTAGAGCAAGTCAATGATAATAGAAAAATTGGTGGAATTAAACGTGGGAGAAAGCAGGAGTACTCTCGAATAACCCACATATATGATCTTGTGCACCACACAACTTACTTGGCCGGGGATCGAAACAATAAGGCTCCCACGCACAAGAGGAAGCGCTCTAACCTTGAGCTACCGCACCCAATGATTAGAGCAAGTCAATGATAATAGAAAAATTGGTGGAATTAAACGTGGGAGAAAGCAGGAGTACTCTCGTATAACCACGTATACGATCTTGTCCACCACACAACTTACTTGGCCGGGAACCGAAACAATAAGGGCTTCACGCACAAGAGGAAGCGCTCTAGCCCTGAGCTACCGCGCCCAATGATTAGAGCAAGTCAATGATAATAGAAAAATTGGTGGAAATAACGTGGGAGAAAGCAGGAGTACTCTCGGATAACCACGTATACGATCTTGTCCACCACACGACTTACTTGGCCGGGAATCGAAACAATAAGGGCTCCACGCACAAGAGGAAGCGCTCTAGCCCTGAGCTACCGCGCCCAATGATTAGAGCAAGTCAATGATAATAGAAAAATTGGTGGAATTAAACGTGGGAGAAAGCAGGAGTACTCTCTGATAACCCACGTATACGATCTTGTGCACCACACAACGTACTTGGCTGGGGATCGAAACATTAAGGGTCCCACGCACATGAGGAAGCGCTCTAACCCTGAGCTACCGCGCCCAATGATTAAAGCAAGTGAATGTTAATAGAAGAATTGGTAAAAAATGTGGGAGGAAGCGGGAGTACCCTGAGAAAATTCACGGATACGATCTTGTCCACCACAAACATAATACGACGGGGGACGATACAGTAAGGACCCCGTGCACCAGAGGAAGGGCTCTACCACTGAGCTACCGCACCCAATGATTAAAGCAATCAATGATAATAGAAGAATTGGTGGAAAAAAAAGTGGGAAGAGGCGGGAGTACTCTGGGAAAACCCACGGATACGATCTTCTCCACCACAAATTTACTTGGCTGTCGATCGAAACAATAAGGGCCTCACGCACAAGAGGAAGCGCCCTAACACTGAACTAGCACTCCGAATGATTAAAGCACATCAATGATAATACAATAACTCGTGAAATGAAAAGTGGGAAAAAGCCAGAGTACTCTGGGAAAACCCACGGATACGATGTTGTCCACCACAAACTTACTTGGCCGGGGATCGAAACAATAAGGACCTCACGCATCTGAGGAAGCCCTCTACCACTGGGCCAGCGCTCCCAATGATTAAGGCAATACAATGATAATAGAAGAATTGCAGAAAAAAAGTGGAAAGAAGCGGGAATACTCTGGGATAACCCCTGGATACAATGTCCTTCACCACAAACTTACTTGGCTGGGGATCAAAACAATAAGAACCCCATGCACCAGAGGAAGCGCTCTACCACTGAGCTACCACGCCCAATGATTAGAGCAAGTCATTGATAATAGAAGAATTGGTGGAATTAAACGTGGGAAAAAGCGGGAGTACTCTGGGAAAACCCACGGATACGATCTTGTCCACCACACAACTTACTTGGCCGGGGATCGAAATAATAAGAGCCCCACGCACAAGAGGAAGCGCACTAACCCTGAGATACCGCGCCCAATGATTAGAGCAAGTCAATGATAATAGAATAATTGGTGGAATTAAACGTGGGAAAAAGCGGGAGTACTCTGGGAAAACCCACGGATATGATCTTGTCCACCACGCAACTTACTTGGCCGGGGATCGAAACAATAAGGGTCCCACGCACAAGAGGAAGCGCTCTAACCCTGAGCTACCGCGCGCAATGATTAGAGCAATTCAATGATAATAGAAAAATTGGTGGAATTAAACGTGGGAGAAAGCAGGAGTACTCTCGGATAACCCACGTATACGATCTTGTGCACCACACAACTCACTTGGCCGGGGATCGAAACAATAAGGGTCCCACGCACAAGAGGAAGCGCTCTAACCCTGAGCTAAGACGCCCAATTATTAGAGCAAGTCAATGATAATAGAAAAATTGGTGGAATTAAACGTGGGAGAAAGCAGGAGTACTCTCGGATAACCCACGTATACGATCTTGTGCACCACACAACTTACTTGGCCGGGGATCGAAACAATAAGGGTACCACGCACATGAGGAAGCGCTCTAACCCTAAGCTACCGCGCCCAATGATTAGAGCAAGTCAATGATAATAGAAGAATTGGTGGAATTAAACGTGGGAAAAAGCGGGTGTACTCTGGGATAACCCACGGATACGATCTTGTGCACCACACAACTTACTTGGCCGGGGATCGAAACAATAAGGGTCCCACGCACAAGAGGAAGCGCTCTAACCCTGAGCTACCGCGCCCAATGATTAGAGCAAGTCAATGATAATAGAAAAATTGGTGGAATTAAACGTGGGAGAAAGCAGGAGTATTCTCGGATAACCCACGCATACGATCTTGTGCACCACACAACTTACTTGTCCGAGGATCAAAACAATAAGGGCTCCACGCTCAAGAGGAAGCGCTCTAACCCTGAGCTACCGCGCCCAATGATTAGAGCAAGTCAATGATAATAGAAGAATTGGTGGAATTAAACGTGGGAAAAAGCGGGTGTACCCTCGGATAACCCACGGATATGATCTTGTGCACCACACAACTTACTTGGCCGGGGATCGAAACAATAAGGGCTCCACGCACAAGAGGAAGCGCTCTAACCCTGAGCTACCACGCCCAATGTTTATAGCAAATCAATGATAAAGAAGAATTGGTGGAATTAAACGTGGGAAAAAGCGGGAGTACTCTGGGATAACCCACGGATATGATCTTGTGCACCCCACAACATACTTGGCCGGGGATCGAAACAATAAGAGCCCCACGCACAAGAGGAAGCGCACTAACCCTGAGCTACCGCGCCCAATGATTAGAGCAAGTCAATGATAATAGAAGAATTGGTGGAATTAGACGTGGGAAAAAGCGGGAGTACTCTGGGAAAACCCACGGATATGATCTTGTCCACCACGCAACTTACTTGGCCGGGGATCGAAACAATAAGGGTCCCACGCACAAGAGGAAGCGCTCTAACCCTGAGCTACCGCGCGCAATAATTAGAGCAATTCAATGATAATAGAAAAATTGGTGGAATTAAACGTGGGAGAAAGCAGGAGTACTCTCGGATAACCCACGTATACGATCTTGTGCACCACACAACTTACTTGGCCGGGGATCGAAACAATAAGGGTCCCACGCACAAGAGGAAGCGCTCTAACCCTGAGCTTAGACGCCCAATTATTAGAGCAAGTCAATGATAATAGAAAAATTGGTGGAATTAAACGTGGGAGAAAGCAGGAGTACTCCCGGATAACCCACGTATACGATCTTGTGCACCACACAACTTACTTGGCCGGGGATCGAAACAATAAGGGTACCACGCACGTGAGGAAGCGCTCTAACCCTAAGCTACCGCGCCCAACGATTAGAGCAAGTCAATGATAATAGAAGAATTGGTGGAATTAAACGTGGGAAAAAGCGGGTGTACTCTGGGATAACCCACGGATACGATCTTGTGCACCACACAACTTACTTGGCCGGGGATCGAAACAATAAGGGTCCCACGCACAAGAGGAAGCGCTCTAACCCTGAGCTACCGCGCCCAATGATTAGAGCAAGTCAATGATAATAGAAAAATTGGTGGAATTAAACGTGGGAGAAAGCAGGAGTACTCTCGGATAACCCACGTATACGATCTTGTGCACTACACAACTTACTTGGCCGGGGATCGAAACAATAAGGGTCCCATGCACAAGAGGAAGCGCTCTAACACTGAGCTAAGGCGCCCAATGATTAGAGCAAGTCAATGATAATAGAAAAATTGGTGGAATTAAACGTGGGAGAAAGCAGGAGTACTCTCGGATAACCACGTATACGATCTTGTGCACCACACAACATACTTGGCCGGGGATCGAAACAATAAGGGCTCCACGCACAAGAGGAAGTGCTCTAACCCTGAGCTACCGCGCCCAATGATTGGAACAAGTCAATGATAACAGAAGAATTGGTGGAATTAAACGTGGGAAAAAGCGGGAGTACTCTGGGATAACCCACGTATACGATCTTGTGCACCACACAACTTACTTTGCCGGGGATCGAAACAATAAGGGCTCCACGCACAAGAGGAAGCGCTCTAACACTGAGCTACCGCGTCCAATGATTAAAGCAAGTCAATGATAGTAGAAAAATTGGTGGAATTAAACGTGGGAGAAAGCAGGAGTACTCTCGGATAACCACGTATACGATCTTGTGCACCACACAACTTACTTTGCCGGGGATCGAAACAATAAGGGCTCCACGCACAAGAGGAAGCGCTCTAACCCTGAGCTACCGCACCCAATGATTAGAGCAAGTCAATGATAATAGAAGAATTGGTGGAATTTAACGTGAAAAAAAGCGGGTGTACTCTGGGATAACCCAAGGATACGATCTTGTGCACCACACAACTTACTTGTCCGAGGATCAAAACAATAAGGGCTCCACGCTCAAGAGGAAGCGCTCTAACCCTGAGCTACCGCGCCCAATGATTAGAGCAAGTCAATGATAATAGAAGAATTGGTGGAATTAAACGTGGGAAAAAGCGGGTGTACCCTCGGATAACCCACGGATATGATCTTGTGCACCACACAACTTACTTGGCCGGGGATCGAAACAATAAGGGCCCCACGCACAAGAGGAAGCGCTCTAACCCTGAGCTACCGCGTCCAATGATTAAAGCAAGTCAATGATAATAGAAAAATTGGTGGAATTAAACGTGGGAAAAAGCGGGAGTACTCTGGGAAAACCCACGGATATGATCTCACCCACCACGCAACTTACTTTGCCGGGGATCGAAACAATAGGGGCCCCACGCATAAGAGGAAGCGCTCTAACACTGAGCTACCGCGCCCAATGATTAGAGCAAGTCATTGCTAATAGAAAAATTGGTGGAATTAGACGTGGGAAAAAGCGGGAGTACTCTGGGATAACCCACGGATGCGATCTTGTCCACAATACAACTTACTTGGCCGGGGATCGAAACAATAAGAACTCCACGCATCAGAGGAAGCGCTCTACCACTGAGCCACCGTGCCCAATGATTAAAGCAAATCAATGATAATAGAAGAATTGGTGGATTGAAAAGTGGGAGGAGGTGGGAGTACCCCGAGAAAACCCACGGATACGATTTTGTCCACCACAAACTTCCTTGGCCGGGAATCGATACAATAAGCACCCCATGAGCCAGAGGAAGCGCTCTATTACTGAGCCACCACGCCTTATGATTAAAGCAAGTCAATGATAATAGAGGAATTGGTGGAATTAAAACTGGGGAAGAAGCTGGAGTACCCTGAGAAAACCCACGGATACGTTCTTGTCCACCACACAACTCATTTTGCCGTGGATCGAAAGAATAAGGACTTCACGCACCAGAGGAAGCGCTCTACCATTGAGTGACCGCGCCCCACAACAAAAACAAGAAAATTGGAAGTTACTAGGAAACATTTTGAGAAGGAGTATCTTTCAAAGGTAAAGACCGCTGCCCGATGATCATCTTTTAATAGCGGTGAAATATCTTTTCGCAAACTGTCGAAGGTTTAGAGTGGACAAACTTTACTCTTTCGTTTACCGATGACCTCCAAACCGCGGTAGCCAGAATTAGCCCATGATACGGGACTTATATGAAGACAATGAAAGTCTCAGGAAAATGCAGAAGTCTTTTAGTCTGAGAAAAAGAGGAATGAAATCTCTAATTTCTAGTTCTGTTAGTCTTGTAGCTCTTAGTCAGTACCAATGCACTGATAGAAATGTGGCCAATGAATTATGACTATTTTGTAGATCATTCCACTTTAATATCACAGGAATTCATCTTTCTGCTTGCTTGGTTGTGAAAAGTTATAGAGTGTATTGGTATACTATGTAAAGTATGTGTACTGATTTGTGATAACAATCAGAAACAGAAGTAAAAAGTAAATTACAGTAATAGTTTTCTGTTAATAGTTTTGTATTCAAGGGGAAACGGAAAACCTACTTTTTTTCTTAAAATTTCTATTCGGGTTCACATCCTTCCCCCTCTACATTGAATACAGAAATGGAGAACTTATTTAGAATTTGATTGTTGATTCCAGTATATTTTAAGCATCACTTCTCAGACCTGGGCCTGTGATATGTCGATATATCGCTATCGTCGATATCTATATTATCATATATCAACATTCGATATCGCAAATATATGGACATGAATATATCATTGTAAATTTTCGATATCGATATTCGGGGGGCGACGAGGTATAAGGGGCCCCTAAGACTTGCGATGGATGAAGAAATTAAACTTACTTTTTACAATATTGTATTCTAATCATAATATCTTTAATACCACAAATTGCAATGTATATAAGTCCACTAGCAAATTTGCAATATTATATGGTATAATTTCTTAGGCGCCAGAACATTTCTGTTCCCTGAAAAAAGAAACAAAAAAATCACGTGCAAAAGCACTTACCATAAGAAAGTTTTTTATTTCTCTCTCTTGGAGTTTTCCACCCCTTTTGGGCTTTGGGACCGCTCATTGACAAAACGTGCACACATGATCGCTATATGCATTCATGCTCTTAGGCAGAGTCAGATTTTGTAAAGGAATCGACTTTTTAATAATGATAATATTATTATTATTATTATTATTATTATTATTATTATTATTATTATTATTATTATTATTATTATTATTATTATTATTATTATTATTATAACAATGGGGTTTACAAGTAGGGTCCCATCTGTTTATCTTGCATGGGAGGGCCGCAAGTCTGCTACGCCACTGGTGTCCTCTATTCTGTATTTGTCTCTTTTTCGTTTCGTTTAGCTATTTCTTTTTGTGCTGTGAGGCTTTTATATTAAACCTTTATATTATATAACTTTTCTTTTTATGAGTTTCTTTTTTGGGTGGAGTGGGGGGAAAGAGAGAAATGCTTTCTTCTTATATCTGTTTCTTACCATTCATCCTGTTTGAACTGCTTAAGTAAGTCATTTTGTAACTTTTGATGTCATCCAACTCCGTCACAATAATAAAATTGTCATTCTTAATAATTTGTTTTAATCTCTTATTTGCAGTTTGGCACACTGATATATTTGTGACAAAATTGAGGTTTGGTCCAACGCCTTTCGAATTTGGAACCAACCCAACCGCTGAGCTTTTTGGGTTGCCTGCTATTGCAGGAAAAGGAGAATTGCAGGTGGTAATGCACTTTTGGAGTCGTGTAGACAAAATTCATACCTTGACGTTTTCTTGCTTGATTTCATCTACAATTCTTTAGAATCATTTCCTCTTGCGAGTGGTCTACGAAGAGTGTGATATAACAACATTTAAATCATATTTTTAATTAAAACATATTGTGTAATAATTTGCGTGTCTTTAAACGTTGATAAATCTCTTCATTGTGTTCATACAATTACTTTATTAATTTATAATCTGTATATTTTTATTTGTTTAGCACTAGAACAATGTTTGATATCAAAGACTTTGGAGAATTAGTGTTGTTCACGAGAATCATGACATTTTTGTCTCGTCTCTAATTAAGCTATTCCTTCTCTCGTGGACGGCATTATTACAATTAACTATTGTAATAATTTATAATTTATTCTCAAATAAATTATAACTCAAATGTTATAATTTATTTGAGAACATCACGTACATGTGAAGACCAAAGAGTTATCAGGAACATTGGTAGATGCTATATAACACCAAAGGCAATAATCATATCCAGTGATGAAAATTTTCCGGAAAATTTTGAAACGGAAAATTTACCGGAAAATTTTCCAGAAAATTTTCCGGAAAATTTTCCGATTCATAAAAACATACTCCACTTATTCCTACATCGTTGTTTAGCCGTGATGTGAGGTGGAAAATTTTATTCTGTATTTTTCCGGAAAATTTACCGTTCTTAACAAATATCAGTGATCAAGTAACAATTCCTCAGTATTCATAAAATTGATTGAATTCATATATAGAAATGTTAAAAATTGAAAGATCGTTTAAAGAATCGGAAAATTTTCATGGCTCAGACAATTTTCAGTACTATATAGGAAGAAGTGAAACAAGTTTTCATGAATCGAAAAATTGTCTATCCTGTACAGACGAAAATTTTCCGGAAAATTTTGAAACGGAAAATTTTCCGACTTAAAAACATACTCCACTTATTCCTACATCGTTGTTTAGTCGTGATGTGAGGTGGAAAATTTTCTTCTATATTTTTCCGGAAAATTTTCCGTTCTAAAAAACTATCAGTAATCAAGTAACAATTCCTCAGCAATCATAAAATTGGTTGAATTCATGTACAGAAATGTTAAAAAGTAAAAGATCGGTTAAAGAACCTGAAAATTTTCATGGCTCAGACAATTTTCAGTACTATTTAGGAACAAGTTAAACAATTTTTCATGAATCGAAATATTTTCTGTCTTGTATGGAAAAATTGAAGAACTTTTTCTGAGTCGGAAAATTTTCATCATTTTGAAGCAAAAAGTAAAACAACTTTTTGTGAATCGGAAAGTTTTATTGCTCTGCAGAAACAAGTGAAAGGAATTTTTATGAATCGGAAAATTTTCATCACGATGCAGAAACAAGTGAAAAACTTTTCATAATCCAGACAATTTTGGATATTATGTATAGTGATGTTTAGTGGAAAATTTTCCACTAATTTAACCACACATTCAGCTATAAAATTCAATTCCTGCAGAGGAAAGTTAGACAGCAACAAATTATCATTTTCCAATTAGCTTTCGGAAACCAGAAAATTTTCTAATATTTCAAGTTGGGAAGTAAAAATATAGTGTTTCTCTTTCTCTCTCTCTCTCTCCCTCTCTCTCTCTCTCTCTCTCTCTCTCTGTGTGTGTGTGTGTAGGTGTGTGTGTCTGTGTGTAAAGTGCAGGGAACATACATCGAGTGCAGGGAACATGCTTTTAGAACATAGCGCTAATAGTGCTGCTTTTTATGTTTCTTTTATTATTTTATTGGAAGAACAACTACACAAATCAGCTTCCTTATTAGTTATATTTCACTTTCTCTTCTGAATGAATATATGAATAAATAAATAAATGTTTATTTCCAGAAAATGATCAGTATTTGCTTTCATGAGTTACTTAAATTTGAATTTTGGGTAGTCAAAAATTTACAGTATGAAATTTATATTATATCTACTTATTTATAAATGTTGCAGTATGTAAATCTATAAAAGTAGTAAAGCTATGAGAAAACCGTCTTATGCGTATTAGACTGTCGAAATCTAATATTGTAAGATCAAAGGTGGATTCTGAGGGAAGAACGCATTGAAGTTTTTGAAACATTCTTGAAATGAAGAATCGTTAGATTTTCACTTCATGAAACTTTTTAAGACAATATTTATTACCAATAAATTTTACGGCTAAACAACGATGTAGGGATAAGTGGAGTATGTTTTTTTTATGAATCTGAAATATGCATGACTTTTAATAGATTGAAATTTTAAATAATAGAATGGGATATTTGTACTCTACGGACTCAATGTGTGTTCTCTGCACTTTGCACACACACACACACACAGAGAGAGAGAGAGAGAGAGAGAGAGAGGAGTTGAGTTGATTTTGAGTTTAACGTCCCTTTCAGCAGCGAGACTATATAAGACGGGACCAACTGATTAACGTGGAATCCGAACTACATGAGCTTCCCCTGGGAATCTAAGCCAGGTCTTACATGCCAAAGGTGCGTATGCTAAGCGCTTAGCAATGAAGGAGCTCGCAGATGAAGAGAGAGAGAGAAACACTGTGTAAAATTTTACTTCCCAACGTGAAATATTAGAAAATTTTCCGGTTCCCGAAAGCTAATTGGAAAATGATAATTTGTTGCTGACTAACTTTCCTCTACAGAAATTCAATTTTGTAGCTGAATGAGCAGTTAAATATAGTGGAAAATTTTCCACCTAACATCACTATACATAATATCCAAAATTGTCCGGATTATGAAAAGTTTTCATTTGTTTCTACATCGTGATGAAAATTTTCCGATTCATAAAAATTCCTTTCTTTTGCTTCTACAGAGCAATAAAACTTTCCGATTCACAAAAAGTTGTTTTACTTTTTTCTTCAAAATGATGAAAATTTTCCGACTCAGAAAAAGTTCTTCAATGTTTCCATACAAGACAGAAAATATTTCGATTCATGAAAAATTGTTTAACTTGTTCCTAAATAGTACTGAAAATTGTCTGAGCCATGAAAATTTTCAGGTTCTTTAACCGATCTTTTACTTTTTAACATTTCTGTACATGAATTCAACCAATTTTATGATTGCTGAGGAATTGTTACTTGATTACTGATAGTCTTTTAGAACGGAAAATTTTCCGGAAAAATATAGCGGAAAATTTTCCGGAAAATTTTCTGAAATGGAAAATTTTCCGCGGAAAATTTTCCACCTCACATCACTAATCATATCGTCAAATATATATCACGAGAAAGGAAGTGTCAACATGGAGTGCGTGCACCCTCGAAATGAAACATATTTATAGTTTTCTTTTTATTTTTGTTAGAGTAAGTCTTCATATATTTTGTTGATAATATCTTATGAATAGTTTGGCTAAGTGAAGACTACAGTATTTACTGTCATAAAGTTGTAGAAAAGACTTTTGATAATAATAATATCGTTCTTAAGATAAGATCAGAAAATACATAATACTTCAATTAATATAGTTATTTCAGCTCGACAATACGATTGCGTATAATATACTAGTTCATTATTTAATTGTTGTTTGCATAACGATACTTTTATCCGTGTTCCTGTTCCCTTAAGACACATAAGCGATTTTTCAGGAAGATAATTACATACAAAGTATATCCAAGAGGATACTTTCGTGCAAACCTTGTTTCCATGATCTTTTTCCAGATAATACTTGTTTCCTGTGTCAACAATGTATCATGTCCTTATTTTGTTGCGAAGACTAACATACTTCATTTATTGATATTAATATCTTACTCTCTTGAGATTGAGTTCTTAGTTAATTCAGTTTCAATTATTAGTGCCCTAGCAGCACTGACATTGTTTTCTGCGGAATGAAATTCTGATATTGTTTCAGTTGTTGGTCTCAAGAACCCAGAAGCTCATGGTTGTTCTTCGCAATTTATTTGGTTGTAGGATTTATAAAGTAATCGTTAAAATACTTTTGATTTAACAGGTAAGACTTATTTTTAAACGAAGTTTTATCATTTAGAAAATATATATTAAGTGCTCCAAACACACTTCACGAGCTAGTGGTTTATATAAGATGCGTATAAAAAATGCGTATCGTTTTCACAAAACTTCACAGCTTTCAATTACCGAGTTGTTATATTCAATTCCATGGTTTTCAACATGGTTCCTGTCCACTTTTACACACTATTGTAAGTTTTATATCTCACTACATAATAGTTTGAGAAGTCTTTTTGTGGGTATGTTTCAGACACTAGAAAGTATTAGTCCCGAGTAGTGCTCTCAAACGGGTCGGGTCAGTCGGGTCAGCTCGGGTAGGGTTGTCGGGTCAGGCTAATCGGGTCGGGTTGTCGGGTCGGGTCAGTCGGGTCAGCTCGGGTCGGGTCAATCGGGTCAACTCGGGTCGGGTTGTCGTGTCGGGTCAATCGGGTCAGCTCGGGTCGGGTTATCGGGTCGGGTTGTCGGGTCGGGTCAGTCGGATCAGTTCACTTTGGTCAACTGAGTTTAGGTTGAGTTTAAACTCGGCTGGAGTCGAAAGCTGCTGTTTTTCACTAGCTGCCTAATTAAAAATAGCAATTTTCAATTGATTTTATAGAAACCATAAATCTATTTTGAACACTTGCAGCTAGTGTTTTTATGATAAATGCATGTTTTTCTACTTGTGTGTAATTTAATTTTTAAATGTGGAAGATTGATTTTACCAATCGACTGTAATATTAATATCTACGCCAATATGGAGTCTGGATTTAGAACAAAACTAGAAGTTGTTTAAGCAACGCCAAAAGAGAGATTGGATATGTACGACCAAGCCCAAGCAGGGCCGCGGTGGCTCAGTGGTAGAGAATTCATCTCTGGTGCATGGTGTCCAGTAGCGTAGCTAGAGTTTTTTTTCAGGGGGGGCAATGAAGGGCCCAAGAGGATTTTGAGGGGGACATCTCCAATATATATATATATATATATATATATATATATATATATATATATATATATATATATATATATATATATATATATATATATATATATATATATGTATATATATATATATATATATATATATATATATATATATATATATATATATATATATATATGTGTGTGTGTGTGTGTATTCAAGGTGAATGTTTCCATCTTTATTGTTCATGATTTTACTCTGGAAAACAGTGAAAATATAAGAATTTAGTATCTCAAACAGCTAGGATTCATTAATGCAATTGATTTAATATAAGTAAATAGTTATTTAATCATGGCGTTTAAAATATGTGTAGCTGGTTGACTTAAGTGGAAACAAATACACTTTTACAGGTAAAGAAAATAACTTATAGGTTCATGCCTCTACTTGAAGAGGATCTTTCTGTTCGTGTGGGCAGCAGCAAACATATCCACAACTTGTTAAAGATCTAACGATTTAGCAATTTTCTTCTCAATATAAAGTAACACTAAGTTTTTCAACCTATCATGAGTCATTGACTTGCGTATACAAGTCTTTAATCTTTTCAAAGAAGAGATTCACATGTAGCACTTTCACATGTAGCACTAGAAACTGATATGATCACAGAGATGATACCTAGCTTGTAGGTTTCTAGGAATGCGTTTTTTTAGACACAAAGATGATCAACGAAATTCGTTAAGGAATCAGCTTTCGTTTTCTTCTCGTCTTCATACAACTTAATTGTTGGAGCAACCCACATTATGCTTTATTTATTGTTTAATTATGTTTTTTTTAAATTATGCTTTATTGTTAATTTCAATGATTATTTTACATTAATCGTGTATAATGTATATTTATTATACATCAAATATTCTAAATATCTTGATCTATTTATTGATATTTTTTTGCAACTAGTTTCTCTCATATTTAATGAACTTTCTACTTAATTCATTTTAAAGAGATGTGCTTTGCTCGAATAAATTTTTTCTATCATTTGTGTGCGCCTTACAGGTACATATATACAGAAAGGGAAAGTAAAAGATGCCACCGAAGTACAGAAAATGCTTAAGTTCAAAAAGTAAACATAACAATACAGTGATGACGCCAGAGGGGGGCAAGGGGGCGAGCGCCCCCCTAGTAGCTACTTCTGCCCCCCTGACTGCCGCCTAGACTGCCCCCGCCCCAGACTCGTACAATCTTTAAACATTCTTCATGTAGTATTATATATCAGTATCATAACCAATCTCATTGACAAATTGTAGTCTACTTTCCATGAATTTACTATGTGGCAGATTAATACTCAAGCTTTCTTCTTTGAGCGTCTGGGTATGCATACATATTTCTGTTTTCTAATTTAGCCCCTTTTGAGGTAAATTTTAGTTATACTTCTTTCTTATGATTTTTAATAATTGTGCCTAGCGAACAATAGTAGATTTGGTCGACTTGTTTTCTTCTCATTGGATCAACTTCAATTGGAAACAAAAGAAAGGTAAAACCAGTTACGTAACTGGTTTGTATTTGTCCAGGTTTGAAGTTTTCAGTATCATATTTTGTTTTATTTAAAACTTCTTTTTTCTGAAACATTATTCTCGGCTTCCAATATTCAGAGGATGTGCTTATAACAGCTTAGTTTGCAACTACTAGGGCCTAATTTTTTGAAGGAGATAATAAGAGTTGTGTTTTCCCTTCCTGCAAATGATAATAATAAAATTATGGAATGAAATTGATTCCCAATAAAATGTATTGTCAGAGTGCTGATCTTTAGTTAGTAATTGGTTTATACTAGTTCTCCTTTACTTATTTTGTTTCAAAGTACTGACGTGACGTCTACCATATTGACTAGGAACTGCTGAAAAATTCGTAGCCCAACCCAGAAGGAGTGCACGTGGATTGGTGAAGTTTTACTTCTTCTTCTCTTCCCCCGAGAGTCAATATACTACCTTGTATAGTGCTCCAGCTTTTGCAGAAAAGTTTTAAAAATCTAGATTTCCTCGCACCACTGTTCGTAGCACTACCCCTATCAGATCTAAAATGGCATCTTTCAAGTGTTATTTAAGTTTGGGAAATAAGTACACGTAATAGGTAGACGGAGCTAAATCTGCGGAATAAGAATGATGATCTAGACATTGAAATCCTAGATTATGCAATGTCAGTTATGTTCGCAGGGGCTTGATGGACAGGTATATTCTCCTAAAGGAACAGAATTCCTTTGTTTTCATTTTCCGCAGCGTTGAACTTTGAATTTTTCTTTCAGTTTTATAAGTAATGTAGAGATTCTGGATTAAATATCTGACCATTGAGGAGGTAGTCTACCACTCCATACTTATACCAGAAGAATGTTCCAAACAGTTTCTCAACCTACTTCTGTGTCTTGAACTTCTTGGGGCGATGGAGAAATGAGTGCTACTACTCCATTGACTGTTGTTCCGATTCAGGATCATAGTAGTACAACCATATTTCATCTATGGTTACTATTCGCCAGCGAAATTGATCAGCATTACGGTCAAATTGGAAGAATACTTCTCTTAATGCCGTTACCCTTTTATTCTCCTGACATATATTTTGGGAACCCATTATGCCGAGAACTTGCGCATACCCAAGCCATTCTGAATTATGCTACCGACGAGTTCCAAAGAAATGCCCAGAATCCCTGACACAAGTTTTGCTGAGAAGGTAAAAACTGAGAAAGCGGGGTGCAGACCTCAGACTATAATAAATATAAATAGCTTAAATGATTTTTGTCACAGAAAAACTGGGGTGGCCTAGGCCCTCCGGCCCCGGGCTATATCCACCACTGGCTGAAATGCTGCAATTTTCAAGAATAATGTCACAAATTGCATCCATGATTCCAGGAAGAGTCATTGCTTTTAATCATCCTGGATGTAAAGCATAATTTGTTGAGAAATTGCTACGTTTATACTAAGCCAATTACTTCTTCAACACTATATATAACGGAGGAGAGTCCCGTGGTGTTTCACTGATTTCCTAATAAATTTACTTCGGTGACTTTCCTTGGTGGAACAAAAATGTTATAACAGTAAGGATCTGGATGTTCGTGAAATTATCTGTTTGGGCACACACAATCACTTCAGAGGCCTGAGAAACAATAATAATTTCATTATTAATACGAAAATTTATATTTGTACATACAGAGATATGTTTTTCTAAACTACGGTTTCATTTTTCTACCTAGTACCTACACTCCTTCTGGATTGGATTACGACATTTTCAGCAGCTCCTCGTAAATTCTCTCTCTAGCTCTCTCTCTCTCTCTCTCTCTCTCTCTCTATATATATATATATATGTGTGTGTGTGTGTGTGTGTGTGTGTGTAGAGAGAGAGAGAGAGGGAGAGAGCGAGAGATACGTAGCATATAGACGAATGTGTTACTTGTAGCATACGCGAAAGTAATTCAATTTATGTTTAGGCTTCAAAAGTTTCATTGAAAAATATTTCATGTGCAGACGTTACTTATTTGTTAGTTACAAATTTTATTTGAAATAAGTTTAATTTATAATCATATAGATCTAACATAAAAACAGCAACGAAATACACAATGTAATGTAAAATAAGTCAAACGTAATAAATATGTCATTTTTGGTATGGCAAATAGCCGCTCTCCGAAAATGTATCTACCCCTCCTTTGCCCTCCTAAGAACTTAAAGCTGGTGTTGTCACTGTAACAATATAGTATGGAGTTCTTGCATACTATTCATTGTTGGCGGAAAAATTTCTTTTACTTTCTTTTCTCCACATCAAAGGATTGCACCGGAAAGTTTACAGAAATGAAAATAAGCTCTTCATTGTTGCATTGTTATGTTCTCAATGATTTTGCATTGTAAATATTGGCTTTAAAAAATATTAACACAGTATGTTAAACTTTCAAAAATTCCTTCAGATTCATGTTTCTCGTGGTCCAATTTACTAGATTCATGAAAAACCAGTGTGAACCAGTTTGCTTCCCTGCAGCCTTTTCCAAGAATTGTGCTATATATTTTAAATTATGCTTTATGCTTTATTTTCTAAAATTATGCTTTTAAACCTAGTTTCCCAATGTGAGTGCATTTTGGCGTTCACCCAGTGTCGTGACCACAGTACTCTCAAACGGGTCGGGTTGACCGGACCGGCCCCTACTCGGATCGGGTCAGTTCGGGTCGGGTCAGTCAGGTCAGTTCGGATCGGGTTGTCGGGTCAGTCTACTCGGGTCGGGTTGTCGGGTCGGGTCAGTCGGGTCAGCTCGGGTCGGGTTGTCGGGTCGGGTCAATCGGGTCAGCTCGGGTCGGGTTGTCGGGTCGGGTCAATCGGGTCAGCTCGAGTCGGGTTGTCGGGTCGGGTCAACCGGGTCAGCTCGGGTCGGGTTATCGGGTCAGGCCAATCAGATCGGATCACGGTTCGGTCAGTCGGGTCGGGTCGGGTCAGTCAATTCGAGTCACGGGTCGGGTCGGGTCGGTCTTCAACCCGACCCGACCCGACCCTTTGAGAGCACTAGTCCCGAGAGAATGCTTGGACTGAACTTAGTCCCGAGAGCATTTCCTACGCAACAAATTCTTCAGTTTTGAAAACAGTCTAACCAGAACTAACTTCTTATGGTCTTAAATAAGAACTGAAGCTTTTCTGGTGTCGTGATTAGTATATTTTTTTCTCGGCAATCGGCCAGGTGAATTCTATGTCGTCCAAAGTTTTGAGAGCCAACAACACTATTCTCGAAATGTTGGATGACGTAAAATTCATCTGGCTGATTAGCCGAGAACAATTATGTTATTCATGTGGTCAGTCAAAATTATTTCCACGATAGAATGAGAAAATCCTGTAAGGTTATATATGTCCTCAAATGTTAGTCTTAAACAGTGTTGGGCAAATTTCAATTGAATTAACAATTAACAACTAATCTGTAAATTTAATTGTTAATTGCAATTAACAATAGAAGTAAGTAATGGTTAATTGTTATTTGCAGTTGGCCATTAATAATGGAGAATCAATTGCAATTAATCAATCGATTGAAAGTAATAGCACTGGAAAGTCATTGCAATTGAATTCAGTCATTCAATTGCAATTGAAATTAATTGGCAATTAATTCAATTTCAATTGATTTCCACAGCAATTACTTTCAATTGATTGATCAATTGCAATTGATTTTCACTGATTAATTTTCAACACTGTAGTTCAGAGAGGGTGTGGGGCAATGAAAATTTTAGCCACGAGCAATTGACTTACCACCCATCCTGACCCACGACCCACCGTGATCCACACTGACCCACCACCCACCATGAACCACTCTCACCCACTATGATCCACAGACCCACCAAAACCCTTTGTCATCAACTCTCACCCATGATTCGCGCCCTCTTCTATACTGACTAAAGAGTTTAAACTTGTAATAAAACAAGCCTATAAAATTATTTCTCATCGGAGTTTGAATTTCTACGATCAATCGCTCAAATACCGCTCTATTACAATAACGGTGGATCCGACCTTTCTAATATAAATAAAATAAAGAGTTTGTGTGCGTCTGTCTGTCTATCTTTGTGCAGCCTGTGGACCAGACAAGTGGACCGAAAGTTTTCAAAATTTGGTCACGGATAGCTTGGTCTAGGCCCCAGATCAAGACGAAGAGGCTTTTTTTTTTAATTTCGAAGTAGGGGGGTCCCAGGGGGACGTCTCCCGGGACCGGCCTGGGGACCAGACAAGTTGACCGAGAGTTACCAAATTTTGGTCACGGATACCTCGGTCCAGTTCCCACACGAAGACGAAGCTTTTTTTGACAAAATTCGAATCAGGGGTCTAAGGGAAGCGTTTACCGGGACATGTAAAAGTAGTAGAAAATGACCGATATTAGTGTCGATTTCATAGCTTTTGCGGTCGCTGAGATCAATGGTGAAACTCCGATTGCATTAACTTCCTAATTCACCTTATTCGGCTGCGGGTCTGGGGTCAATTGGGGTGCGGAAGCGATACCGAAACGTAAAAGTAATCCAAAATGACCGATATTAGTGTCAAATACATAGTTTTCGCGGTCGCTGAGATCAATGATGACACTACTATTAGTGATGACTTTCAAATTCATCCACCGTTGCATGCGGGCCTTAGGTCACCAGAGGGGAGAAATCCGAGACATGTAAAAAATATCGAAAATGACCGATATTAATGTCAAATTCATAGTTTTCGGGATCGCTGAGATCAATGGTGAAACTCAAGACCGCGTTTACTTTCACATTTAGTTCCCACCAGCTAAAGAACGGGGGCATTATAAAGGGGATCACGAGACATGTAAAAATAATCCACAAAGACCAATATTAGTGTCAAATTCGTAGTTTTCGCGGTCACTGAGATCAATGGTGATACTTTCATTAGTGATGATTTTCAAATTTAGCCACCATTGTATGCGGGCCAGGAATCACCGGAGGTGGAGAATTGCGAGACATGTAAAATAATGGAAAATGACCGATATTAGTGTCAAATCCATAGTTTTTGATGTCGCTGAGATGAATGGTGATACTTCCACAGGAGTTGACTTCGAAGTACAGCCCCCATCGGCTGTGGGTCAGAGGCGTTGTTTTTTTTAAAAATTGGAACCAGAGGATCATAGGGGCTTTTGCCGGGATACGTAAAAAGTAGTAGAAAATGGCAGATGTTAGTGTCACATTCATAGTTTTCGAGGTATCGGCTGGGGGCCAGAGGATATTTTTTTTCACAATTCGAACCAAGGGGGTTTCAGTGGGCGTTTATCGGGACATCTAAAAGTAGTAGAAGATGATTAATATTTGTGTCGAATCCATATTTATCGGGGTTGATCAGATGTATAGTGACACGTGTCCCGATAGTGTTTACGTTCAAATTCAGGCCCCATCCATTGGACTTCTCAATGAAAACCCATGTACGTTGTTGTATATATATTCACACAAAATATATCCAATTTTAGAAATGTTTCTTAATTGTTCTCCCGTTGTTCAGTTTGTTTACATTGATATTTTATCTGATACGTGCGAAGAACGTTCATAACAGCTAGTACGAAATGGTAAAGTGTTTGTCATGGACCAAACTACAATGAATACAATTATATAGATAATTATTATAATTATCATTGATAATTAATTCCCTGTTAAATTATAGATATTTTTCAGTGGAAAAAAGAATAAAATTTGAAAGTCCCAAATCTAGTTAAAGTAGACCAACGTAAAGGAAAAAAAGTATAAAATATTCCATATAATTAAGCGTGCCGTACAATCTTAAAATTTCCATGTAATTAAGCTTACAGTACAAATTTTATGTCTCTTCTTCTCACAACTTGATTTCCTTGAGCTCTGAACGCTAAACATACATCTCGTCTCGATAGCGAAACGACTATAGATTTTTATAACGAGACAGCGTGAAATGTCGTGAGCACCGGCGTCATTAACTTGTTCCGCCACCAACGAATTTCAAGATGGTTTCTTCGTGCTATTTTGTACGCCTATTCTCATTTTTTGTGCGTCACCGCAAGTGGGTCAAAATGGGCCTACAAATATGGTGGAATAAGTTATTGCTGTTTCGCCACCAACGAATTTTGATGTCGTTTCCTTCACATCGTTTTGTGTTGTTTTGTGCGCCTACTTCCACATTTCGTGCGTCATGGGAAGTGGGTTAAAATGGGTCTCCAAGGTGGGACGAAATTGACCCACTATTCCGCCACAACGAATTTTGAGGTCGCTTCATTCGCATGGTTTAATGTCTGTTTCTTGCCGTTTTGAGAGCGTGTTTTCATGTTTTGTGCGTTACCGTAAGTGTGTCAAAATGGGATCCAAAGTGTGAGGAAAATGACCCACTGTTCCGCCACTATCGAATTTCTAGGTAGTTTCTTTCGCATCGTTTAGTGCCTATTTTTAAAAAGTTTTCTGCGCCTATTTCCTCGTCTTGTGCGTCACCGGAAGTGAGTTAACCGGGCCTTCAAAGTGGGAGTTAAATGACCACTGTTCCGCCACCAACGAATTTCGAGGTCGTTTCCTTCACATCTTTTGTGCGTTTTGTGCGCCTATTCCCACGTTTTGTGCATTACCGGAAATGAGACAAAATGGGCCTACAAATATTTCGGAACAAGTTAATGCTCATCCGTCACTAACGAATTTCGAGGTCGTTTCCTTCAAATCGCCTAGTGCTTGTTTTGTGCGTCACCGGAAGTGGGTCAAAACGGGCTTTCAGGATGGAACGAAAATGACCAAGGATTCCGCCACTTTTGAATTTCGATGTCGTTAATTTCACATCCTTTCATGCTTGTTTTGTGTCGTTTTGTGAGCCTATTTCGACGTTTTGTGAGTCACTGGAAGAGGGTCCAAATGGGCCTCCAAGGTGGGACAAAATGACCCACTGTTGCGCCACTATCGAATTTCGAGGTCGTTTCTTTCGCAACGTTTAGTGCCATTTTTGTGTCGTTTTGTGCGTGTATTTCCACGTTTTGTGCGTCACATGGAAATGGGTCAATGTTATCCTACGGCGGAACAAGTTAATGCTGTTCCGTCAGGAACGATTTTGAGATCGTTTCCTTCACATCGTCTTGTGCGTGTTTTCTATCGTTTTATAAGCCTATTTCCATGTTTGGTGAATCAATGGTAGTGAGTCAAAATGGGAATTCAATGTGTTTAACTTTCATAAAAAAAACAATAAATAAATAAAATAATTAATGATTGAGTTCTTATTGTTAATAGCTTTTTAGATCGACACTCGTTTGTAAACGAGTGAATTACTAACTACTCTCTATGGGCTGTCTATGCTCTACTACTACTTGTTTACTGTATTGCGCAACTTGATGATAATAAGGATGATGATGTCACCTTTCCACATTACCATGGACGAGCAGTTACCCGAAGGGGTCAGTCCTCTGTACTAGGTTAGGCCTACACCCGTTCAGAGAACAAGCCCTTCGTGTGTATGCTACTTCAGTGCAATATGGAATGGAAGACTCAAATACAAGCCTGGATTCGAACTCGGGACAAAGCCTTGATTCAATCTTGGTCGTTGACTCTCACGGCTCGTATGCATACCTCCGACCTTTGACTGTGATTTGAGAACCCAATCAATTGCCAGGCATGGATACAAAACGCGAGTACTTCAACTTTCCAGATTAAGCAAGCGCTCACAGGAAAAAAAAAAAAGTAAGCTCGGAAATAAAATTAATTATTCAATAAAATATTGATTTTGAAGCCAAAAGTTGTCTAACATGTAGAAGATTCCACAAACTGTTTTCCAAGCACGTTTTTCATTCTCATACAACGCAAATATGAGGTTTGTTTACATTCGAAATAACCCTTGCACTAGCTTCCGCTTCCTAATGAAAATATATTAAAACACCAGCAAATCTCTACCTGGCAATACGAATACAGTTCTGCTTGTGAAATGAAAAGTTTCTTCCACTGAATTATTTATTATAAACTTCTAATAATAATAATAATAATATACACAGTAACGTTACATTATTCAACTTCCAAAACAGGTTTATCCAAATAGTTTCATGTACCGTACTTCAAATAAAAAAGGATTTAATTTTGAATATCCTCTGTCGAAATAATTCTGAACTTGTTTACATATTTTCTTGACAATAATGTAGAAGGAATTCAAAGCTTGTAAAATGCATATTAAGAATTTTGAAACATTAAGTACCTCTGCTCTGCATTGTACAACCTGTGGATCGCATACTACGCTCTCGTAACAGCTCTATACAGTACGGGTTACTTGGCTTATAGAGAATCAGGGGAAACGTCAGTGCTACTTTCGGCCCCTTTCCGCATTCTTACGTTTCATTCAACATTATCAAGGGACACAATACTTATTTTATTCAATACCTAATCTAACCTACTACTACAAGACCTATTCTCAGTACGGCATTTATTCCGAAGTTGGGCGTCCGCTTTCGTCAAGTTTTTTCGCTGTTATCTTCTTTCCACACTTTCTACAATTTGTTATTAGGTTCATTAATCCATGCTCTTCACAAACTTTTAAAAGATTTTGCTCGTTATCAACGTATTGCTTCACAAATGTTAAAACTGCTAGTTCATTGCCCTTGTACGTTCGCCATGTTGATAACATAAATGCTCGTTTCTTTCCCACAATGCAACTGTTCGGTTACCTTGCGCCAAGTAGTTCCCTCCGCTCGCCGTATAGTCCCATGTTTATAACCGCTTATTTATAACAAATGTACAGAATTTTCGAGACTCTTACATATTATCAAGCACACAAACGATCAAATTATCCGTATCTATCCTGTAAATTTTAAAAATCTCGCTGGAAACGGACGCCCAACTTTGGAATTTAACCCCTAAGTACACATATATAAATACTCACACACGAAAATATTACAGGCACTGACCTTCAATGTAAATATTATGCACAGAATTTTATCTAGATTCCCTGTTCTCAAGCGCTTCTCCAAAAATACACCCTATGACGATATATATTAGCCTCGAGCACAAACAACACGATCAAATAGCACATAAACATACAACGCAACTGTTACATCCTTCATATCGGGCAGAGAGAAAATATTTATTCTACTTAATAATTTACTTAGCCTTCTTTCAATAGGAACTAATATGAAGTATTGAGTTCCTTCTACGAACTCTTTGATCAACATTCCGAATAATCCATCAGTGTAAACAAAACTGTTTTCTTTTAATTCAAGAAAATGTCATCATAAACAAATGAATACTATATAGCGAAAGCTAGTACTGAAGACGGAAGCAGACAAATGACAATCGAACCTCGTTAATTTCTAGCACCCAATTGCATTGTTGTACAAGATTCTGATTTCTTTCTTTACTTTATATTGAAATATCGAAACATCATACCACAAAATAATGTCAACGGTTATTTTAAGAGCCAATTATTTAAGATATTAATTTGGAAGGTTCTTATTTCCGAATTAAGACTATCTATATCAATATAGCCAAACTATGATCACATTTTGAAGTTATGATACAAATTTCCCCCTAACCCCAAAAGGTATACTTCCGAACTACATGTGGAATATATTATCGAAGGTATCCGAAGGAACTTTAGCTTACTACACCATCATTGCCATTATGATTCTTGCACATACGAAATTTTAGTTAGTTAAAGGTATTACTTTTGAAGATTCCGTAAAAAAAAATCCACATAAACAATCCACTAATTCTTGTAGTTTCCACTGACGAAGGTTTCCGTAGTTCACAAGACACGTATTAATCTAAATATGACTTACTTGCTGTCCTAGTTGGAATAACTAGGATACTGACACCTCATCACTCCAAGAAAACAGTAATCCAGCCTCCTGGTTACTTCGTTGCTACAAGATAAATAAGTCCAACTGAACTGTTCCAAAGCCATGTTTTATCTGGATGTAGTCTGCCACTCTTTACCTCTCCAAAAGAAACTCCAAGGTTATCATGAACAGTAGCGATTGTTCCAACTGTCCACATTAACATGGATCTGCCAAGCCGTGAACCTCGAACACCACGTTCAAACAGATGACAGAACTGTTTTATACAACCCTCACTGACAAATCAGTTTACATTCAAATGTAGACATTCCCCTAACATCTTGAAAGCTTAATTTTAGTTATCTTGAGGGTTGAATCACTGATTGCATTGTTTTCTTGAAAGTTTCCCAGGAACCATTCAATACGGGTCCCTCCTATGATACAGCATCCCGCCATACAAGCGTCTAGAAGCCTCATACAACAGAACTATGGGTAATTAAAAGCGAATCATAGAATTGTTTTCATGATGACGTAATTGAAAACCAATTAAATCTACACCTTTTCTTTTATCCCTCTAGAGTCTAATTGATTATTGGATACCTGGATTAGAAAAGAAATATGTTTCCGAAGAACGTAAAATGTTAAATATGGCCGAACAAGAAATTTTGAAGATTAAAATAAATTCGGTTATTACATAGTTCAATCCATTTCCTACTTCCCTCTTAGTCATTTCGAAAACCCTAGCAAATAAAATAATAATAATAAAAAGTACTATCCTTGAAACGAATTTCCTTACTACAAAGTGTATGAAATAATAAACTATTACAACAAATCCTACACTACCTTTCCTCTACAAACAAAATATTGAAATAACAAATAATAATTTTAAAAAAAATGCTAATATGAAGAAATAAAATCAACTGCGTGATCAATATCTATTACATGAGCATATTCTCATCCGCCATGCTTGACATTACCCACTTCTTTTATCTCAGCAGTTGGATTTTTTTTTTTTTTTTTTTTTTTTGCGAAATATTCCAAATGCTCCATGTATATTCCAGATTGGAACATCCAACTGGGATGTTACATGTGGGAAGAAAAATGACCCGGTGTCCTACAAGTATCTAATTTCGAGGTTGCTTCTTTCGTATTGTTTAGTGCATGTTTTGTACCGTTTCTGCGCATAGTTTCACGTTTTGTGCGCCGCCGAACGTGGGTCAAAGAGGATTTACAAATATGTCAGAAAAGACATATTCATCCCACTTTCAAGGCCCATTTTGACCCACTTCCGCTAATGCACAAAGCGACACAAATCACGCACAAAAATGTGAAGGAAACGACCTCAACATTCGATGGTGACGGAACAGCATTAAGTTATTCCGCTATACTTGTAGGCCATTTTGACCCATTTTCTTTGTCGCACTAAAGTGGAAATAGGAGCACAAAACGGTACAAAACAGGCACTATACGATGCGAAAGAAACGACCTTCAAATTTGATAGTGGCGTAATAATGGTTCTTTTTCTTCACACCTTGATGGACCATTATGACGCATTTCTGGTGATGCTGAAAACGTGGAAGTAGGCCAACAGAACGGTACAAAATACACATTAAACGATGTGAAGGAAACGTCCTCCAAATTGGTTGGTGGCGGAACAGTATTAACCTGTTTCGTTATATTCGTAGGTCTATTTTGATCCAGTTCCAGTGACGCACAAAACGTACAAAACAGGCACTAAACGATGCTAAAGAAACGATCTCGAAATTCGATAGTGGCGGAACAGTGAGCCATTTAACTTTCACTTTAAAGGCCCGTTTAACTCACCTCGGGTGATGCACAAGACGAGAAATAAGTGCAAAATTTTTTTTAAAGGAACTAAACGATGCGAAAGAAACGACCTAGAAATTCGATAGTGGCGGATCAGTGGGTCATTTTCATCACACATTTCAGCCCCATCTTGACACACTTCTGGTGACGCAAAAACGTGGAAATAGGGGCCCAAAACGGCACAAATCAGATACTAGTCAATGCGAAAGGAAGGACCTCGAAATTCAGTAGTGGCGGAGCATTGAGTCATTTAACTCCCACTTTGAGAGCCCGTTTAACTCACTTTCGGTGACGCACAAAACATCGAAATAGGCAGAGAAAGGGGTACTCTATGTAAAATTAAGAACCTCGAAATTCGATAGTGGCGGAACTCTTGGTCATTTTCGTCCCATCTTGGAAGCCCATTTTGACCCACTTCCTTTGACACACAAACATGAAAATACGCGCTCAAAACTGTAAGAAACCAGCACTAAACAATGCGAAAGAAGCAACCTCGAAATTCGCTGGTGGCAGAGCAGTGAGTCATTTTCGTCCCACCTTGGGGACTCATATTAACCCACTTTCCATGCCGCAAAAAACGTGGAAGTAGACGCACAAAACAGCATAAAACGATGTAAAGGAAATGACCTCGGAATCCATTGGTGGCGGAACAACAATAGCTTGTTGCAACATATTTGTATTCCCATTTTGACCCACTTCCGGTGACGCACAAAATGTGGGAATAGGCGCACAAAGCGATACAAAACACGCACAAAACATGCAAAAAAATACCTCAAAATTTGTTGTTGGCAGAATAAGTTAATGATGCCGTGAGCACCTATATAAGTATATACTGTACTTCTTACAATCAAGGCTGAGAACTGCACGGTCCAATTTTTTAGCCAAAGCAGAAACACAACCAGGATAGTGATGTCAACCGGCTCGGCTGGGGTCAACTGAGCGAACAGCTTGAGCTAGCTTGGTTGGAATGACCTTCGATTGCGCTCAATTGAGCCGATGCCTTGAGCCGGCTCGGTAGGGAAGAGTCATCGTTTCGGCTTGATTGGAGCCAATGGCTCGAACCAGCTCCGTTGAAATGAGTCCATAGGCTGGGTTCGACAGCTTAACTGAGCTGATGGCTCAAACCGGATCGGTTGGGGTAAGCAATCAGCTCGGGTCGGTTCGGCTCGTGTTAGCCATTGGATCGAGCTGGTTCGGTTGGGTGAGGTGTTGGCTCGGCTCACTTCTCGGTTCGGCTCGATAAGTGAATGAGCTGTGAGCGAGCCTCTTATGTTGACAACCCTAAAGCCGGGTGGAGCAGTTTTGAACATGTTTAGCTAGATCCTATAATTTTAAACAATTTTTGGCTCGAGCGCGAATACTTGCTCCTCCTGAACTCAAACCTAAAACCTCGTGACGGATGTCCTTGTCCCCTGAAGATTTCTTGACGACCGAGATCAACAGTCAACTAATTTTTAGTTGTCAGATACAAACCGCCTACATTCCATGTTTATACACGGTGTTATAATAATAATTAGTTATAGTAGTAGTAGTAGTAGTATCATTGATAATTATATTGTTTATGTAGGATACTTGAAGAGAGTAGTATTTGTAACAAAGGATTTAGCTCGAATTGGCTCGTTTTGGCTCTACTCGACTTGAAATTCGATCCGAATTCGAGTCGAGTTGGAGGAGTTCTCGAGTCGAGCTCAAAGATGTCTGCTCCGAGTCGAGTCGAGTTTTAAAGAAAACTCGCTCGAATTCGCTCGTGCCCATCCCTATTGTATGCATGACGGGCATATAGAGTTCTTTCGAGGGGGATAGAACCATAAACATAATATATTTTTAAAAATACTTAGTTTCACGGCTTTCTTCCAGGGGGGCGAAGGGATGGTAGTTATCCAGCATTTCTTACAAGTACCTTATTTGAAATATGTAAAACAGTAACAAGGGGACACACAATATATACACATCTTCTTATCTTCAGTTTTAATTGCTGATTTCAATTGCAATTAACAATATACAAGTTTCAATTGTCAATTGCAATTAACAATTAAATGTTTCAATTGCACCCTTTGCGATTGACAATTAACAATTAAATGTTTCAATGCCTAGTGACTAATTAACAATTGACGAAAATTTAATTGCAAATTTTATGATTGAATTCAATTGCAATTGAAATTAATTGAAATTTCAAATTAAAATCAATTGTAGTTGAAATCAATTGCAATTAATTTTCAGAGCAATCACTTTCAATTGATTGATCAATTGCAATTGATTTCAATTGATTTTGCCCAACACTGGTCTTAAAGTGATTTACATGGGAAAAAGCGATAAAATCTTTGTTAATAATAAAACTTTTACCAACATTTTCATGGGTAATTTGTGTAACACTATTAAAAAAAATTCTTAGTAACAAAAATGTTGGTGTCTTCTAATGAGGAAAATATACGAATTGATAATAACATTTTACCACTAACATTTCCCAAAATCCATTTGAGATTGTTAGTGACATGTTAATAGTAACATAATAAAAGGTTTGAGGCATATAGTCAGCTCAGTGTGAATTCATAGCTTCAACGGAGAAGGCAGCTAATGCGGCAACCTATGAAGTAATTATTAGCACGGCAAATAGACAGAAAAAGGAAAAGGAGATCAGTTTAAAAAAAAAAAGGTTACGGAGAAGTAAATTTATGGAATTCCTGGGAAGAGCTTTTGTACGTTATTTTTCAGCTAGGTGAATACGGAAAACTTACGTTAACTACGTAGTAAATGTGCATAATGAAATTTGACTCAACAGAGTGGTTACATTCAGGAACGTACGCAGAATTTTCTTTCCGGGTTTTACATGTTCGACTTGATCCAACGCTTAGCGAACCAACACTCTGTACTAATATTACTTATTATTATTATTATTATTATTATTATTATTATTAATAATAATAATAATAATAATAGAACATCAGAGAGAATTTGCTGAAACTTTTCGAGAAACTTATATCCAATGTTATTTCTATTTATCCCGTCCTTGATACTGAAATTTAGAATTAATTTATTTTTCGTCTCTTTACTTCACTTTTATAAATGTATAGAACTTTATCATTATGCACGAAAAGATAAAATTATATAAAATATAAATAGAAACTTATCTTGAGTAGCAGGAACCTTTTAAAAGTTAATAATTAAATAAAATTCATAAAGCATACGATAGCATAAGAAATTTCTGTAAGAATATAGTTGTTTCTGATTGTTCCTAGCATAAAACTCATATAATTTACTACTTTACGTAATATTAGAAACTTACTAAAATTTAGAATTATTATGCGTGTAGCACTCTCTGAATTATTATGAGAAAATTTAAATCTTTTTTGTTAAAATCGATATTGCACTTAGGGAGACAAATGTCGATGGACTAGAATACATAAAATATCAACAGAGTAGGATGTACATTGAAAACTATTCTATTTAAGACCTTCTTTAAACTGTTGTTTAGAAAACCTGTATATGTTTAAACAAAATCAATCTAATAATTTCTGAGATGATCACTAATATCTATCTGCCTATCTTTAGATGCTCTTATAGAAAATAAAAATCTTCTGATTTTTTTTAAATACGTAAATTGACTCGTTAATTGAAACCTACACTTTTAATATAATAGAACCTTTAAGGTAACTATAAGCTTCTGTTGTGAAAGCTGTAGCGTGTACGCCTTTGACTATAAAGTGAGTCAGTCTTGACAATGGCATCATTCGCATGTCACAATTCATAAAATAACAAGAAATTCGGGTCAATTTGCCAAGAAATTTTTTCTTGAAATTTGGAACACCCACATCGGAATTTTAGCTCCACGTATACACGATACCGTATGTATGTATCTTTAGGAACTACTTTATGTCCTAGGCTATAGATTTGCAAAGATTTGAAACCATGTGTATAACGCAAATTTGAAAAAAATAAAAGAGAAATCAATGAAGTAGGATCCTTCTCGCACCCTAATTAACTTTGTTTATATATATCATTGTCTTTAAAATTAATCAGAATTTCTATTGGTAACTTTATGTCATGTATGCATAAATTCAGGAAACATGTTCCCAATGTTTTCATTGGAAAACTAACCAGAATAAAATGTTATCAACATCCTTTCGTCTTGACCGCCTCTAGAATGATCGGAAAATTCTTTTTATTAACAATGCTAGTAACATTGTTATCAACTGGTTACCGAGAAATTAAGAATGTTTTCAAAAGTTACGAGGATATGTAAACCAAACTGTTATTGATATTTTTGGAAAAGATGTTATAATGTTATTAAAAATGCTTTCAACAAATGTTTTTTTTAGAAATATTGTTGGTAATACGAGGTGGATCAGAAATTTTCGATATTAGTTCTGTTACAAATGGCAACACAAAGCTGCATAAACAGCCACAAGGAGTATCAACTTTCATAAATGTGTGCCAAGAGACATCTTCCTTTCTACGTCAGGAGCTGTGCGGCTGGTTATATTCTTACCACGTGCATTACCACGCCTGCAACTTCATCATGGAAAGCAAGTTAGAACAACGAGCACTTGGTCGGGCTGCGGACTTGCCTCACCTTTTTTGGTCGTGGAGATGATGGTATTTTGCACGGTAAAGACTGTTCCTTTGAATCAGGGTAATAACTGAGTATATCTGACTATGAAAGAATGCAGAGTTCAATGGTGGCACCCTCGTAAACGGTGCTCTACGCGACTAACTATTCCCTACAAATTTGTTTGGTATCCCATGATTCTTCCAATGATGTATCAAATTTCATACTGTACAATTTCCTTTCTTTATGCTCCCTGGACTCCATGATATCGAACTCTATAGCACGAACATAACACTCAACTCGATGTGCCTTCTGACATTTTTCTCGTTAATTTCTTATATTGTGTGGGTTGTACACCAGAGGCACTTGAAACCTTTAAGAGACTAATATACATTTTGATTCTATTTATATGAGAGATGTAGATTTGATTTTTAGTGCATTGAAATTTATCGGAAAGTAATTTGTATTTACTACCAATCTCAGAGGTTTTGCATTTGATAAACGTGATGATGTTTTCCCATAAATTTAATTTGACTCTCATTGCTGTCCTTCAAATCAGTCTACGAACTCTCTCTCCCTGTATTGTTTACCCTGCTTTTCTTCATTTTCAGGATATTATTTTTGTGTCTTACTTAAAGAGAGTTATACTTATCCGACTCGGCCATGATTACATACTACCGTTTGTATTTTCAGTTAAAATATCTTATGTGTATGTTTTTGCTTCTTCATTTGCCAAAGATTTATGTAATTAAGGTGCAACACTGGTAAACCAGTGGCGGCGTAAGACAAACTGGGGCCTGGGGCCAGTGAAGTAGGTCGGGGCCTCTATTTTATCAATCGTGATTTATACACTTCTATTTTTGACATACATTTAGATAATCATTATTTCTGTTTACTCCTTTCCCGTTGGGTGTATGTTTAGATCATCTTAATCTGGGATATATTAAATAAATGGGGGTGACATTCAGCAACCCTGTCTATTTTTTAACGCTTAGAACCACCTTCAGTCTGGTATCTAAAAATAAAATTGGACCATCATTGCATTTTCTCTTTTTTCATTTATTTTTAAACAAAGGACACGATTGAAAAGGGGTACAAGTGTAACGGAAATACAACCCACCACAGAAATAAAATAATCTTAAGAACAAAGAAAACGTAACAACAAAGAATCCAGAATTTATCCTATACCTATACTATTCTAGTATCAATACGTGCTGTAATTAGATGGAATAGTGGAAGTAATGCTCCTAGTAATACATTTAGAGACAAATTTACGTACAAAACGTAACAATGAGCTGACATTGAAAAAATTGCAAATAATAATATATCCGATGCTATTTCCAAATGTAAGCTCTATGTTTTCTAGAATTTTCTTGTTCGGTTCTCGTATTTGATGTTTCTCCTGTTTCAATTTCTCATATGGTCAAGTTTATTCTTAGTTTCTCATCCATCTGGGTTTACATCCATCTGGGTGTTTTATTTGATTAGATTTTTCTCCTGCAATTAGCCCCATTCACTTTAACATTCGGGTTGAGTTGATTTTAATTTATCGTCCCTTTTAGCAGTGACGCTATATGAGACGAGGACCTACTGATTAACGTGGAATCCGAATCACATGAGCTCCAGCCGGGAATCCAACCCGGGTCTCCCGCGCCAAAGGCGCGTACGCTAACCGCTTAGCCACGAGGGAGCTCTACTTTAACATTCGGTTTCTCTCCAGTATCATACACGACACTTTAACATTTTTTTCTTTTTCTTGCCGAACTATCAATAAATTATGGCTAGAGTAGATTTCTCTCCTGCGTGTCTTCACTTATTTTCCAGTGATAATACACGATCTATTTAGTCCCACTGCTTTTGCCGAACTATCAGTGAATAGTTAAGAACTAGAATATTTCTCTCCTGCTTGTCTTTTTTACTATTGTATCTAGATTTCACATTTGTTTTATATTGTTTTGTATTTAATAATTCAGTCATGTTTATATTGTCACTTATGACTATTTCCATTACTACTTACTAACATACTTAGTATTAGAATATATTATAACAAAAAGTCCTGAATATATTGAATAATTGGGGGATATATTATAGATTAAATATGTGAGCATAGAATTCCACTACAAGTTATACCATCCTACTTTTCATTAACACCTATCACCAGTCAATTGACATATCTTAATGGCTTCTTATTACTCTTTCGGTACTTTTGTATTCTTATTACCTTAATTTGAAACATGAAACTACTTTCGAAAGTAGTTCCACTACCATATTAGTCTGTGTTCCACAAACATTCAGAATGATACCTTCCTTGCTTTGGTAGCAGCGAAAGTCTCAACTATATTATCAAAATCCAAAGTGGATACTATATTTCATTTTCGATAGGAAGAATGACCAGTTTCGTGAGTCTTTTTTGACTCATTATGGAGCTCAAGTATGATTTTATCAATTTCATTTTGCTGAAAGACCTCTCACATGATGTGACATATACGGGCAGTGTTATGAAAATCTGAAAAGCGGTTGCCAAACTTTTGTAAACTTCAAGCTCCATTAAAGATACATATTTCAGTATGGATTGTGGAGAAAAGTCAAGTTGTTCTTTACCTTTCTGAGCACACCTTAGTGAACGGATTATATCCTTGCAATCCTGAAATAATTCTACGCCATCCAGATCATTCGGGTAGAACAAAGCCAAATCAGAGAAACATTTTTTTAGCCTTTCCTTGCTCTCATCGTCTAGCTGCTGCACAAAGTTGGCCATAGAACACAGGAATCCAAATCTGTCGTTCAGGTCATGCATCTGAGTAAAATTGTCATACATTTGTTGTCTCATCTTATCTAGAATTTCATTGAAAGAGCGCTTCAGTTCAGTCTGTGCAGTCAGAGGTTCATCCTTTACTTCTTCTCCAGGCATGCATCTCCTTCTCCTACTGCGTGTACCCAGAGTTATGTTCCATTCTCTGCAACTTTTTTCAGTTGCGGATATGATTTCCTCGGCCAGCTCAAGTCTCCAGGTATCAATGGTGTCAACCAGACTCTGTAACTGAACAAGGATTTGATTGAAACTCATATCCTGAGATTGAAGGCAATCAATATATGAAAGAACTGCAGACCAGAAATACAATAAAGCGATGAAGTTACATGACTGGATGCTTGCAAGAAGACCAGCGTCTCCTCTAGTAACAAGCGTTTCAATCGAAGTGTCACATAGTTCTTCCAACAAATCAACTGCTTCATTCAACTGACAACAAAGTGCCTTCACAGCTTCTGCTTTTGAACTCCATCTGGCGTCACTTTCATGTTTCAGATCAATCTTTACGTGCTTTTGCAGCATATTCCATCAGTGAGTAGATCTAGAGAAGAATACAAACATTCCATTGCTCCAAAGAAAGTGACCGCCAGAACGTTAACGTGCGCAGCATGTACGGCACAAGGTTCAATAAATTTTTGTTACAAGAAACGCAAATGGTCAAAGGACTTATATTCCTTATCAAAATTTGAACTCCAGAATATTGTCTGGCCATTGTAGCCTGATTTATCTTAAGACTGGCCTCTGAATATTACGCCTATCACTGTTGAAGTTTCTTCAGCATTTCAGCAGAAATACTCTCAGCAATTTTTCCTTCGACAGTGATGAAATCAATAAATGTTTCCGGAACTTGAACAGAATCACGCTGTATGTCAACAAATCGAATGATTTATCATAACTGTTCCACATGAGAACAACCAGGAATTGAATTAAATATTATGCTGAAGTATTTTGAATATTTGAATTTTTAACACTTGTTTTCTTATTGAACACTTTTTTACTCTTAATTTTTGGGCTGAAATGTAAATTCATAAGCCAAAAATCAAGAGCAAAAATGGGGAAACCAATTAAGCAAAATGATTTTGCTCGCTGAAAATTCAACTTGTAAAGGACAAAAGAAAAAAACAATGAAAATAAGTGAATCAGCTACTATAGCGTCTCCACCAAATAGCTTTTAGTTAGCAACATAATGCTAATATCCTAATAAAGCATTATGTATATACATTGATCCCTCCTTTCTGCCTTTGATCCCTCCTTTCTCTTGAACTAATAAATAAATAAATAGTGATATTCTAGGAAGCAGGCTAGCAGACGGGGCCCCATTACTTTCATCATAAGACGTTAAAATGTAAGCAACACAATATACTATGACTTTCTTTTATTATATTTTAATCTACACAGCTTTTTCCTTTAAATTTCTGAGGTTATTGAACAGAGTGAACCTTTTATTCATATTTTAATCCACATACATTTTTTCCTTTAAATTTCTTTGGCCCCAAGAGCGTGAAAAGTTTACTTTACTTTATCTATTTTTCACCTATATTCATGGCTTTTTTCTTTAAATTTCTTTGAGAGCCTCCACGATAATGAAACTTTTATTTTATTTATTTTTAATATACATTCAGTTTTTTTCTTTAAATTTCTTTGCGGGTCCCCAAGAGAGTGAGACCCGAAGCTATAGCTTGTTTAGCTTATACGGAAGTCCAGCACTGATTAGCTTTATTAGACATATATTTCTGTTGTTTCATCCGTTATTTGAGGTAATATGGATTGACAATTAATTTCGTTTACTTTCAAGAAAGGTGTAAATTATAAAACTTGGCGGCCCAAATGCGTCTCTGCTAACAAGGTTCCTTAGTAATTATTTATTACCTACCGTCGGGGGCCCCTACACAGTGGAGCCCGGGGCGGGGGCACCGCTCGCCCCGCCCTTACGCCGCCACTGTGGTAAACAACCGTGATTTATCACAAAATTTAACATGAAGAAGTTTTTCAAATTTTATATTAATTTTTAAATATAAAACTTAATAAATATTAATTTATGACTGCATATTAACATGTTACAATAATAAATTATAATATGGAATTGCATGTAAATTTATTTGTCTTCCTTTAAGATGTATAGAGTAAACTGAGAACGAGGTTATTATGTTTAGGAATATGTTATATGAGACAAGGGGGTTAATCTTATGCTCTGAGGCTACTTAGAGCGAGTTGAAACAATAGGAGCTCTGTTAGTGTGAGCAAAAGAGTGCAACAATGAAGTTATAGTGCAACAATGAAGTTAGAGTTCCTTAATGAATAGATGTGCTGGTGGTGATGGTAAATCCGACCACTTGGATTGTAGAAAGTAGTGGGATGCCCACATTCATGAAGTGCAACATGATCAACTGATGAATATGCGTAATGTGGCATAACTGGTGACTGATCTAAAGGCTCATAAAGGATTGGGTAAGCTGCATTGATACGATGTTAAATGTAGCGATAGTGGAGGCGGGAGAGATGCTCCAAATGGTAGGGATAATTGTCAGCGACAGACTTCTTGTGTTGGGAGTTCGTGCTTGTAATGAGTAGACAAGCGCACTACACGACGTTCGAGGATATGTAATCTATCACAAAACTTAGTCGGAGCGGATAACTAACCAGGCGATATATCTATTGATAAGAGCGGGACGAACAAAAACCTTGTACGTATAACGTACGAGTTTCGTACTGAGGACAAGGTTGGTCCCTGGTAAACCGCACAACAAATTGATTCGTTCGTTTATATTGACTTTTAAATTGGAGAGATGATCTTCCCAAATAAAGTGTTTATCGAAGTTGACCCCAAGATACATAACACTATTTTGCAAACATAAGTGTGAACCTAGGAGTGTGAGATGTAATCGCTCAGGATTTCGTGCTGAACAGTATTTGTTGCGTTTGAGGCCAAACAAGGTCATTTGAGTTTTATGGGGATTATTTTCAGTTTTCATTTGAGGCAACAACTGACAATTTTTTCAATTCCTGGTTAAATTACAAGCATATAGTTAATATTAATAAGTATGCGCACGAGCAAAAGTTCATTGACAATTTCAATTTTCATATATTGCAACGTTAGACAAGCAACAAATCTGTTAAGCTTGCTTGGTTGAGAGCTACATAAGGCGTTCTACAAGTGCTCTAGCTTGTTTTAAAAATATCAATGTAGTAAACAGCAGAAATAGAAAAATATTCATGCCTCTACGATTAATAAAACATCAGGTAGAGGACACCGTCTAGTATCAAGAGAGGGATTGATATCATGAGAAAGTTTCAAAGAAATTTATTTAATCTTAGGCATACCAAGGAAAAATGAATGTAGTTCAAACATTCACTTTATTTCACAAGTTACAGTATTTTATAAAATTTCTGAATGTTTCACATTATTCGTTTCAACGTTACCTACACTTTTGGTAGTTATCAGTTTTAATATCTAATTAAGTCTGCTAAAACTTTATGAAAAAATAGCAGGTCGATAGCAGCAATATTTTTTCCTCAGCAAAACCATCATAGTTTTTATTTTTTAAATGTATTGTTATTGATATTATAATTTTTCATTTACACATTAAAGCTAAAAAGAATAGTTTCTGGAGTGTATTGGAAAAATGAAACAAGAAAAGAAAAAGAAGCAAAAAAGAAAAAGAAAGACAATCTAAGAAAGTAAAAACAAGATGTGCAGTGTTTGCCATTTCAATTTGCGAAAACCCTTACATTAAAAGAAAACATGTCATATGTTTGAAGTATGATAAATAGTAATATTTGCTGTGCACATAACATGAGTTTCTGTGATTTAACCCCAATTAATAAAGCAAGCATGTTTTTATTAGAAGCATATACGATATCAAAAGAATACGAGTTCTCTCTTGTAGTACGCCGTAATATATCATTCACTAACATTAGGCATACCAAGGAAAAGTCAATGTTGTCGAACATTAATTTCATTTCACAAGCTACAGTATTTTATAAAATCTCTGAATGTTTCACATCAATTGTTATATTCTAAGTAATCGAGAAGTGTAATTTCGTAAGGAAGAATAAACAAAACAGAACTAACACATAATCAAATATCAATATTGATGAATGATTCGGAAAATATTTCAATTGGAGATATCTCTACTCTCTCTTTCTGTCGGTTAATATATGCATGATTCTTGCATCTCATCTCTAGATGAGGAGCTTTGATCAAAGAGAAGTCATCATACACCTTGCAAGAACAACTTAAAAGTATTATATTGTCGTGCAATGGATTTGAACTTACGTCCCCAGGCTTGCTAGACCACTGCCTATAACACCTTGACTATTCTTTCACCACTGCAGAAGTCTCCTAACTTAAACGTTATGTTAATCAAATGATAGGCGGAGAGAGAAAGAACAGAAAAATAAGTTGGAAGTAAAAAATACACAAATAAACACAAAAAGTTTCGGCTTGTAAAATGAAGACTAAAGTAACGAAGTCTCTGTTAGGACAACCCTTTTGAAGAAATCTTAAGTAAGACACAATATTTCTTTTCTACCATAGAAACCTATGTGTCTTGGTAGGTATTCAATAAATTACACTGAAATCTAAAAGAATCGCCTTCTGCGGTAAAATAATACATTACAATCTGTCAAACAGATTTTTGTCGTGGGTTCACATTGTTTAACGCTTCCTGGAATCGATGTTATGAATCGTGGAGGACGTAAGTCCTTGACCAGGTAATGCCGACTGCTTTGGAACAAAATGTAGACTTTGAGAATTAAATATGTTTGCCATACTTGCAGTTTCGTGTGCAGGAGAAACTAAGTTGTGAATCGAAAGTTTAAAAAGAACTCAAGTTATTAATATAAACTATGCCAAAGATTATTGACTTATGTCTTCATAAAAGTAATGCGAAAAACATTTTGAAACGAAAAACAGTAAAGTAGAACTTTGTAAATAGAAGCAAAGAAACCTAACATAAACACACTAAAGACATATCATTTACCGCGCAGTGATCGTGGTTCAGTAGTTAAGGCGTGCGACTAGTAATCTGGAGATCGCCAGATAGGATCCATGGCCGGCAAGAACATTTTTTATTAGTTTGGAATATTTGGTGGCCAATTGGCGGCAATGACACACGCTTTTTTATCTTCAAATATTTGAGAATACGAATATTTCAATACTTGAACTACCAAATTTTTAGGAATGATAATAATAATAATAATAATAATAGTAATAATAATAATAATAATAATAATAATAATAATAATAATAATAATAATAATAATAATAATAATAATAATAATAAACGTTAGAAGCTTATCATCGCTCAGATCATACTATTACAAGCAGGAACGTGACCTTTGGCAAGAAAAATGCGGTTTTGTTTAGTGTTGCCCAGGAGAAGAGTTATTTCCCATCTTGTTTCTAAAACAAAACAAACATGATCAGTCGACAAGTAACATTTGACATTCCGGACGGATAATTCTACCTCAAATTATCATCTCGCTTTGAAGATGAGAATCAAGACGAGACGAGAAGTATCGTAAACATTTCTTGTCTTCTCTCGATTCTCAAAATAGTGTATGTCCATTCTTTATGTAACAATTGCTCTGTAAACTGAATTTTGAATGCTATTCGGTTACTTTCTATTACGTAGCTCACCAGATTATGATCTATTTAGGTATTTTTGTACTAAAGATTTTGTAATTGCTTCTGCATATCTTAAAAGTTAGTTTATTATATACATAACTATTCAGTGATATTAAGTTGTTTTTATTACAGTTATTATCCTTAAAACGTACAGAAGAATACTTTCTACTTGAAATTTTAGTGAAACGCTTTTGCTTAATACGTGGGTAATTAACGGGGTGTGTCCTGAAGTTCGGGATCTCCTCTCCAAAATCCCAACTTTTCTTTAAATATAGCCTAACTTTAGGGCAAGTTTAAAATTTTTAATATCATCATTATTATTATTAATATTATTACTGAAGGTTTGTGAACTTTATGGTTCACACTGTTTCAAAAGGATAAAGCGTTTCTTTATGGTTGTTTCAGTCGTAACCCGCTCAGCTCTGGAGTATATGTTCCTGGATCTATCTCAGCTCAAGCCTAGTGGACATTGCCCTTTACAAACGTAGCGTGTGTAGGTGTTCTCGGTGTTCTATTTCCTCCCAGTTTTTTCATTCAACTATTTCTTTCATTCTCATCATCGACATCTTCTTTAACTTAGCCGGCATAACAATTGAACTTGCTGGAACATAAAACTTAAAATCAATATTTATTAGGGCTCTTTTCAATTCAGTAGCCCTACTTTCTATATGAAATTTTATTGGAAACATTTCGTTTAACATTTAGCTTGTAATAGAGTACCTACACAGGGGCATCTCATGGTGGTGCGGACACATCTCTCCCATTCCGACTATTTTGTAACTTTTGCCTAATGTTAGGGAAGATTTTACAGATTTCAATACAAACTGTCCTCATATGGAATTTGTCTTCCATATTATTATTATTATTATTATTATTATTATTATTATTAGTAGTAGTAGTAGTAGTAGTAGTATTAATATTATCATTACTACTACTATTACTACTACTACTACTACTACTAAAGGTTTGAGATCTCAATATTACGTTCTATCTAACAAGATTGAGGGCATTTTTTGGCTGTTTCTTGCGCACACTCCTGTTCAGATAAACTTGGAAACTTGTTTAGTAAATAAGTCTTAAAAGTAAGCCTGGATCCGTCGCAATTCTTTGTGGTTCAATTATGTATGCGTTATATTTATTTTTTAACAAAATATACATACGAATATAAAAAAAAGAATTGTTCCGATTTGAAAATTTTATTTGAACGGATATACGGAGCGTGTTGGAAGTGGTGAACGAAAATATTATTATGGTTTGCAGCTGTAGTAGAAAAGTGGAATAAGTTACGAACAATTTCAAAGTTGCTAGAAATAGTAACGTTTGGTTTTCACTAGAGACATTTATTACTCATACTAGGCCCTAAAGATAAGCCTGATGTTTTCATGAATTATTTGCTAAGTACGTTACGTTTTGAGACACTACGAATCAAGGTTTTCGACATGTGACGTCATATTGTTAGTATTTTTCTCTGAAGAAAGTCGTTTCAACTGTAAGACCGAGAGAAGTTGAATGTGTTTCATGTTATTATACATCAGAAACTTCAATATTGGAAATGATAAAAATTTCCTTAATTACCTCAGTGAGAATCGAACTCAGAGCACCCAAATTACGAAGCGAATGTTCAAGACACTACCCTAAGACCCATTTGTTTAGTTTGAAAAAAACACTCATGTATGTAGCAAATTGCACAAGTTACCTTTCTAAATATCGACGAATCACTCTGATTTTGGTCATGATATAATACTATAATCGAGAGAATTCAAATTCGTTAGAAAACAAGAACACACATACAAACGTGCAAGGTGGTGGTTTTAAGAGTCATTCAAACTCTTTTCTGGAACCTAGTGACTAAGACCACTTTTTTCTGATTTATCGAAAGCATCTCCGTTAGTTATCTTTATTTTCTAATCGTTTTACAATTATTTGCAGTAAATTTGAACGACAGGTAAATGGACACAGACATCGAGGACATTTAAAATTTCAAAGCTCTCCTACCGGGAATCGAACCCGGGACTTCGGCCACTAAACTATCTGATGTGTGGGGTACCTAGTTCGTTCCCAAGACAAGTAAGCTTGAGGTGGGCAACATCGTGCTCGTGGGCTTCTCAAGACACTTCCGTTTCCTCCCACTTTCTCATTCCATCAATTCGTCCATCATAATTCACTTGCTTAAATAATGGTCTTATTTAACCTAACAGGCATAATCGTTGGATATTAAACGCAAAGATTTGACATCATTTCATTTACAAATGTGTTAACTGAAACCAAATCGAAATGAAAAACGGTTACATTTTCTATTGTTTATTAACGGGTTCTCGCAAAAATATATAGAGAAAGAACATGAGGAGTCGTAATTCCATTTGAAAGTGAAACAGCCGATTTATAATAACTGAACCTAAAACGAAAGCATTACATATCTTTCGGAACGTTTTCAAAATATGCTCCAGTGCTCCTCGGATGTGCCAGTGACTAACGTAAGGCTACATTCTTTCTTCTAAAAATCACATGAACAATTTACAATATATATCCTTAGCAGGAACATACCGGAAGAAGCTACTTTCTGAATCAATTAGTGTGAAATTTGGTGCTATCGTAGTAAGAAGGTATGAATTTTTGAAATTTGGAATGTTATTTTGGTAACGAGCCGTCTTAGGATGACATAGAAGGCGAAGTAATTGAGGGTTGATTTTTCGTATAAAAATGCCAAAACTTTTTTCTAGAAATAAAAATGAGCGTCAGATTAATTACAAATGTCAGAATTAATATTCCGGTGCTCCTTGAATGTGTCACTGACTGACATGGGGCTACAGTTTCCGTTCTAAAAATAACCAATAATATCTTTACAAAGGATATACTGGAAGGAGGTAGATGTCTTATATATTTTATAATTATTGCAGACAAATTTTGTGATTTTCTAAAAAAATCTCAAATCCACTATAAATGATTAAATTCTATCAGTGTAACAGATTTTATACAGAGTTTTGTATTTATGATGTCACTGGAATACAATTAAAGAATTTGCATTTGTTTACACATTGACCGTCAAGTGAACCATACGTGGCTGACACTGAACTGCTTCGTGAGGCCCTGTGAGCCATATACGTCTCACGCGTTGATTTTTGTTTGATACTTAACTGAGGCCTTACGAACAGGATTATGTTTTCTTTTTCAATACGATATTTTGGGTCAAGTACGTGACTAGATTCCATGCACTTTTGTTTTTCGAATTATACTTCCATATCCACGGAAAATATGGTAAAATGTTAACTTGTTGAGAATGTGAAAATGCACCTTGTTTGGGCTTTTACTCAGCCGCGGTACTTCGCGTTTTAGAATTTAAGATATGCAAATAATAAGTACCTAGAGACCTCAATATTCAACATTCCATGTTTTGAACTAGATCTGGCTCCTGCTGGAAAAAAATGCGTGAGCCAAATATGGCTCAGGGGCCTCAAAGGAACAAATTTACGTCTAGGCCCTGTGAGTCATATTTGGTTCACATGAAAGACAAGAAAATTAACACTGTTTTATTAATAATACAATTTTGCATACCATTAGAATTATAGAAAAATATATTGGTATGGAACGTATAATGGTATCTAACGTTAAATGTACCACTATTTTGCCTGTTAAATTAAGGGAAACCATGATTAAAGCAAGTGATTTAAGATTAAAGAATTGGCAGAATGAGAAACTGGGAGTGTCACAAGAAAACCCAGGAACACGATGTTTTCCACCTCAAGCTTATTTGTCTTGGGAACGAACCAGGACCCTACCCATCAGATAGTTCATTGCTTGGGATGCCGGGTTCGATTTCCGGTGGAAGAGCCTTTGAAATTGTAAATGTCCTGGATGTATCTGTGCTAGCGTCGCTGTTGTTCATTGTTACTGGAAATAACTGTAAAAGAGTGTAACCAAGCAGAAAATAGAGACAAATTACGAAGACACTTTCGGTGTAACAGAGAAAATAAAAATTGTGGTCTGAAGCACCAGGTTCCAGTTAAGGGGAGTGCCAGTTAAGTGTTCGAATCGCTCTTAGGACTAATTTCTACTTCATGTCCTTGCGTGTTTGTATGTCTTTTTTCTTTTCTAATTTAAATTTGAATTTTCTGGACTATAGTATTTTATCATGACCGAAATCAGAGTGTAGTAGTAGTAGTTATTAAAACACTTCAAACGTAAACGTGTGTGATTTGCTATATGTATATGAGCTCGAGAGTTTTTTCTCTTATTTAGCAGAGAGACTAAGGGTAGTGACAAGAGCATTACGTTCGTTAATTAGGTGTCCTGGGTTGATCCTCACTGAGGTATTACGAAAATTTTTATAATTTACAATATTGGTGTTTCGGATGTATAATAGCATGAAAAATAATCAATTTCTGTCGGTGTTAGAGTTCAGGCGACATTTTTCAAAGGGAAAATACTATCAACATGTGTACAACAATCTGACGTCACATGTCTACAACCTTGATTCGTACTCTCTGAAAACGTAACGTATTTAGTAAACAATTCATGAATACATAAGACTTATCTTTAGTTTAAGTCGAAGATGTGCCTGATCAAAAGCAAGCGTTGTTTTCTATCAATTGTGGAATTGTTCCTAACTTTATGCTTCTTCCAATATTACTACTACTGCTAGAAATAATAATAATATTTTCGTTGGCCATTTCCAACACTTTCCATGTGTCTCTTCAAGCCAAATGTATAAATAGGGACAGTTCTTTTCTATATTTGTATGCATGTTTTATTAAAATATCAATATAACGCATACATAATCCAAATAGTTTACCTAAAGAAAGGGTATTACTATGTATCGTGATGAAGACAAATCGTACAAAGTTTCTGTTAAGTCATTCGAAGTTTGTATCTTCATATCGTCCAGGATCTGACACCTTCTTCCACTATCTTCTGCTTTCTGACACTAATCCTTCCTATGTGTCTCTTATAAAGCAATTCATCCTTAGGAAGTGCCCAACCAATTTCTTTTCCTTTTTATTATCAACTTCAGTATGCTTGTTTTCAAATATTTCCGTCTAATTTCACCCATAGGCAGTAAACATCAATTTTAATATCAAATCATTACATTTGCAATTTACATGTTTAAAAAGTATTACATTTTTAATTACTTCATTATACCTTCATGTTAAAAATTAAATAAAAATATATGAGCCCGAATTTCGAGCTCTCGATCTTCAGGTTTCACTTTTTCTAGCGAAGACTGATCGCTTCAACACGCTTGGCTGCTGCACGCGCATTTACAGCTTGCAGTTAGTGTCTATGCGTATAAAGAACGGAGGGAAATACAATTCCCTCTGTACCGATCTGTGGAAATTGTGACGGATCTGGGCTTACTTTTTGGACTTAGTCTCTGAAGGAGTTTCCGAATTCATGTGAACAGGAGTGTACCATGGAAATAGCCTGAAAATACCCTAAATCTTGTTGGAATAGGATGTGATATTGTGGTCCCTAATCTTCAGTAATAATAATAATAATAATAATAATAATAATAATAATAATAATAATAATAATAATAATAATAATAATAATAATAATATTTTAAATGTTGCCCTAGAATTAGGAAAAACTGACACAAAAGTCAGAACAGAACGCACCTGCAGACCACACTTTTGCAACTATGCAAACATTAAACGAAAGGATTCTGTAATAAAAATAAGTGCTGAGTGTTACTGAAAAGCAGGGAATATAATGAATTAATTTTTAGGATATGCAGTAATAATTATATAAGCGCAACTACAATAATACTAACGCAGACCATAATTCCATGAGCTCCGAAATACAAAGTAACGAAATTTCATATAAGACTCACTCTAGAGAGCAATTGTTACTTAAAGAATGGACATACACTATTTCGAGAATCGAGATAAGACGAGAAATGTTTACGATACCTTTAGTCTCGTCTTGATTCTCATCTCCAAAGCAAGACGATAATTTGAGTTAGGCTTCTCCTGTCTCGAATGTAAAATATTAATTATCGTCTCGATTTTTTTTGAAACGAGGTGAGAAATTCTTTTGTTGTCGGCAATACTAAACTAAACCACAACATTATTGCCAGATGTGACGTTTCTGCTTGCAATACTATGACTTGAGTGATGATGAGCTCCTAACTTTTCACCTTTTACGAAATAATAATAATAATAATAATAATAATAATAATAATAATAATAATAATAATAATAATAATAATAATAATAATAATAATAATAATAATAGTGGAACAGATTTAAGATTTGGATATAGTGTTTGACAGAAATATGAAATTTACCTATCATATAAATGATACAATCCAAGGGACTAGGAGAATAATAGGGTTTATTTTCAAACAATGACCTGAGTTTAGAAATGCCAGTTCATATGTATATTTATACAAGATGGTTGCAAGATGAAAAATTAAAGTTTGGTGTAGTTATTTGGGATAGTATAGGTATAACATTCGCAAACAAAATTGAGTCAGTACAAAAATGTTTTATTAGGTTACTCTGCCATAAAATGAATAGAGATTACTACTCACGTAGTTATGAATACTGGTGTCAATTTTAGGTATTGCATTCTTTGAACAACAGGAGAAAACTTATTGAAAGAGATTTTATTAAGAAACTACTAGACAATAGCTTTCATAGTGAATATTGCTTGCAATAATATGGGTATAAGGGTACCAATGTATAATACAAGAAATAGTACCCTTACTTCATATGAAACAGAAATCTGTAATTTTAAGAAGATTGACCAATTCTTTTAATTTAGTTTAATTTATTTTTATCAGTATAAAAGCATGAATATTAGAGCTTGACAAATATTATTTTTAATATTTATGACGACTATTTTGAGATTAAAAAAATACTTGGTGTTAATTTGACAAGGAATTATTAATCCGATATTATTTTACTTTATTTTATCATTATGTTTTATTGTTTTAGTATGTAGCTTACATTGTATGTAATATGTCTTTATCTTCTCTGACGAAGTGATGTATTTTTGCTGTTAGGCTGTTCATGGCACAGAAATAACATTATTATTATTATTATTATTATTATTACTGAATATTTCATAATTCAAATATTACTGAATATTTGATAATTCAAATACTGAAACATCCAAATTTTCCAATATCGTAAGATAATAAAACGAGTGTCATTGCAGATCAATTGCTTCCAAAAATTCTAAAGTAAAAAAAAAAAATATTTACACTGTGGCTTCGATCCTAGAACCCCCAGATTACTGGTGGAACGCCTTGATAACTGAGCCGCGATCAATAAGAACTAAATGATTCGTCTTTAGTTTGTTTTAGGTTAGGTCTTTGCCTCCAATTACAAATTTCTACGTTAATTTTCTTCGCTTCAAGATGCTTTCTTATTTCTTTTATGATGATATAAATCAGTAATATTTGGCATGTTTTTTGTTAATAACTTAAGGTGTTCTTAAACCTTTGGTTCATAACTTTGTTTTTTCCCCTCGCAAATACAGATACGACAGACTGAATTTGGTTTCAAAGCAGTCACCATTACCTGGTAAAGGATTTATGTTGGTGGGAGGGAAAGTAGAGAGAAAGAAAGAAGGAAATAGATGGACATTATTGAATTGCTGTAAGTTAAAATGGTGTATGTGCAGTAAAAAATGTCGGGAACTGACAAAAACTGTTTTCTAACGAGAGGTTTGATTTATGAAAAAAAGAATAATGCATTGTATTTATTACACGTTTCAAGAAACACATGTCCTTTTAACACAAATTGTTACACTTATCTCTAAAGTATTCATTTCTTTAAAAAGGTTAAAGTCGTGAAATATGTCACTTACGCCCTTTTAACAGAAAGCGATTCAATTAAGAATGGCCTCATGGAAAAATGTCTAACAGTCTAACACAGAGGTTTACGGTGAAAAATTGTTTGAAACGTAGAAAATATATAAGTGGGAAAAGATGAAAGAAAAAATAAGATTAATCTTTAATTTATTCATGTAGCTCTGTCGTGCTTAAGCGGTTAGGATATGCGCCTTTAGCTTGGAACACCCAGGTTCTATTCTGGTGGGTGCTCATGTGATTCTGACCTCAAATTATGCTGTAGGTACACGTTACATATAGCCTTACTGCTGAAAGAGACGCTTAAATGAAATCAGTTTATTCATTAGTCTTCGTGCATATTTAAGTTTCTTTCATTAACTGGGATTTTGAACATGTAGTAAAGAATCGAGTAATGTTGTAGGTTATATCTTTGGTTTCAACGCTCAGGAAAACAAATGTGTTCATTGAATAAAATAATGTATGAACATTATCTTCTTGAATTGTGGAATACGATATGTTAATAACAACAGAACTTTCAACAACTGAAGTAATAAGGTAAAATGAAATGTATCTCGGAAGTAGTAGAAGTTGATTAAGAATGATCTCTAGCTATATTTTGGTTATGAATTGCAATAAACTGAGTCTATGTCTGAATGGGAGTAGCATTCTGGTAAACTTGCATTGTACGCATACGTAGGCAGATTAAAAACCAACATCGTCACACAGGAAGAAAACACGTACTTGTAACAGAATTCTCAAACGATATTTCTGTAACAGGTTAAAGATCGTTTTCGTACATGCTTTTTAAATATATACCGAATTGCTGGAAAGATTCTTGTCCTCGTCTCGATTCTCGAAGAATTATTCCTCGTTTAGTCTCATCTCGTAAATTCATGTACGAAATTCATACCCTAATATTTTTCTTGCTTAATTTCATCTAGAATTCGTTAGAATCATTTCTTCTTACGAGATGTCTACAGAGAGTGTGATAACAACATTTATGCCATATTTACTATTAACCCTTTCGGAGCCATGCTAATTTTGACGTTTCTCCACATTTTCAGTTAATTACTTATTGCTAAACAATCTATTTACCCCATTGATATGGTTAAGAACTTGGATTGTTTTAGAAGAGGGATGTGTCCAATTTTTGGTGTAAGTTATATTGCAATGTTCCCAAAGGGAGGGAAATTATTGAGGGAAATGTTGCTGAAAATTTACAAAAAATCTCTAACCGAATTCCAAGATTTTTATAGCTTGCATTACTGTATCCAGATATGTCCAAGTTACTAATCATTCTTTGGTGTGTTGACAAGGTACAGCAAAAACCTGAAATCACTGGCTACCATACGAAAAGAGAAAGAAAAAATCTCTGTCGTCATACACATGAAATTTTGACACTTTTTATGCCTCAGATGCAAAAATCAACATATATGCCGGAGCTACAGCTTCCCTAATCATCCTATTGAAACTTTTTATGGTGCGTTCTGTAAGAAAAGTAGGAGGCTTTCAGATAGTGGTACGTGTGATTCAATGTAGCCAGTAAGAGGGAAATAATAGAAGGAAGAAGAGAAATTTTCATGCAAAATCGGGAATTTAAATTTTCTGTGGTTGGAAATACTTCTACAAGACAAACACAAACTATCTTAAAATAAACATTGGTACAACACTAACATACCCTGCAAGTATCATGGCGATATTTAAGAAGCAAAGCTTCTAATTAAAAAAAAAGTGAATTATGGTAAACAGAAAAGTAGGAAAAAACTAAAAAAAAATCAAATGTTACAACTTAAATACGAATTTTTCGTGCGCCCCTAATTACCCCACTGTAACGATTTGCACCTGCTTTTATTTAGTAAGGACAATGTTCGAATGGCGTAAGTTGACTTGAGCTCGAACGTACAGGTACGGATTTACAAACAAAAAGTTTGAAAATTTTTGAATTGTTTGCCCAAATTTAGGGGAATATTAATTTCTCTAGTTGGCAACAGTGTTCGCGGGTCGGTCCAATTGATGCCAACAATAATTAGGTATCCATCCGAAGTATCTATCTGGCATGTCTTAAGGAGATCTCTCTACAACGAAGGAAGCTATATTAAGAAATTTGAGAAGAAAATTAAACGTCTTTAAACGTTGATAAGTGTTCTTCATTATGTTCGTACAAATATTTTATCAACTTATAGTATGTATATTTTGAATCGTATAACACTAAAACAGTGCTTGAAAGCAAAGTCTTTGGGAACTAGTGTTGTTCACGAGAATCATGACATTTTCTTCTCGTCTCTATAAGGTACTCCTTCCCTCGTGGACAGAATTATTCGAGCACCTATTAATGCGATCTGTTTCCAAACATCACGTACTGTATACATGTGAAGTTAAAAGAGCTATCGGGTACATCGGCAAATACCATATAACACCAAAGGCATTATTCATATCCTCAAATATATATATCACGTGAAAGGAAGTGTCAACATGGAGTGCGTGCACCTTTGAAATTAAATATATGAATGGTGTTATTTTCTGTCAAAGTAATTCTTCATATATTTTGTTGATAATGTCGTTTGAATAGTTTGGCTAAGTAAAAGCTACAGTATTTACTGTCATAAGGTTAAAGGAACGACTTATGATAATAATGTTATCAATTTTAAGATAAGATCAGAAAATACATAATACGTTCAATTAACACAGTCCTGGGATGCAAATAAACACTCGCCCGGCGCGAGTGGTTCATCGGTGCGGGCGAGTATTTAATAGCATAAGGAAGGTAAGTAAATGATTTCTATTGTGGGATGTGGGCTAGTGGCTTTTTTCTTGGGCGAGTAAAATTTTGACGCTTAGTTGCATCCCTGATAGTAATTTCAGCTTGACAATACGATTACGAAAGATATACCAATTCTCTATTTAATTGTTGTTTGCTTAACGATACTTTTAGCTGTGTTCATGTTCTCTTAAAGTACATTACGCATTTCTTTAGGATGATAATTACATGCAATGTATATCCAAGATTATAATATCGTGCGAACATGTTTCCATTATTTTTTCCAGATAATACTTTTTCATGATTCAATAATGTATATCCTTGTTTTATTGCGAAGACTAACATACTTCATTTATTCATATTAATGTATTAGTCTCCTGATATTAAGTTCTTAGTTATTTCAGTTTCAATTATCACTGCCCAAGCAGCACGCACAGTATTTTTTGCTAAATGAAATTCCGACAATATTTTAGTTGCTGGTCTGAAGAACCCAGTAACTCATGGTTGTTCTTCGAAATTTATTTGGTTGTATGATTTATAGAGTAATCGTTAAAATACTTTTGATTTAACAGGTAAGATTTATTTTTAAACAAAGTTTCACCATTTAGAAAATATTTATTAAATACTCTAACTGCATACTTCATAGGCCAGTGGTTTACATGAGATGCATGCAAAAAATGCGTACCGTTTTCACAGCTCGACAGATTTCAATTTGCGAGTTGTATATTTCTACACATTTTCAACACGATTGCCGTCCATTTCTGCACACTAGTAAGTTTTATATCTCACTGGAAATCGATTGCGAAGTCTTTTTGTGGGGTATGTTTCAGGTGCTAGAAAGTTCCACTTCCAAGATAATGTTTGGACTGAAAACATTTATCTCGCAACGAATTCTTCAGTTTTGAAAACAGATAGGGACTACTGAGGGACAGGTCTTCAGAGCAGCAAATATAGTAAATAATTTCGCGGGGCTTAAGCCCGGAAGCCGCTTTAAATACGCCACTGATAAATGTATAGACCCTGATCATTGTGCGCGAAAAGATAAAAGTGTAAAACGTAGAACTTACTTTGAGTAGCAGAAAAGTTTTAAAAGTGAATAATTAAATAGAATTAACAGAACATAGGATAGGATAAGAAATGTCTGCAAGAATACAGTTGTTTCGAATTCTTCGTAGTAGAAAATTAATAAAATTTATTAATTTAATATTAGACACTTAATAAAATTTAGAGTTGTTATTCGTGTAACAGTATCTGAATTATTATGAGAGAATCTATTTTTTATTTATTAATATCGATACCGCGGTTATTTAAAATATTGCCAATTTACTCGAATGCATAAAATATCATCAAGAGAATAGGATGTACTTTGGAAAATCTATTTAAAACTTTCTTTAACCTCCTCCGTGGCGAATTTACATTTTCTTTTTACCCTCATTGAAGGAAAATGTACAGTATACTGTACATACTGTAGTTTTCAACTATTTCTTTTAACATTGAAAAAAGCCTAACAGTCACTAAAATGCATTTGTGTTCATTTAATTGCAGTGTTCGGTGTTCATTGAAGATTGTGCATAGACAGTGTTGCTAATTGTTGGTCAATCATTGAACTACTAATGTGCAGCGGCGTAGCATAAGGGAACGCCAGTATGCCCGGCATCCCCTCTTAAGAAGAAAAAGTACGTATTTCATTATATATAAATTGTTTGCTTGTAATTATCACAATTATTTCCGGTGCAATCTTCTGCATGTGGTCTCTCGCCTCGTTTTGATATGCGGAACCTGCGCATGCGCGTCACTGAGATGCACATTTTCTGTCTTTCCTCTTGTCGTATGGTATGTTCTTTGGGCATCCAGGCCTACAGCAAGCATCAGAGTTTTCGTCTGCTTTCTGTCGAATGCGCATGGCCAACTACTTGTTTCTTACCCCTCTTCATCCCTTGCACCCAACGTTTGCTTTAGATATAAGCTGACGTATTCACAAGTATTATCAACTCTATCTATTTAGAACTAAACTATGATTTCTGTACAGAACGTACGAGCGATAACGTCAAGGAAATAGAACAAAACAGAAATGGTTAGTTCAACGCCTTTTTGAAGTATGTCGCTAATGAAAATGACAGTATAAAAATAGTTATGCTTTAATAGAAATTAAATATGTACATCGTAATTGTAATTGTAATTAAAGCTAAACTATTAATCTTCATCATAAATATACAGTATGCCCAGTGGCGTAGCCAGAAACTCTTTTAGAGGTCTAGGGATGCGCACGAGACGAGTCGAGACAGGATTTTCCTGACAAAATTCGAGTCGAGACAGAGTATTTCAATAGTAAAATATACATTTTTTGAGTGGAGACATCACTTTTATAGCACATTTTCGAGACGAGACAGCCAGAAATCTTGTCTCGTGTGCATCTCTACACAAGCATACTGGTAATATAAAGCCAAGAAGAATCAAAGTCACCGATCTGGTAAGCCAAGAGAGCCAGCACGCTCTGCCCCTCGCAAAGATTGCTTGAGCCCTTCAGTATCTCGGTATCTGACAAAGAAATAGACATGCAGATACAGGCCCTCAGAGTTGTTTTAAGTGCTTTCTATTTGCATCTTCAAATGATATATACATTCAGCCCCATGTTCACGAACAGGCGTCTGAGGTTCGGACCTAAGATGACAAATTTCTAGGGACATTTTTTTTAAAGAACCCCAGATACCAAAAATGACTTGCAACAAACTTACAAAGATTTGCAATTCAAGACTGGAAAACTTGCATCAGACTTGTGATGCAAGTTTGCAAGTTTAACGCAATTGGTTATAGGATAGGTTGTCACTGTGTCTATACAAAAGGTACTGTGTGGATATTATAATAATACTAAATTTATTAAATCTATTCTACTTACTAAGTATGCTCTGACAACATAAAAGTTAGATCTTTACCTTTTCCTTTTTGGTGAACATGACACTTACTTCTGATGATGATGGCTTTTCTTCAATTGCGAAATATTGACCCCAGCAATCTATTCCTCTTTTTGTTAAATACGTAATGCACAATTTATTCCCTCCCATTTACTTTCCGTCCTTTCCCCATACAAAAAAGATAAAATAGGAAATTTAAAAAGAAGTGTTCTACATTTCATGCTGACTTCAGTACCTTTTTTTGATGTATTAAGCTAAATTAAATTTTCCTATTACCTTGGTTTCGATGTCATTTTAAAAGTAAAATTATAACATTATACATTCAATATACAGGGTGTGACCGGGGCTAATGGAAATACTGTGGTAGGTGATTGTACGTGACTATTACGCGAAAAAAAGGCCCTATGAACATATATCACGAAACGTCTAGTTTTCGAGTAAATCGGGAAAGATAGGAACAATGAAAAACACCACGTACGTATTGACCGATTTATTACTAGTAGTACCATTAATGCATACGAAAGGATACAAATACAGTACCCGCTTCTCGTTACTTATTACAGAGAGATTAAATATATAGAGAAGGTTGGTAATAAAATGTCACGTAATCAGTGATGATATTTTGCCATTTAAGAGTAACAATATGATCAGTGGAATGCCATCAAATTGCTGCATACAACAGCACGTTATGTTTAATTACAGGAACTAGTTAGTCCATACTATAGTTCTATTTGGGCTTCCGCCATAACTAAGCGCTGTGTAGTTATAAACAGTGTGAAAACTGACTTACAGGACAATGTTACTTTCTTCCTATCATCGGTAGCCCATTACGTCGTTGGGACCATATTTTGTGCACTGCCGTGTTGACGATCAGTACTCAACCGACTGTTGAGCTTATGCATTTCTCGTTATATTTGATTATGGAAGAAGTTTTTAAAATCATAACTTGAGTTCTGCAGTCTTTCGTTCTACATTATCGTAGAGTTCTTTTTGGCAATTCCCTTCAAGGTTTGGCGACCCTTCTCATTTAGGCTTGGTTCCCATCCATTACTTCTGTTCTCTTATTCGATATTAGGATGAGTCTTCTATGATGTTATCACCTTGGTGATACTTTCTTCCGATACTCCTAATATATTGGCACTCTTTTATGCACTTACTGCTACTAACCACTTATACAGAATGTGACCATTTTCAAAACCGGCTAAGCCTTCATTTTGCAGCACCACCAAAGTTCAAGCATTGTTTTCAAAAGTTGTCCCAATTAGATACATTTCCTGCATGCTTGCCACTAACAGATACATAACCTGCATGCCTGCCATGTTTTCTTCAAAAGTATCAGAGAGATATATGGAACATTCCATGTGAAATCAACCAATGAAATGGCAAAATCTGACCTGACAATCTTAGATTTTTGGAAAAATTGGTGCACATACAACGATAACGTTGTATGTAATATTAACAATCTGTGCCAATTTACAGAAAGGGATCAGAGGCGAATTATTTGAGCAGTATTATGTATAAAGAAAAGAAAGGCATATAGAGACCTCGAGACATTATTTTTTGTAATCGGTAACAAAAATAAGAGAGGTGTTGTTACTATAGCACGTAGTAAATACGTAGACATCTTGTTGAGTAAATAAGTGTATATGTAGACATCTTGTTGAATATGCAGAAAGTTAATTATGTACGTTTATCATGGTTGAGTATTAAAAAATCAGCTCAGAAAGTGTTAAAATGTTTGAATTATTTAGAAGATTACTAATATACGAACCAGGACAGACACCTTACACACAGATTTATTACAGTGGTAGATGAAAAAATCCCAAATATTCCCTCTCTCCTCCTGAAAGTGTCCTTATACAGGGTTTTCAAAAATGCCAAAAAAAACGGCATTTTTCAGTTACAGTGATTATTAAAAATTGTCATAAAATGGTTAATATGGGCACCAGAGACGTGAAATAAACATCATTGGAAAGTTTAAAGATTGCCCTACAGGTTGTACTATATTGAAAAAACCTGTAAAATAGAAAATAACACTTCAAAACTTCAAATTAAGATTTGAATTTTGAATTCCGCATGGAAATGTCCCTTTGAATTTGTTCACATTGTCCAGGTTGTAGTTTCATATGTGTACTAAAACACCACAAAGTTGCATTTTGGGCACTCAATGGGATCCGATTCAAAATTCAACATAAACCAAGCATTGCACGATGTTGACCATGGGAATATCTGGGTTCAGATCGATTACAATTTTTCTGGAGATATTTACCTGCAGCATCAAAGGAATTTATATTCAATTTCTTTGTTTCTTTATGTATTCATTTGAATCTACACAATTATCCACCTTTTGAGTTATTTAGAGAAGTATTACGTTTCCAAACAGTACTTAATACAGGCCATTATTTTTATTAGTCAGTATGGATGTTTCTAAATTTATGTTGGCTACATTGATACATGTTATTTTCATTCCTTTGTTTCAGGATTGCTATTGCAGAACATATTGTGAAAGGGAGGGATATATTTTCCTCCCTTTCACAATATTTGTATCAAATGTGTTATGAAATACAGTGACACTGCTCACAATCACTTCATACACTTTCAGCACAAAGAATTATTCAATAAATTCTTTTTCCTATTTCAATGATGCACTTCCACATGTCTGTAACATATATGTATGTATAACATGTTTGTATATATATATATATATATATATATATATATATATATATATATATATATATATATATATATATACATATATATATTGTTAACTAGTTTTCTCAAGTGGGCAGAAACATGATTAATATTTTCCTGAGGAGAGTCAATTTTGATGATGAGAATAATCTCTCAAAGCATGCCTCCATGAATTTTTATGGGGGAAAATTAAGTTTTTATGCAGTCACACGTATAGTCATACTTATTAACCTACTTCTTTCACGACATGTATGCCATGTTGATTTTTCCAGGCTGCGGGTAAACATTTCTTCACTCTTGTCACATTTTTATCAGACCGGGATGTGGATGGGCGCACACTTCTTCTTAACCCTTAGATTCACTTTGCATTTTTCCTACGTAATTACACTTGGTGGGTCAAAATGACCCGGTGCTCTTTTTGATCTTTAATCTTTAGAAAATTGGAGATTTTGCTTCGGAAATGATGTTTGCTATATCCCTAGTTTCTCACATGGTTCTAATGTGCTTGAAGTTTGTACAAGGGCTTATGTGTACAAGAACTTACTTGTACAAGAGCATTAGTGTTCTTGTTCATAGGTTTACTATTGTGATCAAAGAAGTTGGAATTTTTAGTCAGAATTTATTTTTGCTTCATCGCTATTTTCTCACGCGGTCATAATGTGTTTGAAGGTTGTACAAGGAATTATGTGTACAAGGAAATGTCTACTTGCTCAAGGCATGCTATTGTAGTAAAAATACACTATTGATTGCAATTCAGAATAATATTTCATTATTCATATCGTGACATGTTGTACAAAGGTGAATTTTAATGCTATTAGAAATTATTAGCAACAAGTAATAACGTACTTTCACTACAGAAGTACTCTACATTCTCACCCTACGCACATTCTTCACATAAATACACAGTATGAACTGTGCAGATGAATCTTTGACATTTATAGCAAACACCACTACACTCCTCTTCAAGTGAGGAATCAGCACACGCCTTTCCATCTGAGGTTCCAACATGTCATGCACAAGCTCGTTCAGGAATCTTCTGCGGTGGTCAGTAGGATTATCTTCGTAGTCAGGATTGCAAGCTATGTACATTATATACGCGTTATTTCCTCCGATATCTAGCTTGTTGAAAAACAAGGTCATAGGCCACCGCCTGGTTTGCTTCTTTGTTGTGTATGTGCGTACCAATTTGTCCATAGTATCGACACCACCCTTGGTTTTGTTATAAAATGTTATTATTTCTGGCTTTTTTTTGTCACTTTCAGAATCTATTGAAGCATCTACATGAATAGAAGATAATAAAATAACAGTTTTATTTGTCTTCGTTACATAACTGACCATTGTCGCTTGTGGAATGAAAACAAATTCAGACGAATAAATTTGTCGATTCTTAGCTGGTAGCATAATTGTAGGCACTTCCCTCTTGTGTTTCCTAACTGTTCCAACTAAAGTAATCTTATTACGTAACAACTCTTTAGGAAGAGATAAACTTGTTAAATAATTGTCTGTTGTAATATTTCTCCCTGGAAAGTTCTTCAAACATTCAGATAGCTTTAGAACAACATATTGTGATAGGTTAGTTTGTACTTGCTGTCCAGGTTTGCGACCTGTGTACACCATTCCAATGTATGCATAACCAGATTTAGCAGAACACATCCAGAATATTTTCATTCCGTATTTTCCTGGCTTTTGGGGCATACACTGAATAAAACTAAATCGACCTCTGTATGGCAGCAACTGTTCGTCAATGGTTAGATAAATGTCTGGAATCATAGCTTCGGAGCAATGCTTCATGAACATATCCCATACGAAACTTATGGCAGCAAGGCGGTCAGCTTTTTAGCCTAGTATCCCGTGTACGCTTGTCATCAAATCTCATTAATCGCAGTATATTCAAGAATCTGTTTACCGACATTGTAGCTCGATAAAGTGGATTTGCATACATGTCAAGAAACAATTCTTTTACCGCTACATCCCAATTTCTTTCTAGCCCAGCAAGAAGAAGTAATCCCAGAAAAGTAGGAAGTTCCACCATATCAACTTCTTCACACGTAGTTCTTTTTTTCTCGAGCAACGCGTTTGCCTTCTAGATCTGTACACAGTCTAATTTCTTACAACAAGTCTGGTGAAAAGAACATATCAAACGCAGCTTTAGGTGAAGTGAGGTGAATGTTTTTGACAGGTCCAGGATTATGTCTTACAACATTATGTACAAGGATTTGACTTGAAGTACGGGGATTCGTGTTCCAAATAGTATCGTCTTTAGAAATATATCGACCGTTTATATCATGAATACAAGAGGGAATGTGAACATCGTTAGTAGTTTCACTTTCACTGTCGTCAGTAGATTCACTTTCATTATAGGAATCCTCTTCATTATTCTCGGGAATAACAGTTACTCTTTCTGCCTGTAGCTGTCCAGTATCTTCCGTGTCACTATCGTCATCCTCACTTGCATCTAACAGAAGTTCATCTCTTATAGCCTCATCTGAAAGTCCACTCATTTTCGCAGTTTAAATTTCACCCCACAAATAGACGCACTAATACACAAGGTGACAACAATTTTCAATAAATCAAATTCCCAGAAAAATATCTTCTTCTTCTTCTTCTTCGTCTCTTCATTTCCGCATTTTTGACCTTATATTGCCTTAGAGAATACAAGTGTTCGAAAGTGAAATATATTACTGAAAATAAAGTAAACTAAATTACGGGTCAATTTGACCCACCAAATGTAATTACGGAGCAAAGAGAGAAATCAGTTTTCCCCCACCCCATATTTGGTGATACTAAAAAAACTAAATATCAGGTATAGTAGACAAAAGATGAATATGAGATGTCACAGAGACTGGTTTTATAAAAACATCATTGACTCGTTTAGAAAAACAAAAGAAACAGGTACCGGGTCTATTTGACCCACCAAGTGTATCTAAAGGTTAAGTATTTTACGGAGCCTGTCCTCTTTAGCTTATGAGAATTCTTAATTTTCTCTCTAAAATGTAGCATTCACCCCATTCGCTATAAGCCACCATCTCAGCAACAAAACGATCAATTTCCACACTTCATAAGTGATGCACCTCTATCTTAACGTGTAGTTGGAACCACAAAAGCTCCCACCTTGAATATAAACCGGGTCTTCCGCATAGGAAGAGTATTTTAAGGATCCATCAACAGTTCCTGTTGATACATATTCATTAGACTAAACAATTATGCACTGTTAATTTATTCTCATATACCTTATCTATTTACAGTCCTTTTGCGAAAAACTTCAATTTCAATAGGTCCTCTTTCGAATTCCAGGAACTATGATGATGATTCTTATCAGCTTAAAGGAAGCCATGCATACACAATCGAAAAGTGCATTTTTCATCAATTGTCAATAGGTGTAGAGGGTATTCCCTATAGGGTGTAATTCTCAAATATGTTTTCGATAGAGTTTTCAGATATACCCTGATTTCAAGAAGGATCCAAAATAGACTGGAGGTAAAAATTGACAATAATGGACATCCAATGCTTCGGAGGGAAGGCGGAAGTGTTAGGAACTGGCAGCTCCATGTTTCTTTGTGTTCGCAATAACGTGTGATGATATGTATTTCGTCAAGGTACATTTCACGATTTCTCCAGTTATAAGCGTGAAAGTACACATCGCACCATGCGTTTTTTCGAGTACAAGAGAACGTGCTGCTGACGACCCTTAATACTTCCGTCATTGTGCCAAAGGGTTCCGTGTTCACTGCTATCAAGGCTTATCGTTTACCTACTTTGGACCAATCATAAAGGCAGAGCATATCTCAATATTCGCATGTCTGGGTATTTCACCCTGCAGAGAATAACCTGTACACCCATTGAGCATTAATGAAATATGCATTTTTTTGGATTGCGTACGTTCACTTCCTTCACGGTGATAATGACCACCATCCACACTCTCTCGAATTCGAAATACAGTATTTTTAAAATTTGGCTTTTTCACTATTTTGGATAACCCTGGCTCTGAAACTATGCAATTTTCGACATAGGTGCATATGAACTTTTTCTCTTACTTTCATGTGAGAAATCACCTCTTAAAGATTGTTGGTATTGTTAACTAACACCCTGTATATCTATCTATCTATGTTTTCTATATATATATATATATATATATATATATATATATATATATATATATATATCGGAGAGGCTGCAGAGCCTTAACTTCGCCACGTGACTCCACAGGATGTAATGAAAGGGATTAAGGGGATAAAATCCACTGCTATAGGTGCTGATGAAATAAGCATAACATTGATCAAGAAAATATTACCTTTCGTCCTCTCCCCAATTACCCATTTACTTAATCTTTCCCTTACTACCAGAACATTCCCAGTCTTGTGGAAGAAAGCACGAGTCCTGCCTCTCCCTAAGGCTGAGGATGTCCGGTCTGCAGAAGACTTACGACTTATTTCAATATTACCTGCCCTATGTAAAGCTCTTGAATATATTGTAAGTGACCAAATACGGTATGTGAGCACCTTCGAACTTATAACCTTTTAGACACTTTTCAATCCGGGTTTAGTTAACATTGCAGCACTTCTACAGCCCTTACCAGTATTACTGATGATATACGTTCTGCTTTGGACAAGAGAGAGAGATAACCATACTTACCTTACTGGATTATAGCAAAGCATTCCAGTCAGTAAACCATGACAGTTTGCTACAGAAACTTGTACAAAACTTTAGTTTCTCTACTTCAGCTGCTAAGTGGATCCAAAATTATGTATGCGACCGAAAACAGTATGTGGTGGTTGCCAACTTAGTTTCTGGTCAGCGGAACTTCCCTTGTGGAGTTCCTCAAGGTAGTGTTTTAGGGCTTTATATTAATGACTTACCACAATCTCTAAAACACTGTAAGTATCACATGTATGCGGACGATGTTCAATTGTATCTACCATCTTCAAAAAGGCAAATAGGTACTTGTATAACAAAGATGAACGAAGAGGTTAGTAATTAGGCTAAATGGTCAGGAAATAATCGTTTAATTATAAATCCAGTCAAATCAAAGTCAATTTTAATTACTTCCAAACGTGCAACGACGTTAATAGATGCTTCACTTGTTCCCAATATAACTTAAGAATAGAAGGCGTAAATATTCCCTCCTCTTCCTCTGTGAAAAATCTTGGCGTCATATTTAACAAATATTTATCTTGGCCCGATCAATATAACGCATCATGCAAGAAGGTTTTTGGAATTCTTCATTCTCTCAGCAAATTAAAAAACTTTTCTACCAATACAGTTGAAAAACAAACTCTTGTTCAAACTCTAGTGGTACCACATTTGGAGTACTTTGACACCGCCTTAACTGCCGCTGATATATATTTACAAAAGCGTTTGCAGCGAGTACAAAATGCTTGTGTACGTTTTATTTTTAACTTAAAATTCTCCAATCATGTAACGTCATTCTTTGAGAAGCCACAATGGTTGAAGATGCAGCAACGGCGAAAATTGCACTCATTGGTACTGCTGTATAAAACACTTACTCTTACAGAAACTTCCTACCTTTTAAAATACCTTAATTTTTTAAGCGATTTCCATGAGAGGGACACAAGATCACGTTTTAATAGCCAGCTTGCAATTCCTATTCATAGATTAACTTATTCCTCGAAATTATACAAAATTTCACCGTGTCATGATTGGAATACTTTGCCAACCTCGGTACCTGAGTCAAACTCTCTAGTATCTTTCAAAAGAGCAGTTTATAACTTATTGTTATCGAAGCAGGGTTGAATGGACATGAGACAGAAGAGCCAATAGAGAAGCTTGTCATAAAGGTATAAAACTCAACATTTATTACATATTGTAACATGTATGTACTTTCGTGTAGTGCTATATTATATTTGTGTGTGTTAAGTGTGCGTGTGTGTGTGTGTTCAAGTGACCGTCTGTATCTTGTATGTTTTTTCCATTTTCTAACTTTCTTTATTTTGCTATTGTTAACTATATTCTTTGATTTTTCAATTGTGTATCATGTTTAGGTGGCAGATAAGGCTTTATATAGCCTTAACCTCGACATGTAAAATAGGTCAAAATAAATAAGTAAATAAATAAAATAATATTTTTTTTGTTTTTCAGGAAAATGGGTTTCAAAGTGACAATATTATGCATTGTTATACTTGTTTTAATAGTGCAGGAGTCAAGATCCATTACCTGCTTTGAATCGCAAAATGTTGCTCTATCAAACTTTATTAATGTGATGTTGCGAAAGCATTTAAATACCAGTAGAAGTATAGTTTTCTTTCAAGAGTCCCAGATAGAAAATAATTATTTAATAATAGAAAATACGACAATACCAGTAATACGATTACGAGCTTCATCTTTAATGAATGATATAATGTTCCTTCAAAATGCGACGGCAGATCAACATATATTGTTTCAATTTTCATTGTCCCGTATTGGAACGAACGAACGAACGAAATAATAACTTTACTCTGCCAAGCAGGCAGAGATGGGCCTCTAGCATGTCTTGCTATTTTACCCAAGGGCTTCTCTTCACTTTTGTGGCAGGTTGAAACTGAAACAAGTCACTTTGGCGCGTCTGGTCTTGATCCTTCTAGTGCGCTGCCGATGTTGCGTGTTCCCGATGTTTGTGAGTTCTCTTCTGGGGAAGTGGTCCTGTACTTGTGGTCCTGTACCTGTGGTCCTGTACTCTTGCTGGTAATGTCTTCTTCCATTGATTTGGTTACGATGCACTGACTTCCGTGAAGAATTGCCGAAGAAGGAAGCACCCGGCACTGAGTTCAAAAACATTGAGTGTGATTGTATTATACTGTGGGTGTTTTTGACGTATTTGAGGTGTAGATGGGATGTACTAGGTGGTGGTGGGGGGAGTGTGACTGGAAGTGTTAGGTGCAGTGTTCTTCTCTATGTTTTTCGGGGGAGTGATGTTGGAACAGTAGATATTGAGGTTTCCTTTGGTTGTGGTGAGAATGTTGAGGTGTTTGCGAAATATGTGGCGGGTGACTTTAGAAATGGTGTGATGAAGGGTTTTTTGGTTAGGGGGATCAGTAATTGTAGAGAGGATGGAAGCTGCCCATATAAGAACGCATTCGATGGCATTGTCGATGGCTTGATTGATCTTGGTATCTATATCTGTATCTTGAATTTCTGATTCAGATTCTGCGTCATCTTCTTTTCTTGGTTCTTCATCTTCTTTTTCTTTTCCTTCTTCTTCTTTATCTTCAGTGGATCTGGTTGCGTGTGTCTCATAAGAGCCGGAGTCTGGAAGTGGTGGGAATTCGAACTGGTTGAGTAGGTTTGGTATAATCTGTCTGCGTTGTTGTGTATGTGGCCTCTGAGGACAGTCACTGCTGCCCGTTCGATGTCCTAGGCATTTGCAGGTGGCGCAGAACCATCTGTTGATGGGTTTGTTGCAAAGCTGATTGTGACTCTCACCACATCTGAAGCAAACTCTTGGGCGAGTACATGTCTGTGTGCCATGATCGTAGCCATAACAATTATGGCACGGAGTAGGTCTGGCTGAGGATCGAGATGGTTCCACTTTGTGCAGCTTGTCTTGAATGTAGATTCCTTCTGCGATGAGCTTGTTCACTGTTGCGAAACTATTTGAGAAAAGACGAATCAGGGGGAGTGGTCCAGTTGAATTCTGTATGCGGGTGATGTTACAAAAATTCACGTTTTGTTTGTCCAGATTGTCTTCTATGGTTGCGATGTCCAAAGTCTTGTCAACTCCCCTGATTACGCATGTATAGGTATGTCGTCTATTGCGGGTGTTTGTTTGTTTGCCAGGAAGAGGCAACTTGCCATCGGCTCTATCGATGTCTTCTTGAGAGGTGATGTTGGTAATTTTGACTTTCGGGCCAAAGTCACTTGGCGAGAACTTCGTAATGAAAGCGTCTATTGCTTCCCTGGTTTCGATGATGATGTGGAATCCTTCTCCATTGAGTGTAGGTCTGCCACGAAGATGTCGGCGATGTTCAGGAATGCCGTTCTTGATGTGATCGAAAAATGCGTCTGGTTCGTAGAAATGAGCAGCTAGGTTGGTAAGGACGTAATGACGAGTGGGAGGGGGTTGGGAGTTAGAAGGGTTGGTGCAGGTAGTTGTCTTAGGATCGGTGGTGCAGTTAGTGTTTGTGTCTGTGGTGGTGCGACTTGTGTTCTTCTTTGTATCTGCTAGTGAGGTACATGTAACAGGATCTGTGTTTGTGTTACTGACTGTTTTCTTCTGTGTGGATTTCTTAGTACGTTTGCGAAGCACCATGATAGCTGAGTTCACACACGTTCACTCTACGCGATCTTCTTCTCGAATGTTGAATGAATGATTGAATTGAATTGTCCCGTATTGGAGATGCTGCATACATATTTATAGTGGAACAACCTTCACAAATTTTAAACATAATAAAGATATTTTATTGGCTTATTTTGTTTAATCCACCTATTCACTTGGTCATATTATTTGTGAATTCATATTGTAACAGTATTACCTTAAAATCTACTTTCAGTATTCTTGACTCTTTCAATCTCGTGAACTCAATTGTTGTATGCACAATGCCTAAAATGAATAGAAGTGTTAGCTTCCTCACTACCTGTGATATATTCGTTTATACGTATTTTCCATTTTCTGATCTTCATTGTCGATCTGCTCACCAAGAAGTCCTAATGGATGTTTGGATTAAGAATAAATTTCTTTCAGGGATCAACTTGTTTCCTGACAAGATAAACAATTTACATAAATGTAATATTCACATAGCTTCTATGTATGATACCATTCGCTATTACTGGAAACAAACTGAAGACGGGGAGATTGTGTTCAGCGGTATGTATGGAAATTACCTCAGTTCCTTAGCCAAAATAAAGAATTTTAGTCTAGTCGTAGAGGATTATTCGGGAAGAACTTGTAGAATGGTAATGGAACTCTCAACAGAGTTGGATGGATGTTTTATGCTTTCGTATCCGGGAGTTTTAGAATACATTCTTTTAGATCCTATTCTTTCCAGAGACTACTTTCATTATGTTTGGATTTTTCCTCTTTCGCCTGCATATCCTAGGTGGATGAGCATAATTTTTCCATTTGAAAATACGGCATGGATTACCATAATTTGTTCGTTCATTGTCATTGCAATTTTGTTTAAAAAGTTCTCACATTTAAGTGACAAAGAGAGGCGCTCTACACATATATATTCATTCATATATAATTTCGCTATTTTGTTGAACATAACAGTTCCTGCTCTGCCCTTGAAACTACCACTTAGGATTATTGTAATAATATGGGTATTAACAAGTTTAGTTATAAACACTGGATACCAGGCTTCTCTCTTTCGTTTTGTATTTCATCCTAAGTTATATCCGCAGATAAACAATGAAAAAGATCTTATTGAGTCCGGTTTATCGTTTGGAGGTATGAAATTTCATACATATCTTTATGAAAGAAGAAGCGACTATGTATCGAAAACAATTCTTAAAAAGTGGAAATACGCGGAGTATGAAGATGACAACTATAGGAATATTATAATAAGCAAAAATTTTGCTTTCATTTCATTCAAAGAGTATGCAAATTTCTTTAAGAACGTTATCTATCGTGATTATGAAAAACCTTTGTTCCACGTCAGCTCTAAAGTTCTAAGTTACACTCCTTCGGTTTTCTACCTCCGATCTGGATCTCCTTTTACATTTGTTTTTCGGAGAATTATTGACTTTTGCTTTGAAGCTGGTCTTCCCTCCAAATGGATGGAGGAAGGATACATACATGCAAGGACAGTGATGGATCAGAAGTTACCTTTGACCAAAAAGCATTTTGGACCTACTCAGATTTTATTAAGAGATATTATGAGCGCTTATGTCGTCCTTCTTCTTGGTTTATGTTTTTCACTCTTGGTGTTAGTGATGGAGATAATGTAGAAGCTAATATTTAAAAAGAAAGCTACAAACATTAATATCAGATAATCTATTTACTAAAAATACAGTGGTCAAAGAGATGTTTCTTTTGAATATCACAATATAGAATTGAGCTTGGAATTTTAAAAAGCTGTGTGTTCTTATTTTCATATTGTAAATATGTATATTGGTGCTCTTCTCTGTTTGTATTATAATGTGTCTCATATATCCTATTAAATACATTATAACTCGTGTGGCTGTTGACTGTTTATGAGAAATTAAATAACAAAATTGTGCATCTATACAGTGGAATACAAACTTTATACATGTTGATTAAAATCATAGTACTTTAGAAGAATAAAACATATTTGATACATAGGTTTCAAAGTAATATGCATCAGAGGCTATGAAACTATTTAAAATGTAGCAGATACTGTAATAACTGCCATGAATTTGTTGTTACTGCTATTTCAAAACTTTTAATATATTATCCGACACAGTGACTTTGTCGCTAGATCCAGTTCACTTCTTTCTTTTAATGCCAAACACAGAATGACGACTTCGGGTCATCTATGAAGACACATTTGTACTAAATTAAAACTGTCAGAGACCTATCCTAATTAACAAGAGTACAGAATTTGCAAACAGAGATGAATTAGATGAAATTACTATAGTCACATAACTACCTTCAACGTCCGCTGAGATATATTGCAATTTTATCCAAGTGCTGCTTAGAGGAAGTAACTAATATGTCCGAAATATCATTTTCGTAAAAATACTCATGGAAACCATGACCAAAAGAAGATAGTCACGGATACTGTTTCATTTAAGACAAATGGGAGCGCTAAGTTTCTGATTTTAGCTTAATTAAGAGTTTTTAGCTAACGTAGAATTTAAAAATCTTAGGTAATTGAGCAAACCAGTATGATCTTCTTTAATTGAACCCTTTTCAGAAGTTTCTTTAAGACACCTTTTTAATACGATGTTTGTAGCCATATGCTATTCTTGTACTTATAAAATAAAGGGAAATAAGTAAACTTCATAACAAAAAGTTCTGTTAATGCGCACTCTTACGTACTACGAGAAAAGAGTACTGACCATCAGTATATTTAAATATTCATGAAGTAGAGAGTCCGATGGCTTTATAGAGAATTTTTGCGATATAGGAATGTAAGATTCAAGATCATATTTGTTAACTTCTGTCATACTTAATATTTATGATCTATACCTGAAGTTCCTCTCACTGCTTAAAAGATGCATGTTAAGATATTGTACACATTGAAGAAAGCAGTGTTCACTTTTGAATGTTTTTAAACGGAGAGTACAAACTCTATATATCTTTTCTCTCAACTTAGGTAATTTATTTAAGGTTTCTTTAAGTTACGATATATATTTCTACTAATGAGAGAATAAAGTAAGAACAAGAACAAGAACAAGAACAATACTACTAACTACTCATGGAGAAAGTTGTAAAGTATTTTCTTAAAAATGTTAATTTTCCTCTGCTATAGAGTTATGTAATTTTTGAATTTCCTTATTGTAATTTAATTTCTAATTTGCTCTAATCTAATTTCTTATTCTGGATAATTAAAAGTCTATATGGTTGGATGTGTGTTTCATTTATGTGATATTTGCCTTCATTTTCCCTGAATTGTAACTGGATATAATTTGTCATACGTTTTGTTATCCTGTTGTTTTCTTAACTCCTCAACTATGATATCAATTTTGCTTACTGATATTTGGCTTCTTTAAAATTTTATTTCTTTATAATGGTAATAATTCATGTTGTGACCAAACTTAAAGAACTTAGTCACAATAGAAATTTTTCCTGTAATCAGATTGTATTGGTCCTGCTTATTCCATAGGATAAATTTAAATTATTCTTTTCGTTTCAGCACCATAGAATGATGTAACAACAGTTTATTATACAAATGTGCCATTGATAACCTTCTTTAGAATATATTGATTACATGTTTTCAATTTAAATTCTCCTCAACATAAACAAATAAGTCAATACAGTTCTTAAGCTTAATCAGAGTTCCTTTTGTATAATTCGTATCTCGTACAATCTTGTTCTTCATATTGTAAAGGAATCAGTGTGTTTATGCATGATTTCACAAAGACTGTTATTAATGATTTATTGATTTATGCGGACAATGATGTTGGCAACATGTTTCTGTTAATTTTATTTGTGATTAGTGGAGTTTCAGTGTATTTTTAAGAAGGACAGAGACCTATTATTTTACGAGTATAATTTCTAACAAGAATTAAGTGTGTAAAGAACTTGCGCTCAGAACTGTCTGCAGCCAACTGATTGATGTTTTGCTGCATCAGCATTTTATGGATATTATGTGTTTACTGTAATTGTTTTCTCTATCTTGTAATAAAGTTACGAGAGACACCTTCCTGACTCCTCCCAGCATCTAAAACCACACCTCCTATGACGTCTGGGACTCGCTTTTGATATCAATGAAAATAGTCGCCGAGCCTGAGGGCTGTCCTTAAATAGCCCCGGTTGCTTCCGCCTCGGGGAGTAGCAGTACAGGTATGAAGCCGGGAGTAACGGTTCGGAGTTGAAGTTAGTTTCGGACTCCTTCTACGAACTGGCGGACGCCCGCAGTATCTTGCCAGTAGTCCAGGACCTGATCCATAGAGAGTGAGCGAGACGCCAAGGGACCAGTGAGGGACCAACGCATGCCTGGACGTCATAATGAAATACACCTTTCCTAACCGAAACTCCTATCCCAATCTCTGTCTCTCTTCTTTTCATAGAAATTCTTCGTAAATCCCCAATGATATTTTACTTCAAAGGACAGCCGTCCGAATCCAGTATCTGTAATACGAGCTAAATTCCCCACTTTAGTTCTTCTGACGGCTTGTGTGTAGGTGGAGTTCCCATTCATTTTTCCTCCCCCACACACCCTTGACAATATGTATGCAAAAAATAAATAAGATATATGATAGAGCGATATATAAGCGATATATAATTATTCTTGGTGATCATGTTCTACTTCTAATTAAAAAGAAACATAACATTGATTGACTTAAAATTGACAAAAAATTATACTTTAAAATTAAAACAGTTGAAGGAACCTAAAATTATCAAAATTTTAATTTACCAGGAGAGAACTTTCAACTTCAAATAACATGTAAATCTCACAAAGACAGTGAGATATTCACTATCAGTATAAGAAAATAAATTATATAATATTAAAAAGTAAGACTAATTATATCTATCACCTAACCTGGATTTCAATTCTATCTAGTGGGTTTTACGTATTAGTGATCTTAGATCGCACAGTGGTACTACCATCATTAAATTATACAATGTCTAACTATTTTGATCCTTTAGAAATTCTTAATCATACTTTACTTCTTGACGTAATGATTTAACTCCATTCCACATTAATTACACTACAAACTTTGCTCAAACCACAACCACGAACATTAAACGACCAGTACGAAGGAACTCTGACATAACAAACTAATAAACAAATCAACAAACTCCTTAACAACCAGTTCACATATATTATTCTATAAAATTCTGACATTGCCATAAACCGGATGTTGTTATGCCAATTGTCATTTGATATTCTTTAATTTTACTTTCCAACAACATTCCCGTACAAAAAATGGGAACGTCCTTTGTCTAGGAATTCATCGGTCTTGTTCCTATTACCATCGATCTTACTTTTTTGATTTTTCCTGTCCCCAGTTAATAGTCTTGTCCATTGACCATCGTTTTTCCAGGGGACGTATTTTAGGGGCAACCAAGGCTACCAGCCGTAGCTCTGCAACATTAAAAATGGAAGTTAATATAACACGTATAAACTAATTTAAAATATTAACTTTCCAGTTTATTATCTTCTTTTCATGATACTAGTTTCTCTATATTTTTCGCAAACATGAATACGTATTAAGACATAGCTGTTAATGCTTTAAACACAATCCCTCTCACTTGTTAAGAGACTAATGATATGGTAACCCAATGGCATACCACTATCTACTGCCCTGCTACTGCCAGCAGAAACAATCGTATATAGTAAGACATATATGACGTGGTGTGTGAACTTCAATTTCAGTGGTGGCGCTAGGATCAACTAAGCGGTCAGAACACTTTCCGCTTTCTGTTTGACAAGTCGCTGTTGCCACGTTCTCACCCTACCCTTCTTCCCTGTTCCTTCCCTCTTTGTTTTACCTAAACTATAGAGTGACCAGATTTTTTTAAATCCAAAAGAGTATATCAAAAAAAAAAGGAAAGAAAAGAATTGACAGTAAGTATGAAGACAAGATGAATTACAGTATTTTATCCAATGCGCATGCAAATGAGTTAAATACTTAAAACAATTTTACTCACTATCATTCATACTTCTACGACGATCTTGCTTTCTTGAGTAAGTTAATGTCATCCTTTATTGCCAGTCTGAACTCTTCATAGGTCATTACATTGAACTTCACTTTCATCACTTGTTCCAGTGTCGACACTGTGAGTTGACTTTTTCCTCGCTCCAGTAAGTGTTAATAGCACTGAAGAGCCTCTCCAATCAACATAGTCCCCGGTAAAGTAAACAAGAATTGCACGAGTGGCACAATCACTTTTAAATTTGATCCAACCCACACTAAATCTTTGTACACTATTTTCCATTTGCCCATCATTGTCTCTCTTTTCTCTCCCCATTGTTCAAGGTGTTCTTTAACACATCTGGATATTGCACAGTAAGTGTCAAAAATATGATTATCACTGAATTCCAACGAACTGTCTATATGTTTTACCTGCTCATAGAAATATGCAAACGACACCTGAATTTCTTCATAATGTAACTGATGTGTCAAGTAGTAAATGTTTCATCTTGTTTACTTCTCCGAAACAACGTTGTGACCACATCTCAAAGTATGTTATCACTTCAAGGTAAAACCTTCTTGACACTGAGTAGGCATATTCCTCTTTCATATTCCCTTCTTTTATAAGTTTCGTAAGTAAATTTCTAGCAGAAAACGGAAAAAAGTTTTGTTCAATTCTATCTTTGTATTTCCTCAGAAGTTCAAAATATTCAACAGAAACTTCAGTCGCTGTTATATCCTCCCTCTCAATTTTTGTAATTGTTTCAGTAAACAAGATTAGCTGAGCATGCAGAAAATACAGTCACAACTCACTTGTTTCGTCTCGAAAGAAATTGACTATAGCTATTGGAGCATTTTCGTCACTCAAAAAGTACCCCTTAAGTGGTTCATACTGATGTATAATTTTTTCTACACACGGAAGCAGAGACAAGAATCTCATCTTTGAGTGATACAAAAGACCCTCATAATGACAGCCAATTAACTCACAAAAGCTTTTCAAATTTTCTGTCCTTACAGTAAAAATACTGAAACTGTTGTATATTTTAAAAAACAACTTCTCAACATCGATCGGTATTAATCTCGAACACGCCAGAGAAATTCCATTGTGAAGGATATGAGCCCCACACCCGATAGGCAAAACATTTTTCTTCAACCTGCACTCTAGTTCGCTATGCACGTTTCCTGTTGTTTTATTTTTTATGCTTCCAAAATTTACTGGTATATTATCAGCTACAAATCCGATGACCTTATTTTCCAAACAAAACTCACGTGACGCTGGTGACCGGGTTTGATTCCAGGTTGAAGCTTAGGTGGTTCAGATCCCACGTTAAACTGTAGATCTATAGCTTTGGTGCAGAACTGAACATTAACTCTGAATCAATAAAGAGGGCACGGTGGCTCAGAGGTAGAGCATTTATGTCTATTGCATGGGGTCCTTGGTTCGATCCCCGACCAAGTAGGTCTGTGATGATCGCGTCCATGCCTTTGTCGGGGAACTCCCGTTTCCAACCACATTTCACTCCGCCAATCCTTCTATCATCATTCACTTGCCTTAATCATTCCGTCTTTCTTAGCCTTAAGGACATGATCGTGGGACGTTAAACTGAAAAGAAAGATTCATTCAAAAACAATCAACCAGCGTGAGGCTAATTCAGTTCCCGATGTTTGCAAATTTAGTCATTTACATTGTAAATGGTACGTCATAGCGCTTGCTTATGTTTCTTCATACTATTTCCATTTTATTTCATTGTTTCCATCCACATTAGCTTTCAATCATGTGTTACAACGAAAAAAAAGCTTCAAGTGTGTCAAAAATTGTAATAAAAGTGGAGTATTAGTACTATTCATAGTTACAAAGTAGCAACAGTATGGAACATTTATCCATTCAGGAATTTTTGGAGAGATATAAGAAAAGTTTCAACTACGGTTTTTGTTAAATTTTAAATATTCAAGTATAACTTTCGTTACTGAGAATACCGATAATTTTTTCATGCCTTTTAAGGAGTTTAGTCTACCGAAACGCCTTTATACAGGGTGTAAATGAACTAAACCGACAAACTGTAAGAGGTGGTTCCTCACATCAAAATAAGAGAAAAAGTTCATATGGACCTGTGAAGAAAAGTGCATAGTTTCAGAGCTAGGGGTGTCCAAAGTCGCGAAAAAGCCAAATTTTAAGAGGCATTTCCAATTCGAGAAACTGTGGATGGTGGTCCTTATCAGCGTAAAAGAAGGCATGCATATGCAGACCAAAAATGTACATTTCATTAATGTTCAATGGGTGTACAGAATAATCCCTGCAGGGTGCAATTCCCAGACATACCATCAACCGAATTTTGAAATATGTTATGATTTTATGATTGGTCCAAAGTAGGAAAAAGATAAATTTTGATAGCAGTGAACACGGAATCCCTTAGTACGATGTCGGAAGTGTTAAGGATCGTCAGCAGCACGGTCTCTCGTACTCGGGAAAACGCATGCTGTGATGTTTTCTTTCACGCTTATAGTGAAGAAAACGTGAAATATACCGTGACGAAATACATCGCATTACACGTTATTCTGAACAAAAAAAAAAAAAGGAATTATCGGTTTCTATCACGTATGACTTCTCTCCGAAGCATTGGATGTCCATTGTTGTCAATGCTTATCTCCTGCCTACTTTGGTCCCTCTTTGAAATCAGGGTATATCTTAAAAATCTATCGAGAGTATATCGGAGAATTACACCCTGTAGGAATACCCGGTACACCTATTAGAAAGTGATGAAATATGCACTTTCGGATTGTGTATGCGTTGCTTCCTTTACGCCGATAAGAACCACCATCCACAGTTTCTGGAATTCGAAATAGGACCTATTGAAATTTGGCTTTTTCGCAATTTTGGACAGCTCTAGCTCTGAAACTATGCACTTTTCGCCATACGACCATATGAACATTTTCTCTTATTTTGATGTGAGAAATCACCTCTTACAGTTTGTCGTTATAGTTCATATTTTTATCCATTTAGTTCGTTTGTCTTTCCATCCGTCTGACAGACGAAAATTTCAATAATTATTAGATGAGTCAAGATGAACTTTGATCAGGACGTATAACGTTAAAAAAATTGCGTATCAAGTTTTGCTGATGGACGTGATAGTCCAACCGGAAGTGGCAGAAACCAACCGTTTTTGATTTCAGCGTTGATCACTCGAAAGCAAAAACAGCGACAGGTGGAAAGAAATGATTTCCTACAATTGAATAACTGTTCAAAAAAAACATTTAATCTCCACCTTCATCTCTGTCTCCATAAATCTATACTTTTTTTTTGCGATATTGATATGATTATTTTATTGAAATATTAAAAAGCTTTTTTATATGAATGTACGAACACGAACTTTTCAATAGTGTAGTACTAGAGAAGAATAACAAAATACGTCAGGAGACAAATAACAAAATACGTCATGAGACAAATAAGTTGTTTGTCACGTAGTTCACTCTTTCCAACCAGTATATAAGCCTCGGAAAATTAGAACTTTTCAATCAGACATCGACTCAGATCTTACATCATACTTTGCGTCTGTAACCTGCGTCTCGCATTTGGACTAGAAGCCACGATGAAGATGGTCAACATTGAGTTGAGAGAGAGACCTCCGAACTACACATGTAAGTTTTATCCTTTGAATAATTTCAGTCTCTAAGAAGAAGTAATTTCTTCTATGGCAGTCTCCTGCTAAAGGCCTCATAGATAACAGACTTAAATCTTGCTTTATTTGTTAATTTCATTATTGTAAATCACTGCAGACAAACTTGAGCTCAATGAAATATTAACATTTTGATTTATTATGTCTGCATATTGTAACATGACATTTATTATTTGTAATAAATTTATATTTTGAAGATTCTTTCTTTTTCACACATACTACTGAATTTAGTAATTTACTGTTATCATGAGAAAAGATACTAACCACTATACTAAATGTAAATTAAAACTATTAAATTAAACATGGCTATCCCCGCAAGAAATAGAGACTAAAATATTCACGCAGCACATTAGCTTTGCTATGCTAAATAAAAGAGGCCTAGGTTACGAAACTACTTCTTCATGAGCATTGAAATACAACATATATACGATTTCTGCATGTCTTAAGGATTTCTGGCTTATATTTTCTTTTGGTTTTAAAGTACTTTGTAAACAATGGCTCGTAGACAACAAAATAACAATACTTCATCAACTCCTCCTTCTATAGCTTTTCCCATGTTCATAGATACCTTTGCAAATTACGAAGGTCAAGATGCGGAAACATTCATTCAGAAATTTGAACGATTTTCTTTATTGCATAAGTTAAATGAGGATACCCAAAAGCAAGTCTTCAAACTTTCGTTGACCCAATTCCCAGCACTTTGGCTTAACAGAAATGAGCAATTTCTAAATTTATCGTGGTCAGCCTTGAAAGCCAAGTTTTTGGAACAGTTTTCTCCTTCTTCTTCCTCTCTTGAGGCCACACTTTTGTTTCAGAAACGCCAACAAGAAAAAGATGAAAAACTCATTTCGTTTTTGTATGAGAAATATGATCTCTCACAACGCATTACACCTCCCATGCCTTTTAAATCGTTCTTATTGCAAACGATTATATCTCTGCAGCCTAGATTTGTTCCTTTGTTTGCTCAACATCAGTTTGAAAATTTTTCACAGTTAATAAACAAAGCTCAGATTATAGAAAATTCAGATGCTTTATTACGATACAGGACGGAACAGGAACACAAACACGTTGCATTCCAAGACTCCTCCGTTTCGTGTTCCACGGATGAACAGTTAGAAAAAATATCAAAACAACTTGAGGCATTGCAGGTAAATTTAGCAACGCGTGCAGAGGACAGTCAGGTTATTGCTTCAGTTTCTCAACAACAAGGAAATGACAAACAGTATTACAGGAAATCCCGTAGTGTTTCTCCTTACAAGAATAAAAATCAAGACACTGATCAAGGTAGGAAAAATAACTCACAACCCAAAAATAAGAAGAAACATAAGTTTTTCAATGGAAAACAAAATTCTAAGAGGTTTTGTCAACAGTATTATGCTGTTCCCCCTTTTCCATATTACATGCCACCTTTTGGACAGCCATATGGGTTCTACTTTCCATCTTTTACTCCACAAAATAACTATCCTGCGTTAGAAAATGGACCATAATCAAAAAACGGGAATCAATAGGGATGAGCATGGTAAGTTTTTCGGACTCCCACCCCGCAATTTAATGAATTAATCCCAATATATTCTCTGCCAACTAGAACAAATTCTGTATATTCCACCTCAAATTTAAATCCGGAAGCACCATCTTTTATACCTACTGCACACACAAGCTTGCAGGTTCCTAGAGAAAGTGTCGATACTTTTCATGAAAGGCAATCATTTCACTTGCCGTTCAAGGCAACAGCAAGTCAAGAGTCACATACCAGTTTCTTATACTCACAAACTAATTCCCTTGCAAGTGATATACATAATGCTACTACTATGTGTATAAAACAAAACAAGCATGATACACATGCCGTTCAGCCTCAGCAATCCCATGCTAAAGTAACAGTCCCTTTAGTATTTAGAAATCAACTTCCTTATGTAACTGCTACCATATCGAATCAATAGTATAACTTCTTACTGGACACAGGCGCTATGACATCTCTGATACATTACTCCTTAGTGCCGCGTAATTGTAAGATATTTCAACTAACTACTAAAGTATATGGCATCAGTTCTACTCCATTACATTTAACAAAGGCAGCATACATTCCGATAGTTATAGCGGGTAAAACTTTTCAAGTTTTATTCCGTATTTCCCCAATTGCCAATATTCCTATTTTACTTTCTAACAGATTTTTGACAAATCATGAGGCTAATATTTCATATAAAGCTAACACAGTTACTCTTACCCACTATGGGGACACCCATAGATTTCCTAAAGAAAGTGACAAAGAAACATCATTGCCTGCTAAAGTGAGTAGAAACTGCAAATTCAATTTCTATGTTAGACAAGGTACAGCCATTTCTCCAAATTCAATAAGGTATGATCCTCTTACTCTTGACACTCCAGTCTCGAATACTGAATTTATTGTTCAAAATCCAATCATTAGAAATATGCAAGGTTGTGTATTCATGCAAACAGCAGTAAATTCCAATAATATGTATTTACCGATAGTAAATCCGGGAAATACTAAGAAATATTTGCAGAAAGGAACACATATAGCTCAGGGCGCTTTATTACCAAAGGACACACAGAAGGCTCATGTTTATCTCATACGTAAACTTTACGAACCAACGAAAAAACAAACACGTGATAGGGTGGCCAAACGTCTTGAAAAAATCAAACCATACATAGACTACAGTAAATTTAATATTAATCCTGATTTAACGCCAGATCAACAAGAGAAGATACTTTCAGTTTTAAAAAGACCTCCAACATGTTTTTCTTGGCATAATAAAGATTTCCAAGTTATAGACTGCTACTCTGCTACACTTAATGTAGTAGACAGAGAACCATGGACAGTTGCTACATATACCATTCCTTTTCGTCTTCGTGCTAAAGTCAAAGAAAAGATACAGGAAATGATTGACAATGGAATCATATCAAAATCAGACAGTTTCTATAGAAACAATCTCATTGCAGTTCCTAAACGAGATTCAAACCAAGTACGTCTCGTCTTAGATCTCAGAGAACTTTCATCCCGTTCAAAACCGGTCAGCGAATTATCCCCTGGTGTTCAGGACATCTTAGACCAATTAGCACAGGCTCGTTACTGTATAAAAACAGACATGGAGCAAAGCTTTCATCAAGTCAAATTAGACGAGGCCGATCAAGAATTAACCAGTTTCAGCGTGCATCAATTAGGGTTACCTCACAGCCTCTTTAAAATGAATATTTTACCCCAAGGTTTTCGGACATCAACCTTAATTTTACATAGAATAGTTAAAGATATGTTTAGAGATTTTTCCCCTAAAGAATTTCTGTTTCGTATGTGGACGATTTAATTTTCTTCGGGAATACGTTTGACGGAATGCTTAGAGTCTTAGAAAAAGCATTGCAAACTGCAGAAAAATTTGGTCTTTTGTTTAGTTTAAACAAAACCCAATTTGGAGTACAGAAATTTAAATTTCTTGGATACATAATAGATCAGGGCACTATTTCACAGGACCCTGACAAAGTCAAGGCATTAACTTCATTAGAACGTCCGAAAACTCCCAAGCAGTTAAAAGCATTCTTAGCTGCATTGCAGTATAACAGAATGTTTTATAACAAACTGTCAATAGTTGCCGCCCCATTACACAAATTTGCTGCAACAAAAGAAAAGCTGTTGAAGTGGACCCCAGAATTAATTGAAGCCTTTGAGAAATTAAAACAAATGGTCACTTCAGCCCCCATTTTACAAATTTACAACCCGTCCGCTGAACATATGCTCGTCACAGATTCCAGTTCCATTGGCTGTGCTGCGGCGCTTCTGCAGAAACTTCCTAATGAAATACATTGGTCTATTGTACAATTTGCTAGCGCTACTCTCCCACCTAGAGTAAAAGCATACCCTATTTATTATGCTGAACTTTTTGCAGTGTTTTTCGCTCTTCGTAAGTTTTACAGATATCTAATAGGTGGACACTTTACTATTTTGACAGACAATTTGGCATTAGTAGCTGTCAAGAAAACTACAAATCTCACAGCACAAATGGTCAGGTGGTTAAGTTACATACAAATTTTTGATTTTACTATTCGCCACATTAAATCCAAGCAGAATGCCCTTTGTGATTATTTATCACGCCATTCTTTAGACTTATCCCCGGAAGAATATGAAGAAATAGAACCAGAAGAACATCCCTATGCTTTCTTAGTTTTAGATAGTAATACTGATATAGCTGAATTACAACGTTCAGATCCGAAATTTTCTAAAATATACAGGGTGTTACAAAATAAGGAGACAACTCATCCTAAGTATGCACTTTGGTCAAAGCAATATCAAATACAAGCTCATAAATTATACAGAATCATATATACACCAGCAGAAACTAAATTACATCTATGCATTCCAGATTCATTGAAAGATACAGTCTTTCAAGAATTTCATTCAGACACCCATCCTGGTTTTCATAAGTTAAAATTTCTAATCAAAGATAGATATTATATACCTAACTTACAAAATTGGCTCCGTTCAAAATTAAATGGATGCATAGAATGCAATAAATTTAAGCGAAATTATCGCCCTAATGATATTCACATACAAACACATCAGCCGTCAGTACTCTTTGACACTTGGTTTGTGGACGCTATAGGCAAATTACCCTCGTCAAATGGTTACAATTATATTTATGTGGCTACAGAAGCAGTAACCTCCTATGTAGTGGCTAAACCTGTCAAAGATATGACTACTGATACATTCCTCCAATTTATATATGAGAATATCATTTTGCAGTATGGTTCGCCAAAATGCATACATATGGATAAAGCTCCGAACCACACCGCCATTAAAGTACAGGAATTTTTTTAAATAGCTCAATATTCAGGCAAGATATGCGCTTCCCGCATCACATCGCTCCATTGGCTCTGTAGAGGCAGCAATCTGCAAAATTCAATCTGCCATTAGGTTTTTATCTAAACTAGACCATTCCACATGGTCTCAGTATGTCCAACAAGCTGTAAGTGTTTGTAACAATACGCCAGAGACACAATCAGGTACAGCTCCTTTCACATTACTTTATGGCCAACAATACAGATTTCCCATAGATAATATCTTACAGATACCTACAAATAAAGAGGACCAAGACAATAGACTATTACAAATTGATGAACTCAGGTCTTTGGTTCATTTCCATAAACATAGGATCTTTCAGCAATTAAAATCCAAAGCTCAAAATAAGCCCAGGGATTATCCTTTAGGAAGTCAGGTTATGGTTAAGAAAATGCACACAAAGAAGGGTGAGTCACCATCAATGTCTGCACTATATACAGGACCACATACAGTGAAAGCTAAGTCCTATCACAAAAATGAGTATATTATAGACATTAATGGTACATTGCAACCCATAGCCATAGATCGTTTAAAGCTTTACATCCCTGATACAACTCCATATCCTATTTTTCAAGCCAAATATAGAAAATACATGGCTAATAGTGTACCCAAGTAGTATTATAACTATAATGTACATAGTAGATACATATATCTCATTTCTATGAGTACTTCCTATATCTCTTATAATTGCTATATATATGTATATTTACATGTAACATTGAAATGTTCTACATTTCCTTTAGGTCGAGATGAGAAATTAAAAAAAAAGTTATTATGTTACGTTATTGCTTCATATGCTTTCTTTCTAATTGCATATCATAATATTAATATTTTTTCAATGCACAGAGATACTTATTTCAATATATATATATTCATATTTAGTATTTGTATATTTAGTTATATATTTAGTTGATACATAAAATATGTCTGTAAATAGTTTAGAATATAGGTATAATATCATCCTCTCCCTTACTCTTACAAACCTCTCCCCTATAATTAGTACACCCACCCCAATATAGGTCTAGCACCTACTCTATCACTCAGTCATTACTATGACTCAAACAACAGAGTTTGATTGACAAGTTTATGGGTATTTAGATCTCAAAAGAATTTTGGTTAAAGGAATCGAAATTAGGTTAACATTACTTTCTAAAAGGAATTTTCCAAGGTATTACATATCTGAATTTATTTTATTTCGAATAATATGACAGAAAGTCATTCAGTTCTTCCATATTCATCATATTGCAAAATTAACATGTCAATAACAAGTCAGGTTATTCCTCCTCTTTATATATAGTTTCCCTCTCACGTCACTTCAATTCTGTTATTTCTATATTTATATTTCTATAACGGCATTTCCCGTTATGCATATACTTCTATACAAAAATTCTCCGAAGTATGCGTGGTTAATTTCAAAGCCAGTTTTCTTTCAGATCTGTTGAATAACGTATGTATGTAATAAATCCTCTTTCCCCTTATCCCATTAAATTCGCGTTGTCACACCCTATATCCTAATCCCTTCTCACTCATGTATATATATTATTTAAAATATCAGTCATTAATCTCTCTCTCATCTCTCCTCATTCTACACGGCACCATGCCATCGCTCAGCTGTATCCAGCCTCCGAGATGATCTCGCTTCCAGAGATCACAGATGCCTAAGTAAAAGGACGACCAGTCACGATGATTGACCACAGACAGCAATCTACACAGCATTCCTGGTACTTCAATTGTCGTCAGCAGCATCCCATGCAGTCAACGTTCAAGTTTCAGCAGGTGTTTTCCAGTGGTTCTCCAGCAGATGCCTTATCGAAGTGGACTCAGCATGGACACGAACCAGTCACCTCCAGTGATCCAGTCTCACCTGATGGACCCCAGTTCAATTTCCCACCCCACCCCCATGTGTTTCACTCATTACATTCACAACAAGACGCCACAAACTATCGTCTTTGACTATTGTTTGTGTTACATCTTGTGTTCATCTTCGCTCTCCAGCATCACTGTTTTGGTTACTAGTGCCCAAAACAGACTTGCAGATGACCAGCGGCAGTGTTGACATCTTATGACATCAGTTCGCAGCCAGGGTTTCCGTCATCCGACATGATGTTCAGTGCAGTCATCCCACGAAGAGCTGGCCGCTCCCTGTTACGTCGCCCCTGCCTGATACGCAGTCAGCGTGATTCTATGGAGTCCGGACCATGAGAATCAGCACGCTCCTGTCCAATGGTTTCGTCTCTCACCAGATGCTCCATTTCTCATGTCACCGATCACCGCAGTTTATCAACAAAGGAAGACGTTCCTTCTCAGCCGATCCACTTTGCTGTTTCTTCACTGTCAAGGTCAACTTTCTCCAAGACAATGGACACGGTTTTCAAGTCACCGTTAACCTTTATGCTTCTATGTTTATAAACACTAGTGAAGTGCTTTTCAGAAAGTGAACGTGTTTTCATTTTCGTCTTTCTCTATTCAGTGTACTCAATATATACAGTACACAAACATCACTTCGAAATTTTTTGAAATATTAAAAATATTATTCTTTTTTTAATTTGATGCTAAAACATTCAAATGAAAGAACAATTTTAGCAGAAAAGGCTATGTTATGATTATTTTATTGAAAAATTAAAAAAAAAACTTTTTTATATGAATGTACGAACACGAACTTTTCAATAGTGTAGTACTAGAGAAGAATAACAAAATACGTCAGGAGACAAATAACAAAATACGTCATGAGACAAATAAGTTGTTTGTCACGTAGTTCACTCTCTCCAACCAGTATATAAGCTTCGGAAAATTAGAACTTTTCAATCAGACATCGACTCAGATCTTACATCATACTTTGCGTCTGTAACCTGCGCCTCGCATTTGGACTAGAAGCCACGATGAAGATGGTCAACATTGAGTTGAGAGAGAGACCTCCGAACTACACATGTAAGTTTTATCCTTTGAATAATTTCAGTCTCTAAGAAGAAGTAGTTTCTTCTATGGCAGTCTCCTGCTAAAGGCCTCATAGATAACAGACTCTTAAATCTTGCTTTATTTGTTAATTTCATTATTGTAAATCACTGCAGACAAACTTGAGCTCAATGAAATATTAACATTTTGATTTATTATGTCTGCATATTGTAACATGACATTTATTATTTGTAATAAATTTATATTTTGAAGATTCTTTCTTTTTCACACATACTACTGAATTTAGTAATTTATTGTTATCATGAGAAAAGATACTAACCACTATACTAAATGTAAATTAAAACTATTAAATTAAACAATATGGATGTGACTTGAGAAAAGAAGCTGTCATAGTAAATTTCGTATAATTACATTGAATGGTTGGAAAACTAGTGAAGAAATAATATAATTACTCATGAATTAATTCTTTCAAACACTTATGCTTGATTTCTTATGGTAGTAGGTATACTATAGGATTTTCTATTTCTTCAAGTTTCACTTCCCATTTATTGTTTTTAGTTTCTATAAATATACAGCGCTGCCAATTTAGTTCTATCCCAACTAAATCCAGTCTTTTTGAAGGTTGCCTAATTGTGGATTAGCATTGCAGTAGCTAGTGGCAGACCTGATTTTATTAAAATATAATCTATTTGAAATCTAGTTTTACTTTGAATATTCCATATCATGGTAATTTTCAATGTAAATCCTACTTTCCTTTAAAAAATAAATTTTGTCTTTTATTCAAACACTTATTTTGGAGATTTCACATATTTTAAAAATACGTAGTACTCTTGGAGTTTCGTACTAATAATGTTAACAACGTGCCGATATTTTGCCGGCTGTTTGGTACTTTTGTTTGGCTCAAACTGCCAATGATTGGAAGATGTAATATATAATTATTTTTGTTTGTTTTGATAATTTTTAGTGAGTGTGGACAATTTTATATTCTAGATGTTGCCACCCTACAACCTGATCTACTCTACCCTAGCACACACTGACGCATGTTTTTGCATAAATAACAATTTTCATGGCACACCAGTTTGGACGCATATAAATCTGTACGCTATCATTTGAGAATAAGCCGGAAAACTAACAGTGCAGAATGTCGTACATAGTCATTTAGAAAGTAAAATAAAATACGCATATCTTTCTTAAGTTTGATGACCTATTGTAAATCGGAACGATTATTATTTACGATACTGAAAGATAAAATAAAGTCTGATTATTTCGGTGCTGGTTTTAGTTTTTCTACTCAAAATCTGATTGGAAAATAAAATATTTGTTGACAATACTGTAAATAAATAAATAAACAACACACATTCTGAGTTTAATGATCTTCAGGTTTCATTTATCTTACGTTTCAAATCGAAAAATTACGATTTTATTAGAAAGGGCTCTAACGATTTTTTAAAAATAAAAAACATGTTTTATAAATCAGTATTTTAAGTAATAACAACCCTAAAATATAGTATAAGGTATTTCTATGGTGAAATTCTAAATTGTATGGGGAAAAGTTTTATTTATTTATTTATTTTTGAAACGTTGGGAGTGAGGGTCGTAGAAGAGAACTTTCTTAAAAATGTATCAAGTAACTTTGTTCATACTACACTGAATTGCGACCACGTGTCTAACACTTCGTTGTTCCATCGTTTGCTCAGAAGACGGCGTGGATACGACGTGGTGTGGATTCTGGTAGTTGCTGATATCTTTCCACTGGAATCTGACACCATATATTCCTGATGGCTTTCCACAATGAACCCACAGATGTCGGTGCAGGAATCATGATGCGAAGAGCTTGTCCCACAACATTCCATAAATGTTCTATTGGATTAAGATTCGGTGAGTTATTGGAAGGCAATTCATATATTCTGGCTCCGTGGAATGTTCCTTAAGCCAAGCAAGTACAGTCCTGTAACTTTATAACATGTAATTTTATAACAAAATGACGTGTGTCTATTTCCTTTATTTCATGGTTCTTCCATATACACTTTCAGTGATTGGCAACAATTGTCATCTAATAAAACTGATGCATTTGTTGCCTCTAGTACACAATCGCATAGAAAATTAAGCGACAAATGCATCAAAATTTGGAAGATGAAGTTAGAACACCTAAATACCGTATTCTTAGCACATCTTGTGCTGTTAGGGTATCTGAAACAGTATCTACCTAAAGAACGTACCTAGAACATGACAGATAAATGTCCCAAGTGGCGACATGAAAACAAATGACTGTTAGAGTGCTAATCTGAGCCAGGTATATAAACGCTATATTTGTGGTACATATTTGCAAATATCAATAAGGTGTAACAAATACCTAAAACTATAGGTAGCTGAAGTACATACTTGCACATGAATGTCATATTTACCAAGTGTCGGGTACCTAGAAAGTAGCTGGGTTGCCTAAATGACACATGCCTAGAACATTTTGTGCTGTTAGGGTACATGCCTAACAATTAGTAGAAAAAAAACTGAATATCTCGAGTAACGGAGAAAGACATTAAAAGTAAGGCTACATGAAAAACTATTAAATGAAGGGAAAAGCTTTAAATGTTTAGGTCCATCTGTTGCCAAGAATGGTGATTTGAATGTTGAAATAACACACAGAATGCAAGAGGGACGGCGAGATTTGAACAAATTATTATGACATTCTGTATTCGCAGAATCACGGTAAAGGATAAAGTAGGTGTTTAGAAAACAGTGTTTAGACCCAGCAATGATTTACGGAGCAGAAACATGGCTAATACAGAAAGCATATAAAATAAAGTTGGAATTTTATTGAAATGAGAATGGCATGCTAGATGGGTGTGATAAGAGGTAAAAAGAAAGTAAGGGAAACAGAAAACGTTCTAAAGATACCTAAGGTCCAGCCGCATTAGTATGGACATCTAATGGGAGGCACAAACGACTATGTACTCAGAACAGTGATGGCAATTATAGTGGATGGGAAGAGAAGTAGAGAAAGACAAAGAAGGAAATGGACGAAATAGTTACGAATGGATTCTAAAAGGAAATACTAACATGGAAACAATTCCGGGGCTGGGGTTATGGTAAAGATTCGCCAGATACGTAAAACCTATATTAGTGAGAAAAGACACAGAAAGAAGAAGATTAATCTTTAGTTTATTCATATAGTTCTCCCGTGGTTACGCTTTTACCATTTGTAATTTTGACTTGGAACACCCGGGTTCGATTCCCGGCGGCAAATCATCTGGTTATAATCCCGCAACATGCTCTAGGTCCACATCTTATCTAACCTCTCTGCTAAAAAGTTTGCTCACATCAAATAAGTTTATTCATAAGTCTTAATACATAATATTTAAGTAGCGTTTATTCGATGAGATTTTGAAAATATAGTAAAGACTGGAATACTATTGTAGATTGTAGCATTGAAATGGTTTTAAAGTTCAAGGAACTCTCTCATTGAATGAAATCATACCGTGAACATTATCTTCTTGAATTGGAAAATATACAATAGGGTAAAACAAATATATCTCGCAAATAGTAAAAATTGATTAAGAATGATGTTTACCTGTATTTTGGTAATGAATTGGAATAAATGAGTCTGTGTCTGACCGGAAGAAGTAACCTGACAAATTTGAATTGCTATTGCAGGCCTAAGTAGGTATATTAGAAACCAAGATGGCAACACAGGAAGAGAGCACGTCCTTGTAATACAACTCTCAAACGATATTTTCCGTAACTGGTTAAAAATCGTTTCCATATATGTTTTTGAAATATACACCAAACTGTTGAAAAAAGTCTTGACCTCGTCTCAGTTCTCAAAGAATTATTTCTCGTTTAGTCTCGTCTCGTAAACTCATGTACAAAATTCATACCTTGACGTTTTCTTGCTTGATTTCATCTACAATTCTTTAGAATCATTTCCTCTTGCGAGTGGTCTACGAAGAGTGTGATATAACAACATTTAAATCATATTTTTAATTAAAACATATTGTGTAATAATTTGCATGTCTTTAAACGTGGATAAATCTCTTCATTGTGTTCATACAATTACTTTATTAATTTATAATCTGTATATTTTGATTTGTTTAGCACTAAAACAGTGTTTGATATCAAAGACTTTGGAGAATTAGTGTTGTTCACGAGAATCATGACATTTTTGTCTCGTCTCTAATTAAGCTATTCCTTCTCTCGTGGACGGCATTATTACAATTAACTATTGTAATAATTTATAATTTATTCTCAAATAAATTATAACTCAAATGTTATAATTTATTTGAGAACATCACGTACATGTGAAGACCAAAGAGTTATCAGGAACATTGGTAGATGCTATATAACACCAAAGGCAATAATCATATCGTCAAATATATATCACGAGAAAGGAAGTGTCAACATGGAGTGCGTGCACCCTCGAAATGAAACATATTTATAGTTTTCTTTTTATTTTTGTCAGAGTAAGTCTTCATATATTGTGTTGATAATATCTTATGAATAGTTTGGCTAAGTGAAGACTACAATATTTACTGTCATAAAGTTGTAGAAAAGACTTTTGATAATAATAATATCGTTCTTAAGATAAGATCAGAAAATACATAATACTTCAATTAATATAGTTATTTCAGCTCGACAATACGATTGCGTATAATATACCAGTTCATTATTTAATTGTTGTTTGCATAACGATACTTTTATCCGTGTTCCTGTTCCCTTAAGACACATAAGCGATTTTTCAGGAAGATAATTTCATACAAAGTATATCCAAGAGGATACTTTCGTGCAAACCTTGTTTCCATGATCTTTTTCTAGATAATACTTGTTTCCTGTGTCAACAATGTATCATGTCCTTATTTTGTTGCGAAGACTAACATACTTCATTTATTGATATTAATATCTTACTCTCTTGAGATTGAGTTCTTAGTTAATTCAGTTTCAATTATTAGTGCCCTAGCAGCACTGACATTGTTTTCTGCGGAATGAAATTCTGATATTGTTTCAGTTGTTGGTCTCAAGAACCCAGAAGCTCATGGTTGTTCTTCGCAATTTATTTGGTTGTAGGATTTATAAAGTAATCGTTAAAATACTTTTGACTTAACAGGTAAGACTTATTTTTAAACCAAGTTTTATCATTTAGAAAATATATATTAAATGCTCCAAACACACTTCACGAGCTAGTGGTTATATAAGATGCGTATAAAAAATGCGTATCGTTTTCACAAAACTTCACAGCTTTCAATTACCGAGTTGTTATATTCAATTCCATGGTTTTCAACATGGTTCCTGTCCACTTTTACACACTATTGTAAGTTTTATATCTTGTGAGCGTGTGGCACCCCCTCACTCCCATTCCATTTTAAATTTCCCAGTTACTGTTGGCTGAATTGGAATGAGGCTCCATGTACTGTTCGTCGACGCAAACTGTGTTCTAGTTTTATCTTTTTATAAGTTGGCAATCCTGTGAGTGGTGACTCGTGCTTCCTGTTCACCGAATAAAGGAGGGGCAATGTGGTGAAAATGATGCAAAATATAGTCCGTTAAACTCAATCTTCATCGAAAATCACTTTTACTGTTTTGAACATTTCAATTATTTCGCTTTAATGGTGAACTCATTTAGCACCTCTCAATATGTATATTTTTTATAAAAAAAAACATTTCCTATTGATATTTTTAAAATATTATTTTGTCATGTATAGCGCAAGCTTACTGACGCCCAGTAAGAAGCGCGGGTGTGCTTATTGATGGCGGCAAGCTGAATGGTTCCGTATACATCACGTTCACTAAAAATCAAAGGATTCTTCAACCATCTTCATGAGAATTTTAAATCTAGTTACGTAACATACTAAAGTAACGTCGAAGCAAGTATAAAAATGTAAAATTAGTGCAAAACCAAAGGATGTATAAAAACAGCGCTTGACATTCGAAATAGTGAAAAGCAATGATTTGTGAGCATGGAACCTTAAGAAACAAATAGTTGAATGTATTCGCAGTTGAGAAAGAAAACTAAAACGGAGCCTAAATGATGACCATTGATCAATCAACCAGCATCTATAAAAACTTTTCATGAATGGGAATAACAACGTAACCCCCCCCCCCAAAGCCACCAATTTTTAGTGCAACAAAATATAGTGTGAATAAGTAGCGTGTGTTAAGTGTTTGTGCATTGTATAATTTAAATATCAGCCGGCATTCACAATCGATTATTTTCTTCAAAGAAAGAAAGAAATCAATAATCCACTATTATTTCTTCGTAATATTTGCGCATGAAAATCGTTATGGGCTTATGATGTGCTAATGTACGTTGAGTAAATTTTACAATAACATGTAATAATATTGTATACGTAAGTATTACATATAACTTGTGTTCATTGAATAAAAGTTACATATGGTACATGTTTGGTTTGCAATCACCTTTACTGTGTGCTCTACACAAATCACTACTGAAATGGTGGATATTCCATCTAACTACTTGTGATTATTTTGTTGATGTCAGCAGGCGTGGCGAGGACGGTGGGCGCCCGAAGTCGCAACCTCAATTGAGTGTCACATTGGTTCGAGATCCTGCTTGGAGGTTTGCGCATGTTTTATTTTAGTGTTGTCAACTGTCCGGCGAATGTCCTCTTTCCACCAACTGCTAAAATCCACCGTAGGTAAGGCGTATCGAACAAGACTCGAACTCAGAAGGGTATGTGAATTAGCTTATCCCGAATGGGACCAGGTAAGGATCAGACCCTGCAGGTCATAAGAATGGCGCTCCGAAACAGGAACAGAACTCCTTCACCGTACATGTAAAAAGTAGTGATTTATGTGTAGAAACGTAAAGGTATAAAGTATCTGACTCGTACTTAGAAATTTTCTGCAATTGTGAAAAATGGATGAAAGTAATGTTAAGTTAGTGCTGGACGCACTTAAAGCAAATAAAGAGGAACTCATTGAACAAACTAATAAAGAAATGCAAAATTTACGCGAGTCTTTAGAAAGCAAAATTGAAAAAATCAACGAATCTTTAGAAAATAAAATAGAAAAAAGTAATACATCTTTAGAAAACAAAATTGAAAGGGTTAGCGAGCAAACTAATAGTGTACGTGAGTCTTTAGAAAGCAAAATTGTTGAGATCAATGATTCCTTAGAAAACAAGATGTTAGAAATCTCTGAGGCAACAAAACAGCAGATCGACGATAAACTCCAGGCACAAATAGAAGTTGCAAAGAAAGAAATTTGGGGTAAAAGTGAAGAAAAGGGGGTCCAAGAAAAAATTGAATCAATTGAAGCTCCAATTGAAAAGTCTAGTTGTGCAGATGTAGAACAAGGGTGCCAAAAGGTTGTAAATGAGTTAGTTTTTGTTAGCGCTTGCAATGGTAAAGAAAAAGGTAGTCAGCCAGTATCATACAAATGTAAAGGTTTAGTTAGCCAAACTGTTACGTCAAGTAGGCCTAGTGTTCGAAGTTTAAACAGAAAGTAAATGCGTTGAACAGAAAATATTTGTCATGTTACGGAGGAAAGTGCACTGATAGGTTTTGTACGTGTAATTGTACTAATGTAGTAATATTAATGAATGGAGGCAAGAGAATGCGCTCTTTACTCATTAGTCATATGTTGAATTTAATGGAGCTAGGATGCGTCCAAAGCACGTTACAAACAGATAAGTTAGCATGTATTCCAAGTAATGACATATGTTCGTACTTCGTGAACATAGTTAGGGTTCAGATTGACAAAAAGGAAAACAGTGGTAACAGTTCTCACTTGGTGGTAATAAATATGTATGTTGTAAATTTCAAGCGCATAAGGTTTTATTGTTTTCTATGCACCCAAATATGTGTAATGAATGATGAAATCAGTTCAGGCACTAGTAGCATCAAAGAGAATAATGTTAGTGGAATGTCATGGCACAAACAAGTTGAAAGTTGTCGAAATAATTTTAGTAAGTTGCAGTACATTTTGAATAAATCCGTCAGCAAGTATAAATATTGGTCACAGCGTAGTAAGCACACGTCCGATAAGAAACGAAAGTTGTGTAAATTGAAACGAAAGATAAAAGGCATGCACAAAATATTGCGATCTTTTGAAAGAATGTCAAAGTTTGTCCGTAGGAATTTTAAGAAAACCCAATGTAAGCACAAAGGCAATTGTATGGTGGTAAGTAGTAATGAAAAAAGCAATGTAGTCACTCCAGAAAAAGCACAATCAGAAAATGTAAGTGAAAAGCGAAATGAAAAGTTGAAACCTAGTAAGCGTTGTAAGTTGTTCAAAAGGTCAAAAGTCAATGCAAAAGGAAACGATATGCAGGAATTAGTCGTTAAAAATCATGATGGTGTCCGTGAAAAATGTGGAAATCAGGTGAGAAAACCGTGTCGTAGCCAAGCGTCGAAAATTCAAAACAAACGCGAGAAAAAGGCAAAAGTTAGGTTAGTCCAACGAACTTGTGCTAGGTGGCACGGGCATTCAGTAACAGCACCCACGCGTAAGCACACAGGGAAATGAAAAACTGGGTTGATCATAAAAGCAAATTCGATGTTTCATACAAAATTGGGCAGAGAATTTCCCGTAACAAAATTTTGAAAGAAAATAAGTGCAGTAAACATAATTACGAAATATGTGGAAATTGCATGTTAGTGAAGTCGAAAGTCAAAATTTCTGTCAATATACGATTTGTTGTTGCTACTGACAGTGAAAAATCACACGCGTATGGAAAATCAGTGATTATTAAAGTAAATATTTGTTGCAGAAAACACACAGGCAATTACGAAGACATGTTTATTAAACGTTTTGGAATAAAATTCAAAATTCTTGTTGTACTTGAAAAACCAAGAGTAGGAATTGGATAAAAACATGCTTGCGAGAAAACTGGATGGTGTACATTTTGAAAATTTGACCGTAGCAATGTTTAAGATTTTTGAATATTACAAAAAAAAAAGGAAAAAAAAGATGAATGCAAGATTAAATATTTTGTTTTTAGAATGTAAAGAAATTAGAAATTGAGAAGATTGGTAAATTGTTAGATCCTTTAACTGGTAAATCAATTGGATCACATTCTGTGGATAGACTTAAGGTGTGGAAACCTACGAAACAAACTCGTAAAATCTGGTTAGATCTTGCAGTAAAACATAGTTCTGAGAAATACCATGATGTAATTTCAAGCGAATTTAAAAATTCAGATCTAGAAAGTAGTGTTGAAACTGTTCTTTGCAATGCATTAACCACAACACCAGTGTGTTTATCTCAAAGTGTTCAATCCAGAAGTAATAACCAACGAATACATAAAATCTTGGAGAAATTGTTGGGTATTGATAAGTATTTGAATTTTCTGTACTGTAAAAATTTATGTTCATCTGATGTATTGGAATTTGCGTTAGTAAATCTACAGAATCCTTATGTGGCACTAAATGAACAAGTACAAGGAATGTAAAAAAAAAAAAAAGTCGTTTCATATGATATATGCAGGCATCTGTGACCCGCTATGCGACTTCCAGATGGCCGTTGATATTTCTTTTCCAAAGTAATGGAAAAACTAGCAAAGAAATATGCCAAGTCATGGAGATGAGGTCTCCCCCCTTTTTTATATATATTTTGGGTAACGCTATATTTATGTAATGCTCGAAGTAAGCTATTTTGGTACAATCCCATACCTAATTATTTTAAGTTTTTAACCTTGCATTCTTTAATTCTGCCTCATCTCAGGGTGGTAAAACGAATAATTCATTGTGGGTAGGTTTCTTCAAAATTTAGCCAGGCAGATCCTGTCGAGTGATCAGAGAGAGTCATAACTAAATTATTACGTAGTAAAAATTTAGCTGTGGATCTCAAAGGCGCCGATAAATTTTATTAAATCTCGACCAAAACGTATATTATTGAATATTGTGCGAAAATAAAGTTTTTAATATGTAATATGTTTTGAAAAATTGTTTACTAATGAGAGAACCCATTTCGTATATTCATGTCACTATACTATTGCATTATATTTGAAAATTAACTTGTAAGTTGATATAGTGTTGCTTAAATGTTGTATTTTAAAGGTTTGAAGAATGGAAATATTACATTATTAGGAGTTAATTTGAAAATTAGTTATAAGGAAAAATATATTCATAAAAAGGTTATTTTTGGATTTTATGTCATTTTTCTCAAAATATTGAAAATTTCATATGTTTAGTACGATAAGAATATTTAGTGTAAGGTGTAATAATACGAGTCAGATACTTGCAAAAAAAAAAAAAAAAAGATTGAAATTTTATGATTTAAGTAATGGTGTAAGAAATATATTGGTTTGATGCTAATAAAAAGAATATGAATAGTATATTATATAAAATGAAAATAAAATAGATAATCAATATTACTCAACTTATATTGAAATATTGTCTTATAAAAACAAATGTAATTTTATATTTTCGCATACACACAAAAAAAAAAGAAAAAGAAAGCACATTTAAAGTGAATAGCCCATAAAATAAAAGCCCATCTACGTTTGTGTAAAGTGTTAGTGAACCATAATGAATCAAATGTTAATAATGAAAGAAAGAAGAGGAATAATGACCGGAAAAGTAAAATTAAGAAGAGGTAACTCAAAATCCCAGGATTCTGATAATCTTCAAAGAAGATCATCGTCCGTTTCGCACGCCATTTGTGAGCGTGTGGCACCCCCTCACTCCCATTCCATTTTAAATTTCCCAGTTACTGTTGGCTGAATTGGAATGAGGCTCCATGTACTGTTCGTCGACGCAAACTCTGTTCTAGTTTTATCTTTTTATAAGTTGGCAATCCTGTGAGTGGTGACTCGTGCTTCCTGTTCACCGAACAAAGGAGGTGCAATGTGGTGAAAATGATGCAAAATATAGTCCGTTAAACTCAATCTTCATCGAAAATCACTTTTACTGTTTTGAACATTTCAATTATTTCGCTTTAATGGTGAACTCATTTAGCACCTCTCAATATGTATATTTTTTATAAAAAAAAAAAAAAAACATTTCCTATTGATATTTTTAAAATATTATTTTGTCATGTATAGCGCAAGCTTACTGACGCCCAGTAAGAAGCGCGGGTGTGCTTATTGATGGCGGCAAGCTGAATGGTTCCGTATACATCACGTTCACTAAAAATCAAAGGATTCTTCAACCATCTTCATGAGAATTTTAAATCTAGTTACGTAACATACTAAAGTAACGTCGAAGCAAGTATAAAAATGTAAAATTAGTGCAAAACCAAAGGATGTATAAAAACAGCGCTTGACATTCGAAATAGTGAAAAGCAATGATTTGTGAGCATGGAACCTTAAGAAACAAATAGTTGAATGTATTCGCAGTTGAGAAAGAAAACTAAAACGGAGCCTAAATGATGACCATTGATCAATCAACCAGCATCTATAAAAACTTTTCATGAATGGGAATAACAACGTAACCCCCCCCCCCAAGCCACCAATTTTTAGTGCAACAAAATATAGTGTGAATAAGTAGCGTGTGTTAAGTGTTTGTGCATTGTATAATTTAAATATCAGCCGGCATTCACAATCGATTATTTTCTTCAAAGAAAGAAAGAAATCAATAATCCACTATTATTTCTTCGTAATATTTGAGCATGAAAATCGTTATGGGCTTATGATGTGCTAATGTACGTTGAGTAAATTTTACAATAACATGTAATAATATTGTATACGTAAGTATTACATATAACTTGTGTTCATTGAATAAAAGTTACATATGGTACATGTTTGGTTTGCAATCACCTTTACTGTGTGCTCTACACAAATCACTACTGAAATGGTGGATATTCCATCTAACTACTTGTGATTATTTTGTTGATGTCAGCAGGCGTGGCGAGGACGGTGGGCGCCCGAAGTCGCAACCTCAATTGAGTGTCACATTGGTTCGAGATCCTGCTTGGAGGTTTGCGCATGTTTTATTTTAGTGTTGTTAACTGTCCGGCGAATGTCCTCTTTCCACCAACTGCTAAAATCCACCGCAGGTAAGGCGTATCGAACAAGACTCGAACTCTGAAGGGTATGTGAATTAGCTTATCCCGAATGGGACCAGGTAAGGATCAGACCCTGCAGGTCATAATCTCACTACATAATAGTTTGAGAAGTCTTTTTGTGGGTATGTTTCAGACACTAGAAAGTATTAGTCCCGAGTAGTGCTCTCAAACGGGTCGGGTCAGCTCGGGTCGGGTTACAGGTCGGGTCGGGTCAGGTCAGTCGGGTTATCGGGTCGGGTCAGCTCGGGTCGGGTTGTCGTATCGGGTCAGCTCGGGTCGGGTCAGTCGGATCAGTTCACTTTGGTCAACTGAGTTTAGGTTGAGTTTAAACTCGGCTGGAGTCGAAAGCTGCTGTTTTTCACTAGCTGCCTAATTAAAAATAGCAATTTTCAATTGATTTTATAGAAACCATAAATCTATTTTGAACACTTGCAGCTAGTGTTTTTATGATAAATGCTTGTTTTTCTACTTGTGTGTAATTTAATTTTTAAATGTGGAAGATTGATTTTACCAATCGACTGTAATATTAATATCTACGCCAATATGGAGTCTGGATTTAGAACAAAACTAGAAGTTGTTTAAGCAACGCCAAAAGAGAGATTGGATATGGACGACCAAGCCCAAGCAGGGCCGCGGTGGCTCAGTGGTAGAGAATTCTTCTCTGGTGCATGGTGTCCAGTAGCGTAGCTAGAGTTTTTTTTCAGGGGGGGCAATGAAGGGCCCAAGAGGATTTTGAGGGGGACATCTCCAATATATATATATATATATATATATATATATATATATGTGTGTGTGTGTGTGTGTGTGTGTTTGTGTGTGTATTCAAGGTGAATGTTTCCATCTTTATTGTTCATGATTTTACTCTGGAAAACAGTGAAAATATAAGAATTTATTACCTCAAACAGCTAGGATTCATTAATGCAATTGATTTAATATAAGTAAATAGTTATTTAATCATGGCGTTTAAAATATGTGTAGCTGGTTGACTTAAGTGGAAACAAATACACTTTTACAGGTAAAGAAAATAACTTATAGGTTCATGCCTCTACTTGAAGAGGATCTTTCTGTTCGTGTGGACAGCAGCAAACATATCCACAACTTGTTAAAGATCTAACGATTTAGCAATTTTCTTCTCAATATAAAGTAACACTAAGTTTTTCAACCTATCATGAGTCATTGACTTGCGTATACAAGTCTTTAATCTCTTCAAAGAAGAGATTCACATGTAGCACTAGAAACTGATATAATCACAGAGATGATACCTAGCTTGTAGGTTTCTAGGAATGCGTTTTTGTAGACACAAAGATGATCAACGAAATTCGTTAAGGAATCAGCTTTCGTTTTCTTCTCGTCTTCATACAACTTAATTGTTGGAGCAACCCACATTATGCTTTATTTATTGTTTAATTATGTTTTTTTTTAAATTATGCTGTATTGTTAATTTCAATGATTATTTTACATTAATCGTGTATAATGTATATTTATTATACATCAAATATTCTAATTATCTTGATCTATTTATTGATATTTTTTGCAACTAGTTTCACTCATATTTAATGAACTTTCTACTTAATTCATTTTAAAGAGATGTGCTTTGCTCGAATAAATTTTTTCTATCATTTGTGTGCGCCTTACAGGTACATATATACAGAAAGGGAAAGTAAAAGATGCCACCGAAGTACAGAAAGTGCTTAAGTTCAAAAAGTAAACATAACAATACAGTGATGACGCCAGAGGGGGGCAAGGGGGCGAGCGCCCCCCTAGTAGCTACTTCTGCCCCCCTGACTGCCGCCTAGACTGCCCCCGCCCCAGACTCGTACAATCTTTAAACATTCTTCATGTAGTATTATATATCAGTATCATAACCAATCTCATTGACAAATTGTAGTCTACTTTCCATGAATTTACTATGTGGCAGATTAATCCTCAAGCTTTCTTCTTTGAGCGTCTGGGTATGCACGCATATTTCTGTTTTCTAATTTAGCCCCTTTTGAGGTAAATTTTAGTTATACTTCTTTCTTATGATTTTTAATAATTGTGCCTAGCGAACAATAGTAGATTTGGTCGACTTGTTTTCTTCTCATTGGATCAACTTCGATTGGAAACAAAAGAAAGGTAAAACCAGTTACGTAACTTGTTTGTATTTGTCCAGGTTTGAAGTTTTCAGTTTCATATTTTGTTTTATTTAAAACTTCTTTTTTCTGAAACATTATTCTCGGCTTCCAATATTCAGAGGATGTGCTTATAACAGCTTAGTTTGCAACTACTAGGGCCTAATTTTTTGAAGGAGATAAAAAGAGTTGTGTTTTCCCTTCCTGCAAGTGATAATAACAAAATTATGGAATGAAATTGATTCCCAATAAAATGTATTGTCAGAGTGCTGATCTTTAGTTAGTAATTGGTTTATACTAGTGCTCCTTTACTTATTTTGTTTCAAAGTACTGACATGACGTCTACCATATTGACTAGGAACTGCTGAAAAATTCGTAGCCCAACCCAGAAGGAGTGCACGTGGATTGGTGAAGTTTTACTTCTTCTTCTCTTCCCCCGAGAGTCAATATACTACCTTGTATAGTGCTCCAGCTTTTGCAAAAAAGTTTAAAAAATCTAGATTTCCTCGCACCACTGTTCGTAGCACTACCCCTATCAGATCTAAAATGGCATCTTTCAAGTGTTATTTAAGTTTGGGAAATAAGTACACGTAATAGTTAGACGGAGCTAAATCTGCGGAATAAGAATGATGATCTAGACATTGAAATCCTAGATTATGCAATGTCAGTTATGTTCGCAGGGGCTTGATGGACAGGTATATTCTCCTGAAGGAACAGAATTCCTTTGTTTTCATTTTCCGCAGCGTTGAACTTTGAATTTTTCTTTCAGTTTTATAAGTAATGTAGAGATTCTGGATTAAATATCTGACCATTGAGGAGGTAGTCTACCACTCCATACTTATACCAGAAGAATGTTCCAAACAGTTTCTCAACCTACTTCTGTGTCTTGAACTTCTTGGGGCGATGGAGAAATGAGTGCTACTACTCCATTGACTGTTGTTCCGATTCAGGATCATAGTAGTACAACCATATTTCATCTATGGTTACTATTCGCCAGCGAAATTGATCAGCATTACGGTCAAATTGGAAGAATACTTCTCTTAATGCCGTTACCCTTTTATTCTCCTGACATATATTTTGGGAACCCATTATGCCGAGAACTTGCGCATACCCAAGCCATTCTGAATTATGCTACCGACGAGTTCCAAAGAAATGCCCAGAATCCCTGACACAAGTTTTGCTGAGAAGGTAAAAACTGAGAAAGCGGGGTGCAGACCTCAGACTATAATAAATATAAATAGCTTAAATGATTTTTGTCACAGAAAAACTGGGGTGGCCTAGGCCCTCCGGCCCCGGGCTATATCCACCACTGGCTGAAATGCTGCAATTTTCAAGAATAATGTCACAAATTGCATCCATGATTCCAGGAAGAGTCATTGCTTTTAATCATCCTGGATGTAAAGCATAATTTGTTGAGAAATTGCTACGTTTATACTAAGCCAATTACTTCTTCAACACTATATATAACGGAGGAGAGTCCCGTGGTGTTTCACTGATTTCCTAATTAATTTACTTCGGTGACTTTCCTTGGTGGAACAAAAATGTTATAACAGTAAGGATCTGGATGTTCGTGAAATTATCTGTTTGGGCACACACAATCACTTCAGAGGCCTGAGAAACAATAAGAATTTCATTATTAATACGAAAATTTATATTTGTACATACAGAGATATGTTTTTCTAAAGTACGGTTTCATTTTTCTACCTAGTACCTACACTCCTTCTGGATTGGACTACGACATTTACAGCAGCTCCTCGTAAATTCTCTCTCTAGCTCTCTCTCTCTCTCTCTCTCTCTCTCTCTCTCTATATATATATATATATATATATATATATATATATGTGTGTGTGTGTGTGTGTGTGTGTGTGTGTGTGTGGAGAGAGAGAGAGAGGGAGAGAGCGAGAGATACGTAGCATATAGACGAATGTGTTACTTGTAGCATACGCGAAAGTAATTCAATTTATGTTTAGGCTTCAAAAGTTTCATTGAAAAATATTTCATGTGCAGACGTTACTTATTTGTTAGTTACAAATTTTATTTGAAATAAGTTTAATTTATAATCATATAGATCTAACATAAAAACAGCAACGAAATACACAATGTAATGTAAAATAAGTCAAACGTAATAAATATGTCATTTTTGGTATGGCAAATAGCCGCTCTCCGAAAATGTATCTATCCCTCCTTTGCCCTCCTAAGAACTTAAAGCTGGTGTTGTCACTGTAACAATATAGTATGGAATTCTTGCATACTATTCATTGTTGGCGGAAAAATTTCTTTTACTTTCTTTTCTCCACATCAAAGGATTGCACCGGAAAGTTTACAGAAATGAAAATAAGCTCTTCATTGTTGCAATGTTATGTTCTCAATGATTTTGCATTGTAAATATTGGCTTTAAAAAATATTAACACAGTATGTTAAACTTTCAAAAATTCCTTCAGATTCATGGTCCAATTTACTAGATTCATGAAAAACCAGTGTGAACCAGTTTGCTTCCCTGCAGCCTTTTCCAAAAATTGTGCTATATATTTTAAATTATGCTTTATGCTTTATTTTCTAAAATTATGCTTTTAAAACTAGTTTCCCAATGTGAGTGCATTTTGGCGTTCACCCAGTGTCGTGACCATAGTGCTCTCAAACGGGTCGGGTTGACCCGACCCGACCCGACCCGTGATTCGACCCGACCCGACTCGGATCGGGTCAGTTCGGGTCGGGTCGGGTCAGTCGGGTCAGTTCGGGTCGGGTTGTCGAGTCAGTCTACTCGGGTCGGGTTGTCGTGTCGGCTCAGTCGGGTCAGCTCGGGTCGGGTTGTCGGGTCGGGTCAATCGGGTCAGCTCGGGTCGGGTTGGGTCAATCGGGTCAGCTCGAGTCGGTCAACCGGGTCAGCTCGGGTCGGGTTATCGGGTCAGGCCAATCAGATCGGATCACGGTTCGGTCAGTCGGGTCGGGTCGGGTCAGTCAATTCGAGTCACGGGTCGGGTCGGGTCGGTCTTCAACCCGACCCGACCCGACCCGTTGAGAGCACTAGTCCCGAGAGAATGCTTGGACTGAACTTAGTCCCGAGAGCATTTCCTACGCAACAAATTCTTCAGTTTTGAAAACAGTCTAACCAGAACTAACTTCTTATGGTCTTAAATAAGAACTGAAGCTTTTCTGGTGTCGTGATTAGTATATTTTTTTCTCGGCAATCGGCCAGGTGAATTCTATGTCGTCCAAAGTTTTGAGAGCCAACAACACTATTCTCGAAATGTTGGATGACGTAAAATTCATCTGGCTGATTAGCCGAGAACAATTATGTTATTCATGTGGTCAGTCAAAATTATTTCCACGATAGAATGAGAAAATCCTGTAAGGTTATATATGTCCTCAAATGTTAGTCTTAAACAGTGTTGGGCAAATTTCAATTGAATTAACAATTAACAACTAATCTGTAAATTTAATTGTTAATTGCAATTAACAATAGAAGTAAGTAATGGTTAATTGTTATTTGCAGTTGGCCATTAATAATGGAGAATCAATTGCAATTAATCAATCGATTGAAAGTAATAGCACTGGAAAGTCATTGCAATTGAATTCAGTCATTCAATTGCAATTGAAATTAATTGGCAATTAATTCAATTTCAATTGATTTCCACAGCAATTACTTTCAATTGATTGATCAATTGCAATTGATTTTCACTGATTAATTTTCAACACTGTAGTTCAGAGAGGGTGTGGGGCAATGAAAATTTTAGCCACGAGCAATTGACTTACCACCCATCCTGACCCACGACCCACCGTGATCCACACTGACCCACCACCCACCATGAACCACTCTCACCCACTATGATCCACAGACCCACCAAAACTCTTTGTCATCAACTCTCACCCATGATTCGCGCCCTCTTCTATACTGACTAAAGAGTTTAAACTTGTAATAAAACAAGCCTATAAAATTATTTCTCATCGGAGTTTGAATTTCTACGATCAATCGCTCAAATACCGCTCTATTACAATAACGGTGGATCCGACCTTTCTAAATAAATAAAATAAAGAGTTTGTGTGCGTTTGTCTGTCTATCTTTGTGCAGCCTGTGGACCAGACAAGTGGACCGAAAGTTTTCAAAATTTGGTCACGGATAGCTTGGTCTAGGCCCCAGATCAAGACGAAGAGGCTTTTTTTTTCAAATTTCGAAGTAGGGGGTCCCAGGGGGACGTCTCCCGGGACCGGCCTGGGGACCAGACAAGTTGACCGAGAGTTACCAAATTTTGGTCACGGATACCTCGGTCCAGTTCCCACACGAAGACGAAGATTTTTTTGACAAAATTCGAATCAGGGGTCTAAGGGAAGCGTTTACCGGGACATGTAAAAGTAGTAGAAAATGACCGATATTAGTGTCGATTTCATAGCTTTTGCGGTCGCTGAGATCAATGGTGAAACTCCGATTGCATTAACTTCCAAATTCACCTTATTCGGCTGCGGGTCTGGGGTCAATTGGGGTGCGGAAGCGATACCGAAACGTAAAAGTAATCCAAAATGACCGATATTAGTGTCAAATACATAGTTTTCGCGGTCGCTGAGATCAATGATGACACTACCATTAGTGATGACTTTCAAATTCATCCACCGTTGCATTCGGGCCTTAGGTCACCAGAGGGGGGAAATCCGAGACGTAAAAAATATCGAAAATGACCGATATTAATGTGAAATTCATAGTTTTCGGGATCGCTGAGATCAATGGTGAAACTCAAGACCGCGTTTACTTTCACATTTAGTTCCCACCAGCTAAAGAACGGGGGCATTATAAAGGGGATCACGAGACATGTAAAAATAATCCACAAAACCAATATTAGTGTCAAATCCGTAGTTTTCGCGGTCACTGAGATCAATGGTGATACTTTCATTAGTGATGATTTTCAAATTTAGCCACCATTGTATGCGGGCCAGGAATCACCGGAGGTGGAGAATTGCGAGACATGTAAAATAATGGAAAATGACCGATATTAGTGTCAAATCCATAGTTTTTGATGTCGCTGAGATGAATGGTGATACTTCCACAGGAGTTCACTTCCAAATACAGCCCCCATCGTCTGTGGGTCAGAGGCGTTGTTTTTTTAAAAAATTGGAACCAGAGGATCATAGGGGCTTTTGCCGGGATACGTAAAAAGTAGTAGAAAATGGCAGATGTTAGTGTCACATTCATAGTTTTCGAGGTATCGGCTGGGGGCCAGAGGATATTTTTTTTTCACAATTCGAACCAAGGGGGTTTCAGTGGGCGTTTATCGGGACATCTAAAAGTAGTAGAGGATGATCAATATTTGTGTCGAATCCATATTTATCGGGGTTGCTCAGATGTATAATGACACGTGTCCCGATAGTGTTTACGTTCAAATTCAGGCCCCATCCATTGGACTTCTCAATGAAAACCCATGTACGTTGTTGTATATATATTCACACAAAATATATCCAATTTTAGAAATGTTTCTTAATTGTTCTCCCGTTGTTCAGTTTGTTTACATTGATATTTTATCTGATCCGTGCGAAGAACGTTCATAACAGCTAGTACGAAATGGTAAAGTGTTTGTCATGGACCAAACTACAATGAATACAATTATATAGATAATTATTATAATTATCATTGATAATTAATTCCCTGTTGAATTATAGATATTTTTCAGTGGAAAAAAGAATAAAATTTGAAAGTCCCAAATCTAGTTAAAGTAGACCAACGTAAAGGAAAAAAGTATAAAATATTCCATATAATTAAGCGTGCCGTACAATCTTAAAATTTCCATGTAATTAAGCTTACAGTACAACTTTTATGTCTCTTCTTCTCACAACTTGATTTCCTTGAGCTCTGAACGCTAAACACACATCTCGTCTCGATAGCGAAACGACTATAGATTTTTATAACGAGACAGCATGAAATGTCGTGAGCACCGGCGTCATTAACTTGTTCCGCCACCAACGAATTTCAAGATGGTTTCTTCGTGCTATTTTGTACGCCTATTCTCATTTTTTGTGCGTCACCGCAAGTGGGTCAAAATGGGCCTACAAATATGGTGGAATAAGTTATTGCTGTTTCGCCACCAACGAATTTTGATGTCGTTTCCTTCACATCGTTTTGTGTTGTTTTGTGCGCCTACTTCCACGTTTCGTGAGTCATGGGAAGTGGGTTAAAATGGGTCTCCAAGGTGGGACGAAATTGACCCACTATTCCGCCACAACGAATTTTGAGGTCGCTTCATTCGCATGGTTTAATGTCTGTTTCTTGCCGTTTTGAGAGCGTATTTTCATGTTTTGTGCGTTACCGTAAGTGTGTCAAAATGGGATCCAAAGTGTGAGGAAAATGACCCACTGTTCCGCCACTATCGAATTTCTAGGTAGTTTCTTTCGCATCGTTTAGTGCCTATTTTTAAAAAGTTTTCTGCGCCTATTTCCTCGTCTTGTGCGTCACCGGAAGTGAGTTAACCGGGCCTTCAAAGTGGGAGTTAAATGACCACTGTTCCGCCACCAACGAATTTCGAGGTCGTTTCCTTCACATCTTTTGTGCGTTTTGTGCGCCTATTCCCACGTTTTGTGCATTACCGGAAATGGGACAAAATGGGCCTACAAATATTTCGGAACAAGTTAATGCTCATCCGTCACTAACGAATTTCGAGGTCGTTTCCTTCAAATCGCCTAGTGCTTGTTTTGTGCGTCACCGGAAGTGGGTCAAAACGGGCTTTCAGGATGGAACAGGATGGAACGAAAATGACCAAGGATTCCGCCACTTTTGAATTTCGATGTCGTTAATTTCACATCCTTTCATGCTTGTTTTGTGTCGTTTTGTGAGCCTATTTCGACGTTTTGTGAGTCACTGGAAGAGGGTCCAAATGGGCCTCCAAGGTGGGACAAAATGACCCACTGTTGCGCCACTATCGAATTTCGAGGTGTATGCTACTTCAGTGCAATATGGAATGGAAGACTCAAATACAAGCCTGGATTCGAACTCGGGACAAAGCCTTGACTCAATCTTGGTCGTTGACTCTCACGGCTCGTATGTATACCTCCGACCTTTGACTGTGATTTGAGAACCCAATCAATTGCCAGGCATGGATACAAAACGCGAGTACTTCAACTTTCCAGATTAAGCAAGCGCTCACAGGAAAAGAAAAAAAAGTAAGCTCGAAAATAAAATTAATTATTCAATAAAATATTGATTTTGAAGCCAAAAGTTGTCTAACATTAGAAGATTCCACAAACTGTTTTCCAAGCACGTTTTTCATTCTCATACAACGCAAATATGAGGTTTGTTTACATTCGAAATAACCCTTGCACTAGCTTCCGCTTCCTAATGAAAATATATTAAAACACCAGCAAATCTCTACCTGGCAATACGAATACAGTTCTGCTTGTGAAATGAAAAGTTTCTTCCACTGAATTATTTATTATAAACTCCAAATAATAATAATAATAATAATAATAATAATAATAATAATAATAATAATAATAATAATAATAATAATATACACAGTAACGTTACATTATTCAACTTCCAAAACAGGTTTATCCAAATAGTTTCATGTACCGTACTTCAAATAAAACAGGATTTAATTTTGAATGTCCTCTTTCGAAATAATTCTGAACTTGTTTACATATTTTCTTGACAATAATGTAGAAGGAATTCAAAGCTTGTAAAATGCATATTAAGAATTTTGAAACATTAAGTACCTCTGCTCTGCATTGTACAACCTGTGGATCGCATACTACGCTCTCGTAACAGCTCTATACAGTACTTGTTACTTGGCTTATAGAGAATCAGGGGAAACGTCAGTGCTACTTTCGGCCCCTTTCCGCATTCTTACGTTTCATTCAACATTATCAAGGGACACAATACTTATTTTATTCAATACCTAATCTAACCTACTACTACAAGACCTATTCTAAGTACACATATATAAATACTCACACACGAAAATATTACAGGCACGACCTTAAATGTAAATATTATGCACAGAATTTTATCTAGATTCCCTGTTCTCAAGCGCTTCTCCAAAAATACACCCTATGACGATATATATGAGCCTCGAGCACAAAAAAACACGATCAAATAGCACATAAACATACAACGCAACTGTTACATCCTTCATATCGGGCAGAGAGAAAATATTTATTCTACTTAATAATTTACTTAGCCTTCTTTCAATAGGAACTAATATGAAGTATTGAGTTCCTTCTACGAACTCTTTGATCAACATTCCGAATAATCCATCAGTGTAAACAAAACTGTTTTCTTTTAATTCAAGAAAATGTCATCATAAACAAATGAATACTATATAGCGAAAGCTAGTACTGAAGACGGAAGCAGACAAATGACGATCGAACCTCGTTAATTTCTAGCACCCAATTGCATTGTTGTACAAGATTCTGATTTCTTTCTTTACTTTATATTGAAATATCGAAACATCATACCACAAAATAATGTCAACGTTTATTTTAAGAGCCAATTATTTAAGATATTAATTTGGAAGGTTCTTATTTCCGAATTAAGACTGTCTATATCAATATAGCCAAACTATGATAACATTTTGAAGTTATGATACAAATTTCCCCCTAACCCCAAAAGGTATACTTCCGAACTACATGTGGAATATATTATCGAAGGTATCCGAGGGAACTTTAGCTTACTACACCATCATTGCCATTATGATTCTTGCACATACGAAATTTTAGTTAGTTAAGGTTATTACTTTTGAAGATTCCGTAAAAAAAAAAAATCCACATAAACAATCCACTAATTCTTGTAGTTTCCACTGACGAAGGTTTCCGTAGTTCACAAGACACGTATTAATCTAAATGAGACTTACTTGCTGTTCTAGTTGGAATAACTATGATACTGACACCTCATCACTCCAAGAAAACAGTAATCCAGCCTCCTGGTTATTTCGTTGCTACAAGATAAATAAGTCCAACTGAACTGTTCCAAAGCCATGTTTTATCTGGATGTAGTCTGCCACTCTTTACCTCTCCAAAAGAAACTCCAAGGTTATCATGAACAATAGCGATTGTTCCAACTGTCCACATTAACATGGATCCGCCAAGCCGTGAACCCCGAACACCACGTTCAAACAGATGACAGAACTGTTTTATACAACCCTCACTGACAAATCAGTTTACATTCAAATGTAGACATTCCCCTAACATCTTGAAAGCATAATTTTAGTTATTTTGAGGGTTGAATCACTGATTGCATTGTTTTCTTGAAAGTTTCCCAGGAACCATTCAATACGGGTCACTCCTATGAGACAGCATCCCGCCATACAAGCGTCTAGAAGCCTCTTACAACAGAACTATGGGTAATTAAAAGCGAATCATAGAATTGTTTTCATGATGACGTAATTGAAAACCAATTAAATCTACACCTTTTCTTTTATCCCTCTAGAGTCTAATTGATTATTGGATACCTGGATTAGAAAAGAAATATGTTTCCGAAGAACGTAAAATGTTAAATATGGCCGAACAAGAAATTTTGAAGATTAAAATAAATTCGGTTATTACATAGTTCAATCCATTTCCTACTTCCCTCTTAGTCATTTCGAAAACGCTAGCAAATAAAATAATAATAATAAAAAAGTACCATCCTTGAAACGAATTTCCTTACTACAAACTGTATGAAATAATAAACTATTACAACAAATCCTACACTACCTTTCCTCTACAAACAAAATATTGAAATGACAAATAATAATTAAAAAATGCTAATATGAAGAAATAAAATCAACTGCGTAATCAATATCTATTACATGAGCATATTCTCATGCGCCATGCTTGACATTACCCACTTCTTTTTTCTCAGCAGTTGGATTTTTTTTTTTTTTTTTTTTGCGAAATATTCCAAATGCTCCATGTATATTCCAGATTGGAACATCCAACTGGGATGTTACATGTGGGAAGAAAAATGACCCGCTGTCCTACAAGTATCTAATTTCGAGGTTGCTTCTTTCGTATTGTTTAGTGCATGTTTTGTACCGTTTCTGCGCATAGTTTCACGTTTTGTGCGCCGCCGAACGTGGGTCAAAGAGGATTTACAAATATGTCAGAAAAAGACATATTCATTCCACTTTCAAGGCCCATTTTGACCCACTTCCGCTAATGCACAAAGCGACACAAATCACGCACAAAAATGTGAAGGAAACGACCTCAACATTCGATGGTGACGGAACAGCATTAAGTTATTCCGCTATACTTGTAGGCCATTTTGACCCATTTTCTTTGTCGCACTAAAGTGGAAATAGGAGCACAAAACGGTACAAAACAGGCACTATACGATGCGAAAGATACGACCTTCAAATTTGATAGTGGCGTAATAATGGTTCTTTTTCTTCACACCTTGATGGACCATTATGACGCATTTCTGGTGATGCTGAAAACGTGGAAGTAGGCCAACAGAACGGTACAAAATACACATTAAACGATGTGAAGGAAACGTCCTCCAAATTGGTTGGTGGCGGAACAGTATTAACCTGTTTCGTTATATTCGTAGGTCCATTTTGATCCAGTAACAGTGACGCACAAAACGTACAAAACAGGCACTAAACGATGCTAAAGAAACGATCTCGAAATTCGATAGTGGCGGAACAGTGAGCCATTTAACTCCCACTTTAAAGGCCCGTTTAACTCACCTCGGGTGATGCACAAGACGAGAAATAGGTGCAAATTTTTTTAAAGGAACTAAACGATGCGAAAGAAACGACCTAGAAATTCGATAGTGGCGGATCAGTGGGTCATTTTCATCACACCTTTCAGCCCCATCTTGACACACTTCTGGTGACGCAAAAACGTGGAAATAGGGGCCCAAAACGGCACAAATCAGATACTAGTCAATGCGAAAGGAAGGACCTCGAAATTCAGTAGTGGCGGAACATTGAGTCATTTAACTCCCACTTTGAGAGCCCGTTTAACTCACTTTCGGTGACTCACAAAACATCGAAATAGGCAGAGAAAGGGGTACTCTATGTAAAATTAAGGACCTCGAAATTCGATAGTGGCGGAACTCTTGGTCATTTTCGTCCCATCTTAGAAGCCCATTTTGACCCACTTCCTTTGACACACAAAACATGAAAATACGCGCTCAAAACTGTAAGAAACTGGCACTAAACAATGCGAAAGAAGCAACCTCGAAATTCGCTGGTGGCAGAGCAGTGAGTCATTTTCGTCCCACCTTGGGGACTCATATTAACCCACTTTCCATGCCGCAAAAAACGTGGAAGTAGACGCACAAAACAGCATAAAACGATGTAAAGGAAATGACCTCGGAATCCATTGGTGGCGGAACAACAATAGCTTGTTGCGACATATTTGTATTCCCATTTTGACCCACTTCCGGTGACGCACAAAATGTGGGAATAGGCGCACAAAGCGATACAAAACACGCACAAAACATGCAAAAAAATACCTCAAAATTTGTTGTTGGCAGAATAAGTTAATGATGCCGTGAGCACCTATATAAGTATATACTGTACTTCTTACAATCAAGGCTGAGAACTGCACGGTCCAATTTTTTAGCCAAAGCAGAAACACAACCAGGATAGTGATGTCAACCGGCTCGGCTGGGGTCAACTGAGCGAACAGCTTGAGCTAGCTTGGTTGGAATGACCTTCGATTGCGCTCAATTGAGCCGATGCCTTGAGCCGGCTCGGTAGGGAAGAGTCATCGTTTCGGCTTGATTGGAGCCAATGGCTCGAACCAGCTCCGTTGAAATGAGTCCATAGGCTGGGTTCGAGCAGCTTAACTGAGCTGATGGCTCAAACCGGATCGGTTGGGGTAAGCAATCAGCTCGGGTCGGTTCGGCTCGATAAGTGAATGAGCTGTGAGCGAGCCTCTTATGTTGACAACCCTAAAGCCGGGTGGAGCAGTTTTGAACATGTTTAGCTAGATCCTATAATTTTAAACAATTTTTGGCTCGAGCGCGAATACTTGCTCCTCCTGAACTCAAACCTAAAACCTCGTGACGGATGTCCTTGTCCCCTGAAGATTTCTTGACGACCGAGATCAACAGTCAACTAATTTTTAGTTGTCAGATACAAACCGCCTACATTCCATGTTTATACACGGTGTTATAATAATAATTAGTTATAGTAGTAGTAGTAGTAGTATCATTGATAATTATATTGTTTATGTAGGATACTTGAAGAGAGTAGTATTTGTAACAAAGGATTTAGCTCGAATTGGCTCGTTTTGGCTCTACTCGACTTGAAATTCGATCCGAATTCGAGTCGAGTTGGAGGAGTTCTCGAGTCGAGCTCAAAGATGTCTGCTCCGAGTCGAGTCGAGTTTTAAAGAAAACTCGCTCGAATTCGCTCGTGCCCATCCCTATTGTATGCATGACGGGCATATAGAGTTCTTTCGAGGGGGATAGAACCATAAACATAATATATTTTAAAAAATACTTAGTTTCACGGCTTTCTTCCAGGGGGGCGAAGGGATGGTAGTTATCCAGCATTTCTTACAAGTACCTTATTTGAAATATGTAAAACAGTAACAAGGGGACACACAATATATACACATCTTCTTATCTTCAGTTTTAATTGCTGATTTCAATTGCAATTAACAATATACAAGTTTCAATTGTCAATTGCAATTAACAATTAAATGTTTCAATTGCACCCTTTGCGATTGACAATTAACAATTAAATGTTTCAATGCCTAGTGACTAATTAACAATTGACGAAAATTTAATTGCAAATTTTATGATTGAATTCAATTGCAATTGAAATTAATTGAAATTTCAAATTAAAATCAATTGTAGTTGAAATCAATTGCAATTAATTTTCAGAGCAATCACTTTCAATTGATTGATCAATTGCAATTGATTTCAATTGATTTTGCCCAACACTGGTCTTAAAGTAATTTACATGGGAAAAAGCGATAAAATCTTTGTTAATAATAAAACTTTTACCAACATTTTCATGGGTATTTTGTGTAACACTATTAAAAAAAATTCTTAGTAACAAAAATGTTGGTGTCTTCTAATGAGGAAAATATACGAATTGATAATAACATTTTACCACTAACATTTCCCAAAATCCATTTGAGATTGTTAGTGACATGTTAATAGTAACATAATAAAAGGTTTGAGGCATATAGTCAGCTCAGTGTGAATTCATAGCTTCAACGGAGAAGGCAGCTAATGCGGCAACCTATGAAGTAATTATTAGCACGGCAAATAGACAGAAAAAGGAAAAGGAGATCAGTTTAAAAAAAAAAGGTTACGGAGAAGTAAATTTATGGAATTCCTGGGAAGAGCTTTTGTACGTTATTTTTCAGCTAGGTGAATACGGAAAACTTACGTTAACTACGTAGTAAATGTGCATAATGAAATTTGACTCAACAGAGTGGTTACATTCAGGAACGTACGCAGAATTTTCTTTCCGGGTTTTACATGTTCGACTTGATCCAACGCTTAGCGAACCAACACTCTGTACTAATATTACTTATTATTATTATTATTATTATTATTATTATTATTATTAATAATAATAATAATAATAGAACATCAGAGAGAATTTGCTGAAACTTTTCGAGAAACTTATATCCAATGTTATTTCTATTTATCCCGTCCTTGATACTGAAATTTAGAATTAATTTATTTTTCGTCTCTTTACTTCACTTTTATAAATGTATAGAACTTTATCATTATGCACGAAAAGATAAAAGTATATAAAATATAAATAGAAACTTATTTTGAGTAGCAGGAACCTTTTAAAAGTTAATAATTAAATAAAATTCATAAAGCATACGATAGCATAAGAAATTTCTGTAAGAATATAGTTGTTTCTGATTGTTCCTAGCATAAAACTGATATAATTTACTACTTTACGTAATATTAGACACTTACTAAAATTTAGAATTATTATGCGTGTAGCAATCTCTGAATTATTATGAGAAAATTTAAATCTTTTTTGTTAAAATTGATATTGCACTTAGGGAGACAAATGTCGATGGACTAGAATGCATAAAATATCAACAGAGTAGGATGTACATTGAAAACTATTCTATTTAAGACCTTCTTTAAACTGTTGTTTAGAAAACCTGTATATGTTTAAACAAAATCAATCTAATAATTTCTGAAATGATCACTAATATCTATCTGCCTATCTTTAGATGCTCTTATAGAAAATAAAAATCTTCTGATTTTTTTTAAATACGTAAATTGACTCGTTAATTGAAACCTACACTTTTAATATAATAGAACCTTTAAGGTAATTATAAGCTTCTGTTGTGAAAGCTGTAGCGTGTACGCCTTTGACTATAAAGTGAGTCAGTCTTGACAATGGCATCATTCGCATGTCATAATTCATAAAATAACAAGAAATTCGGGTCAATTTGCCAAGAAATTTTTTCTTGAAATTTGGAACACCCACATCGGAATTTTAGCTCCACGTATACACGATACCGTATGTATGTATCTTTAGGAACTACTTTATGTCCTAGGCTATAGATTTGCAAAGATTTGAAACCATGTGTATAACGCAAATTTGAAAAAAATAAAAGAGAAATCAATGAAGTAGGATCCTTCTCGCACCCTAATTAACTTTGTTTATATATATCATTGTCTTTAAAATTAATCAGAATTTCTATTGGTAACTTTATGTCATGTATGCATAAATTCAGGAAACATGTTCCCAATGTTTTCATTGGAAAACTAACCAGAATAAAATGTTATCAACATCCTTTCGTCTTGACCGCCTCTAGAATGATCGGAAAATTCTTTTTATTAACAATGCTAGTAACATTGTTATCAACTGGTTACCGAGAAATTAAGAATGTTTTCAAAAGTTACGAGGATATGTAAACCAAACTGTTATTGATATTTTTGGAAAAGATGTTATAATGTTATTAAAAATGCTTTCAACAAATGTTTTTTTTAGAAATATTGTTGGTAATACGAGGTGGATCAGAAATTTTCGATATTAGTTCTGTTACAAATGGCAACACAAAGCTGCATAAACAGCCACAAGGAGCATCAACTTTCATAAATGTGTGCCAAGAGACATCTTCCTTTCTAGTCAGGAGCTGTGCAGCTGGTGATATTGTTACCACGTGCGTTACCACGCCTGCAACTTCATCATGTAAAGCAAGTTAGAACGACGAGCACTTAGTCGGGATGCGGACTTGCCTCACCTTTTTTGGTCGTGGAGATGATGGTATTTTGCACGGTAAAGACTGTTCCTTTGAATCAGGGTAATAACTGAGTATATCTGACTATGAAAGAATGCAGAGTTCAATGGTGGCACCCTCGTAAACGGTGCTCTACGCGACTAACTATTCCCTACAAATTTGTTTGGTATCCCATGATTCTTCCAATGATGTATCAAATTTCATACTGTACAATTTCCTTTCTTTATGCTCCCTGGACTCCATGATATCGAACTCTATAGCACGAACATAACACTCAACTCGATGTGCCTTCTGACATTTTTCTCGTTAATTTCTTATATTGTGTGGGTTGTACACCAGAGGCACTTGAAACCTTTAAGAGACTAATATACATTTTGATTCTATTTATATGAGAGATGTAGATTTGATTTTTAGTGCATTGAAATTTATCGGAAAGTAATTTGTATTTACTACCAATCTCAGAGGTTTTGCATTTGATAAACGTGATGATGTTTTCCCATAAATTTAATTTGACTCTCATTGCTGTCCTTCAAATCAGTCTACGAACCCTCTCTCCCTGTATTGTTTACCCTGCTTTTCTTCATTTTCAGGATATTATTTTTGTGTCTTACTTAAAGAGAGTTATACTTATCCGACTCGGCCATGATTACATACTACCGTTTGTATTTTCAGTTAAAATATCTTATGTGTATGTTTTTGCTTCTTCATTTGCCAAAGATTTATGTAATTAAGGTGCAACACTGGTAAACCAGTGGCGGCGTAAGACAAACTGGGGCCTGGGGCCAGTGAAGTAGGTCGGGGCCTCTATTTTATCAATCGTGATTTATACACTTCTATTTTTGACATACATTTACATAATCATTATTTCTGTTTACTCCTTTCCCGTTGGGAGTATGTTTAGATCATCTTAATCTGGGATATATTAAATAAATGGGGGTGACATTCAGCAACCCTGTCTATTTTTTAACGCTTAGAACCACCTTCAGTCTGGTATCTAAAAATAAAATTGGACCATCATTGCATTTTCTCTTTTCTCATTTATTTTTAAACAAAGGACACGATTGAAAAGGGATACAAGTGTAACGGAAATACAACCCACCACAGAAATAAAATAATCTTAAGAACAAAGAAAACGTAACAACAAAGAATCCAGAATTTATCCTATACCTATACTATTCTAGTATCAATACGTGCTGTAATTAGATGGAATAGTGGAAGGAATGCTCCTAGTAATACATTTAGAGACAAATTTACGTACAAAACGTAACAATGAGCTGACATTGAAAAAATTGCAAATAATAATATATCCGATGCTATTTCCAAATGTAAGCTCTATGTTTTCTAGAATTTTCTTGTTCGGTTCTCGTATTTGATGTTTCTCCTGTTTCAATTTCTCATATGGTCAAGTTTATTCTTAGTTTCTCATCCATCTGGGTTTACATCCATCTGGGTGTTTTATTTGATTAGATTTTTCTCCTACAATTAGCCCCATTCACTTTAACATTCGGGTTGAGTTGATTTTAATTTATCGTCCCTTTTAGCAGTGAGGCTATATGAGACGTGGACCTACTGATTAACGTGGAATCCGAATCACATGAGCTCCAGCCGGGAATCCAACCAGGGTCTCCCGCGCCAAAGGCGCGTACGCTAACCGCTTAGCCACGAGGGAGCTCTACTTTAACATTCGGTTTCTCTCCAGTATCATACACGACACTTTAACATTTTTTTCTTTTTCTTGCCGAACTATCAATAAATTATGGCTAGAGTAGATTTCTCTCCTGCGTGTCTTCACTTATTTTCCAGTGATAATACACGATCTATTTAGTCCCACTACTTTTGCCGAACTATCAGTGAATAGTTAAGCACTAGAATATTTCTCTCCTGCTTGTCTTTTTTACTATTGTATCTAGATTTCACATTTGTTTTATATTGTTTTGTATTTAATAATTCAGTCATGTTTATATTGTCACTTATGACTATTTCCATTACTACTTACTAACATACTTAGTATTAGAATATATTATAACAAAAAGTCCTGAATATATTGAATAATTGGGGGATATATTATAGATTAAATATGTGAGCATAGAATTCCACTACAGGTTATACCATCCTACTTTTCATTAACACCTATCACCAGTCAATTGACATATCTTGATGGCTTCTTATTACTCTTTCGGTACTTTTGTATTCTTATTACCTTAATTTGAAACATGAAACTACTTTCGAAAGTAGTTCCACTACCATATTAGTCTGTGTTCCACAAACATTCAGAATGATACCTTCCTTGCTTTGGTAGCAGCGAAAGTCTCAACTATATTATCAAAATCCAAAATGGATACTATATTTCATTTTCGATAGGAAGAATGACCAGTTTCGTGAGTCTTTTTTGACTCATTATGGAGCTCAAGTATGATTTTATCAATTTCATTTTGCTGAAAGACCTCTCACATGATGTGACATATACGGGCAGTGTTATGAAAATCTGAAAAGCGGTTGCCAAACTTTTGTAAACTTCAAGCTCCATTAAAGATACATATTTCAGTATGGATTGTGGAGAAAAGTCAAGTTGTTCTTTACCTTTCTGAGCACACCTTAGTGAACGGATTATATCCTTGCAATCCTGAAATAATTCTACGCCATCCAGATCATTCGGGTAGAACAAAGCCAAATCAGAGAAACATTTTTTTTAGCCTTTCCTTGCTCTTATCGTCTAGCTGCTGCACAAAGTTGGCCATAGAACACAGGAATTCAAATCTGTCGTTCAGGTCATGCATCTGAGTAAAATTGTCATACATTTGTTGTCTCATCTTATCTAGAATTTCATTGAAAGAGCGCTTCAGTTCAGTCTGTGCAGTCAGAGGTTCATCCTTTACTTCTTCTCCAGGCATGCATCTCCTTCTCCTACTGCGTGTACCCAGAGTTATGTTCCATTCTCTGCAACTTTTTTCAGTTGCGGATATGATTTCCTCGGCCAGCTCAAGTCTCCAGGTATCAATGGTGTCAACCAGACTCTGTAACTGAACAAGGATTTGATTGAAACTCATATCCTGAGATTGAAGGCAATCAATATATGAAAGAACTGCAGACCAGAAATACAATAAAGCGATGAAGTTACATGACTGGATGCTTGCAAGAAGACCAGCGTCTCCTCTAGTAACAAGCGTTTCAATCGAAGTGTCACATAGTTCTTCCAACAAATCAACTGCTTCATTCAACTGACAACAAAGTGCCTTCACAGCTTCTGCTTTTGAACTCCATCTGGCGTCACTTTCATGTTTCAGATCAATCTTTACGTGCTTTTGCAGCATATTCCATCAGTGAGTAGATCTAGAGAAGAATACAAAACATTCCATTGCTCCAAAGAAAGTGACCGCCAGAACGTTAACGTGCGCAGCATGTACGGCACAAGGTTCAATAAATTTTTGTTACAAGAAACGCAAATGGTCAAAGGACTTATATTCCTTATCAAAATTTGAACTCCAGAATATTGTCTGGCCATTGTAGCCTGATTTATCTTAAGACTGGCCTCTGAATATTACGCCTATCACTGTTGAAGTTTCTTCAGCATTTCAGCAGAAATACTCTCAGCAATTTTTCCTTCGACAGTGATGAAATCAATAAATGTTTCCGGAACTTGAACAGAATCACGCTGTATGTCAACAAATCGAATGATTTATCATAACTGTTCCACATGAGAACAACCAGGAATTGAATTAAATATTATGCTGAAGTATTTTGAATATTTGAATTTTTAACACTTGTTTTCTTATTGAACACTTTTTTACTCTTAATTTTTGGGCTGAAATGTAAATTCATAAGCCAAAAATCAAGAGCAAAAATGGGGAAACCAATTAAGCAAAAGGATTTCGCTCGCTGAAAATTCAACTTGTAAAGGACAAAAGAAAAAACAATGAAAATAAGTGAATCAGCTACTATAGCGTCTCCACCAAATAGCTTTTAGTTAGCAACATAATGCTAATATCCTAATAAAGCATTATGTATATACATTGATCCCTCCTTTCTGCCTTTGATCCCTCCTCTCTCTTGAACTAATAAATAAATAAATAGTGATATTCTAGGAAGCAGGCTACCAGACGGGGCCCCATTACTTTCATCATAAGACGTTAAAATGTAAGCAACACAATATACTATGACTTTCTTTTATTATATTTTAATCTACACAGCTTTTTCCTTTAAATTTCTGAGGTTATTGAACAGAGTGAACCTTTTATTCATATTTTAATCCACATACATTTTTTCCTTTAAATTTCTTTGGCCCCAAGAGCGTGAAAAGTTTACTTTACTTTATCTATTTTTCACCTATATTCAGAGCTTTTTTCTTTAAATTTCTTTGAGAGCCTCCACGATAATGAAACTTTTATTTTATTTATTTTTAATATACATTCAGTTTTTTTCTTTAAATTTCTTTGCGGGTCCCCAAGAGAGTGAGACCCGAAGCTATAGCTTGTTTAGCTTATACGGAAGTCCAGCACTGATTAGCTTTATTAGACATATATTTCTGTTGTTTCATCCGTTATTTGAGGTAATATGGATTGACAATTAATTTCGTTTACTTTCAAGAAAGGTGTAAATTATAAAACTTGGCGGCCCAAATGCGTCTCTGCTAACAAGGTTCCTTAGTAATTATTTATTACCTACCGTCGGGGGCCCCTACACAGTGGAGCCCGGGGCGGGGGCACCGCTCGCCCCGCCCTTACGCCGCCACTGTGGTAAACAACCGTGATTTATCACAAAATTTAACATGAAGAAGTTTTTCAAATTTTATATTAATTTTTAAATATAAAACTTAATAAATATTAATTTATGACTGCATATTAACATGTTACAATAATAAATTATAATATGGAATTGCATGTAAATTTATTTGTCTTCCTTTAAGATGTATAGAGTAAACTGAGAACGAGGTTATTATGTTTAGGAATATGTTATATGAGACAAGGGGGTTAATCTTATGCTCTGAGGCTACTTAGAGCGAGTTGAAACAATAGGAGCTCTGTTAGTGTGAGCAAAAGAGTGCAACAATGAAGTTATAGTGCAACAATGAAGTTAGAGTTCCTTAATGAATAGAGGTGCTGGTGGTGATGGTAAATCCGACCACTTGGATTGTAGAAAGTAGTGGGATGCTCACATTCATGAAGTGCAACATGATCAACTGATGAATATGCGTAATGTGGCATAACTGGTGACTGATCTAAAGGCTCATAAAGGATTGGGTAAGCTGCATTGATACGATGTTAAATGTAGCGATAGTGGAGGCGGGAGAGATGCTCCAAATGGTAGGGATAATTGTCAGCGACAGACTTCTTGTGTTGGGAGTTCGTGCTTGTAATGAGTAGACAAGCGCACTACACGACGTTCGAGGATATGTAATCTATCACAAAACTTAGTCGGAGCGGATAACTAACCAGGCGATATATCTATTGATAAGAGCGGGACGAACAAAAACCTTGTACGTATAACGTACGAGTTTCGTACTGAGGACAAGGTTGGTCCCTGGTAAACCGCACAACAAATTGATTCGTTCGTTTATATTGACTTTTAAATTGGAGAGATGATCTTCCCAAATAAAGTGTTTATCGAAGTTGACCCCAAGATACATAACACTATTTTGCAAACATAAGTGTGAACCTAGGAGTGTGAGATGTAATCGCTCAGGATTTCGTGCTGAACAGTATTTGTTGCGTTTGAGGCCAAACAAGGTCATTTGAGTTTTATGGGGATTATTTTCAGTTTTCATTTGAGGCAACAACTGACAATTTTTTCAATTCCTGGTTAAATTACAAGCATATAGTTAATATTAATAAGTATGCGCACGAGCAAAAGTTCATTGACAATTTCAATTTTCATATATTGCAACGTTAGACAAGCAACAAATCTGTTAAGCTTGCTTGGTTGAGAGCTACATAAGGCGTTCTACAAGTGCTCTAGCTTGTTTTAAAAATATCAATGTAGTAAACAGCAAAAATAGAAAAATATTCATGCCTCTACGATTAATAAAACATCAGGTAGAGGACACCGTCTAGTATCTAGAGAGGGATTGATATCATGAGAAAGTTTCAAAGAAATTTATTTAATCTTAGGCATACCAAGGAAAAATGAATGTAGTTCAAACATTCACTTTATTTCACAAGTTACAGTATTTTATAAAATTTCTGAATGTTTCACATTATTCGTTTCAACGTTACCTACACTTTTGGTAGTTATCAGTTTTAATATCTAATTAAGTCTGCTAAAACTTTATGAAAAAATAGCAGGTCGATAGCAGCAATATTTTTTCCTCAGCAAAACCATCATAGTTTTTATTTTTTAAATGTATTGTTATTGATATTATAATTTTTCATTTACACATTAAAGCTAAAAAGAATAGTTTCTGGAGTGTGTTGGAAAAATGAAACAAGAAAAGAAAAAGAAGCAAAAAAGAAAAAGAAAGACAATCTAAGAAAGTAAAAACAAGATGTGCAGTGTTTGCCATTTCAATTTGCGAAAACCCTTACATTAAAAGAAAACATGTCATGTGTTTGAAATATGATAAATAGTAATATTTGCTGTGCACATAACATGAGTTTCTGTGATTTAACCCCAATTAATAAAGCAAGCATGTTTTTATTAGAAGCATATACGATATCAAAAGAATACGAGTTCTCTCTTGTAGTACGCCGTAATATATCATTCACTAACATTAGGCATACCAAGGAAAAGTCAATGTTGTCGAACATTAATTTCATTTCACAAGCTACAGTATTTTATAAAATCTCTGAATGTTTCACATCAATTGTTATATTCTAAGTAATCGAGAACTGTAATTTCGTAAGGAAGAATACACAAAACAGAACTAACACATAATCAAATATCAATATTGATGAATGATTCGGAAAATATTTCAATTGGAGATATCTCTACTCTCTCTTTCTGTCGGTTAATATATGCATGATTCTTGCATCTCATCTCTAGATGAAGAGATTTGATCAAAGAGAAGTCATCATACACCTTGCAAGAACAACTTAAAAGTATTATATTGTCGTGCAATGGATTTGAACTTACGTCCCCAGGCTTGCTAGACCACTGCCTATAACACCTTGACTATTTTTCACCACTGCAGAAGTCTCCTAACTTAAACGTTATGTTAATCAAATGATAGGCGGAGAGAGAAAGAACAGAAAAATAAGTTGGAAGTAAAAAATACACAAATAAACACAAAAAGTTTCGGCTTGTAAAATGAAGACTAAAGTAACCAAGTCTCTGTTAGGACAACCCTTTTGAAGAAATCTTAAGTAAGACACAATATTTCTTTTCTACCATAGAAACCTATGTGTCTTGGTAGGTATTCAATAAATTACACTGAAATCTAAAAGAATCGCCTTCTGCGGTAAAATAATACATTACAATCTGTCAAACAGATTTTTGTCGTGGGTTCACATTGTTTAACGCTTCCTGGAATCGATGTTATGAATCGTGGAGGACGTAAGTCCTTGACCAGGTAATGCCGACTGCTTTGGAACAAAATGTAGACTTTGAGAATTAAATATGTCTGCCATATTTGCAGTTTCGTGTGCAGGAGAAACTAAGTTGTGAATCGAAAGTTTAAAAAGAACTCAAGTTATTAATATAAACTATGCCAAAGATTATTGACTTATGTCTTCATAAAAGTAATGCGAAAAACATTTTGAAACGAAAAACAGTAAAGTAGAACTTTGTAAATAGAAGCAAAGAAACCTAACATAAACACACTAAAGACAGATCATTTACCGCGCAGTGATCGTGGTTCAGTAGTTAAGGCGTGCGACTAGTAATCTGGAGATCGCCAAATAGGATCCATGGCCGGCAAGAACATTTTTTATTAGTTTGGAATATTTGGTGGCCAATTGGCGGCAATGACACACGCTTTTTTATCTTCAAATATTTGAGAATACGAATATTTCAATACTTGAACTACCAAATTTTTAGGAATAATAATAATAATAATAATAATAATAATAATAATAATAATAATAATAATAATAATAATAATAATAATAATAATAATAATAAACGTTAGAAGCTTATCATCGCTCAGATCATACTATTACAAGCAGGAACGTGACCTTTGGCAAGAAAAATGCGGTTTTGTTTAGTGTTGCCCAGGAGAAGAGTTATTTCCCATCTTGTTTCTAAAACAAAACAAACATGATCAGTCGACAATTAACATTTGACATTCCGGACGGATAATTCTACCTCAAATTATCATCTCGCTTTGAAGATGAGAATCAAGACGAGACGAGAAGTATCGTAAACATTTCTTGTCTTCTCTCGATTCTCAAAATAGTGTATGTCCATTCTTTATGTAACAATTGCTCTGTAAACTGAATTTTGAATGCTATTCTGTTACTTTCTATTACGTAGCTCACCAGATTATGATCTATTTAGGTATTTTTGTACTAAAGATTTTGTAATTGCTTCTGCATATCTTAAAAGTTAGTTTATTATATACATAACTATTCAGTGATATTAAGTTGTTTTTATTACAGTTATTATCCTTAAAACGTACAGAAGAATACTTTCTACTTGAAATTTTAGTGAAACGCTTTTGCTTAATACGTGGGTAATTACAGGGGTGTGTCCTGAAGTTCGGGATCTCCTCTCCAAAATCCCAACTTTTCTTTAAATATAGCCTAACTTTAGGGCAAGTTTAAAATTTTTAATATCATCATTATTATTATTAATATTATTACTGAAGGTTTGTGAACTTTATGGTTCACACTGTTTCAAAAGGATAAAGCGTTTCTTTATGGTTGTTTCAGTCGTAACCCGCTCAGCTCTGGAGTATATGTTCCTGGATCTATCTCAGCTCAAGCCTAGTGGACATTGCCCTTTACAAACGTAGCGTGTGTAGGTGTTCTCGGTGTTCTATTTCCTCCCACTTTTTTCATTCAACTATTTCTTTCATTCTCATCATCGACATCTTCTTTAACTTAGCCGGCATAACAATTGAACCTGCTGGAACATAAAACTTAAAATCAATATTTATTAGGGCTCTTTTGAATTCAGTAGAAGTACTTTCTATATGAAATTTTATTGGAAACATTTCGTTTAACATTTAGCTTGTAATAGAGTACCTACACAGGGGCATCTCATGGTGGTGCGGACACTTCTCTCCCATTCCGACTATTTTGTAACTTTTGCCTAATGTTAGGGAAGATTTTACAGATTTCAATACAAACTGTCCTCATATGGAATTTGTCTTCCATATTATTATTATTATTATTATTATTATTATTATTATTATTATTATTATTAGTAGTAGTAGTAGTAGTAGTAGTAGTAGTAGTAGTAGTAGTAGTAGTAGTATTAATATTATCATTACTACTACTATTACTACTACTAAAGGTTTGAGATCTCAATATTACGTTCTATCTAACAAGATTGAGGGCATTTTTTGGCTGTTTCTTGTTCAGATAAACTTGGAAACTTGTTTAGTAAATAAGTCTTAAAAGTAAGCCTGGATCCGTCGCAATTCTTTGTGGTTCAATTATGTATGCGTTATATTTATTTTTTAACAAAATATACATACGAATATAAAAAAAAGAATTGTTCCGATTTGAAACTTTTATTTGAACGGATATACGGAGCGTGTTGGAAGTGGTGAACGAAAATATTATTATGGTTTGCAGCTGTAGTAGAAAAGTGGAATAAGTTACGAACAATTTCAAAGTTGCTAGAAATAGTAACGTTTGGTTTTCACTAGAGACATTTATTACTCATACTAGGCCCTAAAGATAAGCCTGATGTTTTCATGAATTATTTGCTAAGTACGTTACGTTCTGAGACAGTACGAATCAAGGTTTTCGACATGTGACGTCATATTGTTAGTATTTTTCTCTGAAGAAAGTCGTTTCAACTGTAAGACCGAGAGAAGTTGAATGTGTTTCATGTTATTATACATCAGAAACTTCAATATTGGAAATGATAAAAATTTCCTTAATTACCTCAGTGAGAATCGAACTCAGAGCACCCAAATTACGAAGCGAATGTTCAAGACACTACCCTAAGACCCATTTGTTTAGTTTGAAAAAAACACTCATGTATGTAGCAAATTGCACAAGTTATCTTTCTAAATATCGACGAATCACTCTGATTTTGGTCATGATATAATACTATAATCGAGAGAATTCAAATTCGTTAGAAAACAAGAACACACATACAAACGTGCAAGGTGGTGGTTTTAAGAGTCATTCAAACTCTTTTCTGGAACCTAGTGACTAAGACCACTTTTTTCTGATTTATCGAAAGCATCTCCGTTAGTTATCTTTATTTTCTAATCGTTTTACAATTATTTGCAGTAAATTTGAACGACAGGTAAATGGACACAGACATCAAGGACATTTAAAATTTCAAAGCTCTCCTACCGGGAATCGAACCCGGGACTTCGGCCACTAAACTATCTGATGTGTGGGGTACCTAGTTCGTTACCAAGACAAGTAAGCTTGAGGTGGGCAACATCGTGCTCGTGGGCTTCTCAAGACACTTCCGTTTCCTCCCACTTTCTCATTCCATCAATTCGTCCATCATAATTCACTTGCTTAAATAATGGTCTTATTTAACCTAACAGGCATAATCGTTGGATATTAAACGCAAAGATTTGACATCATTTCATTTACAAATGTGTTAACTGAAACCAAATCGAAATGAAAAACGGTTACATTTTTTATTGTTCATTAACGGGTTCTCGCAAAAATATATAGAGAAAGAACATGAGGAGTCGTAATTCCATTTGAAAGTGAAACAGCCGATTTATAATAACTGAACCTAAAACGAAAGCATTACATATCTTTCGGAACGTTTTCAAAATATGCTCCAGTGCTCCTCGGATGTGCCAGTGACTAACGTAAGGCTACATTCTTTCTTCTAAAAATCACATGAACAATTTACAATATATATCCTTAGCAGGAACATACCGGAAGAAGCTACTTTCTGAATCAATTAGTGTGAAATTTGGTGCTATCGTAGTAAGAAGGTATGAATTTTTGAAGTTTGGAATGTTATTTTGGTAACGAGCCGTCTTAGGATGACATAGAAGGCGAAGTAATTGAGGGTTGATTTTTCTTATAAAAATGCCAAAACTTTTTTCTAGAAATAAAAATGAGCGTCAGATTAATTACAAATGTCAGAATTAATATTCCGGTGCTCCTTGAATGTGTCACTGACTGACATGGGGCTACAGTTTCCGTTCTAAAAATAACCAATAATATCTTTACAAAGGATATACTGGAAGGAGGTAGATGTCTTATATATTTTATAATTATTGCAGACAAATTTTGTGATTTTCTAAAAAAATCTCAAATCCACTATAAATGATTAAATTCTATCAGTGTAACAGATTTTATACAGAGTTTTGTATTTATGATGTCACTGGAATACAATTAAAGAATTTGCATTTGTTTACACATTGACCGTCAAGTGAACCATACGTGGCTGACACTGAACTGCTTCGTGAGGCCCTGTGAGCCATATACGTCTCACGCGTTGATTTTTGTTTGATACTTAACTGAGGCCTTACGAACAGGATTATGTTTTCTTTTTCAATACGATATTTTGGGTCAAGTACGTGACTAGATTCCATGCACTTTTGTTTTTCGAATTATACTTCCATATCCACTGAAAATATGGTAAAATGTTAACTTGTTGAGAATGTGAAAATGCACCTTGTTTGGGCTTTTACTCAGCCGCGGTACTTCGCGTTTTAGAATTTAAGATATTCAAATAATAAGTACCTAGAGACCTCAATATTCAACATTCCATGTTTTGAACTAGATCTGGCTCCTGCTGGAAAAAAATGCGTGAGCCAAATATGGCTCAGGGGCCTCAGAGGAACAAATTTACGTCTAGGCCCTGTGAGTCATATTTGGTTCACATGAAAGACAAGAAAATTAACACTGTTTTATTAATAATACAATTTTGCATACCATTAGAATTATAGAAAAATATATTGGTATGGAACGTATAATGGTATCTAACGTTAAATGTACCACTATTTTGCCTGTTAAATTAAGGGAAACCATGATTAAAGCAAGTGATTTAAGATTAAAGAATTGGCAGAATTAGAAACTGGGAGTGTCACAAGAAAACCCAGGAGCACGATGTTTTCCACCTCAAGCTTATTTGTCTTGGGAACGAACCAGGACCCTACCCATCAGATAGTTCATTGCTTGGGATGCCGGGTTCGATTTCCGGTGGAAGAGCCTTTGAAATTGTAAATGTCCTGGATGTATCTGCGCTAGCGTCGCTGTTGTTCATTGTTACTGGAAATAACTGTAAAAGAGTGTAACCAAGCAGAAAATAGAGACAAATTAAAGACACTTTCGGTGTAACAGAGAAACTAAAAAATGTGGTCTGAAGCACCAGGTTCCAGTTAAGGGGAGTGCCAGTTAAGTGTTCGAATCGCTCTTAGGACTAATTTCTACTTCATGTCCTTGCGTGTTTGTATGTCTTTTTTCTTTTCTAATTTAAATTTGAATTTTCTGGACTATAGTATTTTATCATGACCGAAATCAGAGTGTAGTAGTAGTAGTTATTAAAACACTTCAAACGTAAACGTGTATGATTTGCTATATGTATATGAGCTCGAGAGTTTTTTCTCTTATTTAGCAGAGAGACTAAGGGTAGTGACAAGAGCATTACGTTCGTTAATTAGGTGTCCTGGGTTGGATCCTCACTGAGGTATTACGAAAATTTTTATAATTTACAATATTGGTGTTTCTGATGTATAATAGCATGAAAAATAATCAATTTCTGTCGGTGTTAGAGTTCAGGCGACATTTTTCAAAGGGAAAATACTATCAACATGTGTACAACAATCTGACGTCACATGTCTACAACCTTGATTCGTACTCTCTGAAAACGTAACGTATTTTGTCAACAATTCATGAATACATAAGACTTATCTTTAGTTTAAGTCGAAGCTGTGCCTGATCAAAAGCAAGCGTTGTTTTCTATCAATTGTGGAATTGTTCCTAACTTTATGCTTCTTCCAATATTACTACTACTGCTAGTAATAATAATAATATTTTCGTTGGCCATTTCCAACACTTTCCATGTGTCTCTTCAAGCCAAATGTATAAATAGGGACAGTTCTTTTCTATATTTGTATGCATGTTTTATTAAAATATCAATATAACGCATACATAATCCAAATAATTTTACCTAAAGAAAGGGTATTACTATGTATCGTGATGAAGACAAATCGTACAAAGTTTCTGTTAAGTCATTCGAAGTTTGTATCTTCATATCGTCCAGGATCTGACACCTTCTTCCACTATCTTCTGCTTTCTGACACTAATCCTTCCTATGTGTCTCTTATAAAGCAATTCATCCTTAGGAAGTGCCCAACCAATTTCTTTTCCTTTTTATTATCAACTTCAGTATGCTTCTTTTCAAATATTTCCGTCTAATTTCACCCATAGGCAGTAAACATCAATTTTAATATCAAATCATTACATTTGCAATTTACATGTTTAAAAAGTATTAAATTTTTAATTACTTCATTATACCTTCATGTTAAAAATTAAATAAAAATATATGAGCCCGAATTTCGAGCTCTCGATCTTCAGGTTTCACTTTTTCTTGCGACGACTGATCGCTTCAACACGCTTGGCTGCTGCACGCGCATTTACAGCTTGCAGTTAGTGTCTATGCGTATAAAGAACGGAGGGAAATACAATTCCCTCTGTACCGATCTGTGGAAATTGTGACGGATCTGGGCTTACTTTTTGGACTTAGTCTCTGAAGGAGTTTCCGAGTTCATATGAACAGGAGTGTACCATGGAAACAGCCTGAAAATACCCTAAATCTTGTTGGAATAGGATGTGATATTGTGGTCCCTAATCTTTAGTAATAATAATAATAATAATAATAATAATAATAATAATAATAATAATAATAATAATAATAATAATAATAATAATAATAATAATAATAATAATATTTTAAATGTTGCCCTAGAATTAGGAAAAACTGACACAAAAGTCAGAACAGAACGCACCTGCAGACCACACTTTTGCAACTATGCAAACATTAAACGAAAGGATTCTGTAATAAAAATAAGTGCTGAGTGTTACTGAAAAGCAGGGAATATAATGAATTAATTTTTAGGATATGCAGTAATAATTATGTAAGCGCAACTACAATAATACTAACGCAGACCATAATTCCATGAGCTCCGAAATACAAAGTAACGAAATTTCATATAAGACTCACTCTAGAGAGCAATTGTTACTTAAAGAATGGACATACACTATTTCGAGAATCGAGATAAGACGAGAAATGTTTACGATACCTCTAGTCTCGTCTTGATTCTCATCTCCAAAGCAAGACGATAATTTGAGTTAGGCTTCTCCTGTCTCGAATGCAAAATATTAATTATCGTCTCGATTTTTTTTGAAACGAGGTGAGAAATTCTTTTGTTGTCGGCAATACTAAACTAAACCACAACATTATTGCCAGATGTGACGTTTCTGCTTGCAATACTATGACTTGAGTGATGATGAGCTCCTAACTTTTCACCTTTTACGAAATAATAATAATAATAATAATAATAATAATAATAATAATAATAATAATAATAATAATAATAATAATAATAATAATAATAATAATAATAATAATAGTGGAACAGATTTAAGATTTGGATATAGTGTTTGACAGAAATATGAAATTTACCTATCATATAAATGATACAATCCAAGGGACTAGGAGAATAATAGGGTTTATTTTCAAACAATGACCTGAGTTTAGAAATGCCAGTTCATATATATATTTATACAAGATGGTTGCAAGATCAAAATTAAAGTTTGGTGTAGTTATTTGGGATGGTATAGGTATAACATTGGCAAACAAAATTGAGTCAGTACAAAAATGTTTTATTAGGTTACTCTGCCATAAAATGAATAGAGATTACTACTCACGTAGTTATGAATACTGGTGTCAATTTTAGGTATTGCATTCTTTGAACAACAGGAGAAAACTTATTGAAAGAGATTTTATTAAGAAACTACTAGACAATAGCTTTCATAGTGAATATTGCTTGCAATAATATGGGTATAAGGGTACCAATGTATAATACAAGAAATAGTACCCTTACTTCATATGAAACAGAAATCTGTAATTTTAAGAAGATTGACCAATTCTTTTAATTTAGTTTAATTTATTTTTATCAGTATAAAAGCATGAATTTTAGAGCTTGACAAATATTATTTTTAATATTTATGACGACTATTTTGAGACTAAAAAAGTACTTGGTGTTAATTTGACAAGGAATTATTAATCCGATATTATTTTACTTTATTTTATCATTATGTTTTATTGTTTTAGTATGTAGCTTACATTGTATGTAATATGTCTTTATCTTCTCTGACGAAGTGATGTATTTTTGCTGTTAAGCTGTTCATGGCACAGAAATAACATTATTATTATTATTATTATTATTATTATTACTGAATATTTGATAATTCAAATACTGAAACATCCAAATTTTCCAATATCGTAAGATAATAAAACAAGTTGCAGATCAATTGCTTCCAAAAATTCTAAAGTAAAAAAAAATATATTTACACTGTGGCTTCGATCCTAGAACCCCCAGATTACTGGTGGAACGCCTTGATAACTGAACCGCGATCAATAAGAACTAAATGATTCGTCTTTAGTGTGTTTTAGGTTAGGTCTTTGCCTCCACTTACAAATTTCTACGTTAGTTTTTTTCGCTTCAAGATGCTTTCTTATTTCTTTTATGATGATATAAATCAGTAATATTTGGCATGGTTTTTGTTAATAACTTAAGGTGTTCTTAAACCTTTGGTTCATAACTTTGTTTTTTCCCCTCGCAAATACAGATACGACAGACTGAATTTGGTTTCAAAGCAGTCACCATTACCTGGTAAAGGATTTATGTTGGTGGGAGGGAAAGTAGAGAGAAAGAAAGAAGGAAATAGATGGACATTATTGAATTGCTGTAAGTTAAAATGGTGTATGTGCAGTAAAAAATGTCGGGAACTGACAAAAACTGTTTTCTAACGAGAGGTTTGATTTATGAAAAAAAGAATAATACCTTGTATTTATTACACGTTTCAAGAAACACACGTCCTTTTAACACAAATTGTTACACTTATCTCTAAAGTATTCATTTCTTTAAAAAGGTTAAAGTCGTGAAATATGTCACTTACGCCCTTTTAACAGAAAGCGATTCAATTAAGAATGGCCTCATGGAAAAATGTCTAACAGTCTAACACAGAGGTTTACGGTGAAGAATTGTTTGAAACGTAGAAAATATATAAGTGGGAAAAGATGAAAGAAAAAATAAGATTAATCTTTTATTTATTCATGTAGCTCTGTCGTGCTTAAGCGGTTAGGATATGCGCCTTTCGCTTGGAACACCCAGGTTCTATTCTGGTGGGTGTTCATGTGATTCTGACCTCAAATTATGCTGTAGGTACACGTTACATATAGCCTTACTGCTGAAAGAGACGCTCAAATGAAATCAGTTTATTCATTAGTCTTCGTGCATATTTAAGTTTCTTTCATTAACTGGGATTTTGAACATGTAGTAAAGAATCGAGTAATGTTGTAGGTTGTATCTTTGATTTCAACGCTCAGGAAAACAAATGTGGTCATTCAATAAAATCATGTTATGAACATTATCTTTTTGAATTGTAGAATACGATATGTTAATAACAACAGAACTTTCAACAACTGAAGTAATAAGGTAAAATGAAATGTATCTCGGAAGTAGTAAAAGTTGGTTAAGAATGATCTCTAGCTATATTTTGGTCATGAATTGCAATACACTGAGTCTATGTCTGAATGGGAGTAGCACTCTGGTAAACTTGCATTGTACGCATACGTAGGTAGATTAAAAACCAACATCGTCACACAGGAAGAAAACACGTACTTGTAACAGAATTCTCAAACGATATTTCTGTAACTGGTTAAAGATCGTTTTCGTACATGCTTTTTAAATATATACCGAATTGCTGAAAAGATTCTTGTCCTCGTCTCGATTCTCGAAGAATTATTCCCCGTTTAGTCTCATCTCGTAAATTCATGTACGAAATTCATACCCTAATATTTTTCTTGCTTAATTTCATCTAGAATTCGTTAGAATCATTTCTTCTTACGAGATGTCTACAGAGAGTGTGATAACAACATTTATGCCATATTTACTATTAACCCTTTCGGAGCCATGCCAATTTTGGCGTTTCTCCATATTTTCAGTTAATTACTTATTGCTAAACAATCTATTTACCCCATTGATATGGTTAAGAACTTGGATTGTTTTAGAAGAGGGATGTGTCCAATTTTTGGTGTAAGTTATATTGCAATGTTCCCAAAGGGAGGGATATTATTGAGGGAAATGTTGCTGTGAAAATTTACAAAAAATCTCTAACCGAATTCCAAGATTTTTATAGCTTGCATTACTGTATCCAGATATGTCCAAGTTACTAAACATTCTCTGGTGTGTTGACAAGGTACAGCAAAAACCTGAAGTCACTGGCTACTATACGAAAAGAGAAAGAAAATATCTCTGTCGTCATACACATGAAATTTTGACACTTTTTATGCCTCAGATGCAAAAATCAACATATATGCCGGAGCTACAGCTTCCCTAATCATCCTATTGAAACTTTTTATGGTGCGTTCTGTAACAAAAATAGGAGGCTTTCAGATAGTGGTACGTGTGATTCAATGTAGCCAGTAAGAGGGAAATAATAGAAGGAAGAAGAGAAATTTTCATGTAAAATCGGGAATTAAAATTTTCTGTGGTTGGAAATACTGCTACAAGACAAACACAAACTATCTTAAAATAAACATTGGTACAACACTCACATACCCTGCAACTATCATGGCGATATTTAAGAAGCAAAGCTTCTAATTAAAAAAAAAAAGTGGATTATGGTAATGTAGGGAAAAAGTAGGGAAAAACTAAAAAAAAAATCAAATGTTAGAACTTAAATACGAATTTTTCGTGCGCCCCTAATTACCCCACTGTAACGATTTGCACCTGCTTTTATTTAGTAATGACAATGTTCGAATGGCGTAAGTTGACTTGAGCTCGGACGTACAGGTACGGATTTACAAACAAAAAGTTTGAAAATTTTTGAATTGTTTGCCCAAATTTAGGGGAATGTTAATTTCTCTAGTTGGCAACAGTGCTCGCGGGTCGGTCCAATTGATGCCAACAATAATTAGGTATCCATCCGAACTATCTATCTGGCATGTCTTAAGGAGATCTCTCTACAACGAAGGAAGCTATATTAAGAAATTTGAGAAGAAAATTCGGCACTCAAAAGAAAAAGAAATAATATGAGAAACTAATGTCCAACCATATTTTACCACCGAAAATTTGTACCGATATCTTAATTAGTGTCCACACAGAAGCGAAATAAAAATGTGACACATCCGTGTGTGCCACTTTAGTCACCTGGGTCTGAAAGGATTTAAGACATGTTCTGTAATGATTTGCGGGTCTTTAAACGTTGATAAGTGTTCTTCATTATGTTCGTACAAATATTTTATCAATTTATAGTATGTATATTTTGAATCGTATAACACTAAAACAGTATTTGAAAGGAAAGACTTTGGGAACTAGTGTTGTTCACGATAATCATGACATTTTCGTCTCGTCTCTATAAGGTACTTCTTTCCTCGTGGACAGCATTGTTCGAGCACCTATTAATGCGATCTGTTTGCAAACATCACGTACATGTGAAGACCAAAGAGTTATCGGGAACATTGGTAGATGCTATATAACACCAAAGGCAATAATCATATCGTCAAATATATATCACGAGAAAGGAAGTGTCAACATGGAGTGCGTGCACCCTCGAAATGAAACATATTTATAGTTTTCTTTTTATTTTTATCAGAGTAAGTCTTCATATACTTTGTTGATAATATCTTATGAATAGTTTGGCTAAGTGAAGACTACAGTATTTACTGTCATAAAGTTGTAGAAAAGACTTTATATAATAATAATATCATTCTTAAGATAAGATCAAAAAATACATAATACGTTCAATGAAACAGTCCAGGGATGTAAATAAACAGTCGCCCGGCGCGAGTGGTTCATCGGTGCGGGCGAGTATTTAATAGCATAAGGAAGGTAAGTAAATTATTTCTATTGTGGGATGCGGGCTAGTGGCTTTTTTCTTGGACGAGTAAAATTTTGATGCTTAGTTGCATCCCTGATAGTAATTTCAGCTTGACAATACGATTACGAAAGATATACCAATTCTATATTTAATTGTTATTTGCATAACGATACTTTTAGCTGTGTTCATGTTCTCTTAAGGTACATTATGCATTTTTTAGGATGATAACTACATGCAACGTATATCCAAGATTATAATATCGTGCGAACATGTTTCCATTTGTTTTTCCAGATAATACTTTTTCATGTTTCAATAATGTATATCCTTATTTTATTGCGAAGACTAACATACTTCATTTATTCATATTAATGTATTAGTCTCCTGATATTAAGTTCTTAGTTATTTCAGTTTCAATTATCACTGACCAAGCAGCACGCACAATATTTTTTGCTAAATGAAATTCCGACAATATTTTAGTTGCTGGTCTGAAGAACCCAGTAACTCATGGTTGTTCTTCGAAATTCATTTGGTTGTACGATTTATAGAGTTATCGTTAAAATACTTTTGATTTAACAGGTAAGATTTATTTTTAAACAAAGTTTCACCATTTAGAAATAATTTATTAAATGCTCTAACTGCACACTTCATAGGCCAGTGGTTTATATGAGATGCATGCAAAAAAATGCGTACCGTTTCCACACATCTCGACAGATTTCAATTTCCGAGTTGTATATTTCTACACATTTTGAACACGATTCCCCTCCATTTCTGCACACTATTGTAACTTTTATATCTCACTGAAAATCGATTGCGAAGCCTTTTTGTGGGTATGTTTCAGATACTAGAAAGTTCCACTTCCGAGATAATGTTTGGACTGAAAACATTCGTCTCGCAACGAATTCTTCAGTTTTGAAAACAGATAGAGGCTACTGAGGGACAGGTCTTCAGAGCAGCATGTATGAAGGACCAATGGAATGTGCTTCTCCTTAAAAAAAAAAAAAAAAAAAAAAAGCTTCTTTTCATTCATTTGTAGAAAGACTCAATCTGAACAAAAGTTGGACAACTTCATGTGGTATGAAATAAGAACTGAAGCTTTCATAATGTCGTGATGAATATAATTGTTAGAGGACAATCAGCGTGGTGAATTCCAAGTCGACCGACGTTTTAAAAACCAACAACATTGTTCTCGAAACGCTAGACGATGTAGAATTCACCTTTCTGATTGGACGAGGACAATTATATTACGAGTGGTCTATCTCGTATTCATGTGGTCTGTCAAATTTATTTCCACAATGGAATGAGCGAACAATGCAAGGTTACATATGTCCTCAACTGTTAGTCTCAAGGTGATTTACACCGGAAAAAACTATAAAAACTTTGTTCATAATAAAACTGTTACCAACATTTTCAAGTATATTTTGTGGAACGTGATTAACAAAATGTTAATAGGAATGTTATTAACAAAAATGTTTATATTTTCTAATGAGGACATTTGAAACTATACTAATTATTAATAGCATGTAGTCACTAACGTTTTACATCCATTTGAAATTGTTAGTGACATGTCCATAGTAACATATAAATCTCATGAAGTATATAATCAACTCAGTGTGAATTCATAGCTTCATCGGCTATGACAACTCATGTGGCAGCCTCTGTAATAATAATTAGCACGGCAAACAGACAGGGAAAAAAAAACATTTTTTAAAAAAAATTACGGAGAAGTTAATTCATTGAATAGCCGGGAAGAGCTAATCTACATAATTTTTCAGTTAGCTGAACAGGGAAAACTTCCGTACTGCTAGTCAAATGTGCTTAATGAAATTTGATTTTCAACATGATGGTTACATCTAGGGACGTACGCAGAATTTTCTTTCCGGAGTTTTACATGTTAGACTTGACCCATATGCTAAGCGAACCAACATCTGGGCTAATATTGATTTCCTGCACTTAATAATAATAATAATAATAATAATAATAATAATAATAATAATAATAATAATAATAATAATAATAATAATAATAATAATAATAATAATAATAGAACATGAGAGAGAATTCGCTGAAACTTCTTTTCGAAAAACTTATATCCAATGCGTTATTTCTATTAACCTCGTCCTTGATACTGCAATTTAGAATTAATTTATTTTTCGTTCCATTATTTCACTTTTATAAATGCCAGTGGCGTATTTACGATGTTGTTTTGGGGGGAGCTTAACTAACTTCAGTCCTGAAAATGTATAAATTCTGCAAGATATTTCATTCACTTTAATGTAGTAAATAAAATTTCGGGGGGATTAAGTCCGGAAGCCCCTTTAAATACGCCACTGATAAATGTATAGAACCTTATCATTGTGCGCGAAAAGATAAAAGTGTAAAAAGTAGAAATAGAAACTTACTTTGAGTAGCAGAAAAGTTTTAAAAGTGAATAATTGAATAGAATTAATAGAGCATAGGATAGGATAAGAAATTTCTGTAAGAATAGTTATTTCGAATTCTTCCTAGTAGGAAAGTAATAAAATTTATTAATTTAATATTAGACGCTTAATAAAATTTAGAGTTGTTGTGCGTGTAACAGTATCTGAATTATTATGAGAAAATCTATTTTTTTATTAATATCGATACCGCGATTATTTAAAATATTGCCAATTTACTCGAATGTATAAAATATCAAGAGAATAGGATGCACTTGGGAAAATCTATGTAAAACTTTCTTTAACCTCCTCCGTGGCGAATTTACGTTTTCTTTTTACACTCATTGAAGGAAAATGTACAGTATACTGTACATAGTTTTCAACTATTTGTTTTAACAATGAAAAGAGCCCAACAGTCACTAAAATGCATTTGTGTTTATTCAATTGCAGTGTTCGGTGTTCATTGAAGATTATGCATAGACAGTGTTGGTAATTGTTGGTCAATCATTGAACTACTAATGTGCAGCGGCGTAGCATATGGGAACGCCGGTATGCCTGGCATCCCCTCTTAATAAGAAAAAGTACGTATTTCATTATATGTAAATTGTTTGTTTATAATTATCACTATTATTTCCAGTGCAATCTTCTGCATGTGGTCTTTGGCCTTGTTTTGACATGCGGAACTTGCGCATGCGCATTACTCAGATGCACATTTTCTGTCTTTCCTCTTGTCGTATGCTATGTTCTTTGGGCATCCAGGCCTACAGCAAGCATCGGAGTTTTCGTCTGCTTTCTGTCGAATGCGCATGCCCAACTACTTGTTTCTTACCCCTCATCATCCCTTGCAACCCAACATTTGCTTTAGATATAAGCTGGCGTATTTGCAAGTAATACCAACTCTATCTATTTAGAACTAAGCTATAGTTTCTGTACAGAACGTACGAGCGATAACGTCAAGGAAATAGAACAAAACAGAAATGGTTAGTTCAACGCCTTTTTGAAGTATTCGCTTATGTAAATGACAGTATAAAACAGTTATGCTTTAATAGTAATTAAATACATACATCGTAATTGTAATCGTAATTAAAGCTAAACTATTAATCTTCATCATAAATACATAGTAAGCCCAGTGGCGTAGCCAGAAACTCTTTTAGAGGACTAGGGATGCGCACGAGACGAATCGAGACATGATTTTCCTGACAAAATTCGAGTCGAGACAGAGTATTTCAATAGTAAAATATACATTTTTTGAGTGGAGACATCACTTTTACAGCACATTTTCGAGACGAGACAGCAGCAAATCTTGTCTCGTGCGCATCCCTAGAGAGGACTCATACACACAAGCATACCGGTAATATAAAGGCAAGAAGAATCAAGGTCACCGATCTGGTAGGCCAAGAGAACCAGCACGCTCCGCCCCTCGTAAAGATTGCTTGATCCCTTCAGTATCTGGATACCTGACAAAGAAATAGGCATACAGATACAGTCCCCCAGAGTTGTTTTAAGTGCTTTCTATTTGCATCTTCAAATGATATACACATTCAGCCCCATATTCACGAACAGGCGTCTGAGGTTCGGATCTAAGATGACAAATTTCTAGGAGCATTTTTTTAAAGAACCCCAGATAGCAAAAATGACTTCCAACAAACTTGCAGCAGTTTTGTAATTCAAGTCTGGCAAATTTGCAGCAGACTTGTGATGCAAGTCTGCAAGTTTAATGCAAAATTCCTAGTTGACACTCTTCAAACTTGCAGCACGCAAGCAGTGTAAGTGTATGGTAAGTTTGCAAAGCAAGTTTCTGCAAGGGGTTTACTTGCACAGCAAGCCTACTCCACATTTCCACTTGCACTGCAAGTACTCAGTAAGTCGGCAGCAAGTTAGTACAGGTTTGACGCAAGTCTCTGCAAGCATATCACTTGCACTGCAAGTGCACATCAAGTTGGCAGCAAGTTTGTGTAAGTTGAAAGAAAGTATGTGCAAGGATATCACTTGCACTGCAAGTCTCCAGAAAGTCTACAGCATGTTTGTAGTAAGTCTTTGCAGTGCCCACTACATCCTTAAAAATTATTGGTTTGTACCATCTTCAAATTTAGTGCTCTTTATATTATGTATTTGCACTTTTAATATTTTTCGTAATCTAGGCAATCAGGCACGCATCCTTAATCTTGAGTAACATCTCCGATATATAAACAGTCAGAGGGAATAATGGGTGCTCGCTGAAACAGTGAAGTTCGGAACATTATTTGTTATAAAATCAGTTTGCGCAACCCGCCAGTTTGCTCAAGTTCTTGAAGTTCTGCGTAGTGAGAATTTTTGTGACAAGAAGTATGTCGAATTTATTACAAATCACCAAATTATTAAAGCTGTTGAAGACAAAGTCCCATAGTATCTCTGAAAATTGCACCATTTCGACTCTTAACAAGAGCATGTGCTCTCCGTCTGTAATTCAATTTTCCAATGACCACAAGGTCTTCAGTTAACTACCTTCAGAAGAACACTAGTTCCTACTCTTACCACACATTTGAAGTGGCGTTAGTATTAAATGATACTTTTTTTCTCTCCATAGAATGTTAATCTTACAACATGCTACAACATCCCACCCTCTGGGATAAGAAAATTGTTATAATAATTTTTTTTATTCTATCTTATTAAGAAATATGTTAATGTTTACAACACTAACTTTCCAAACAATTTAAACTCACAAAAATTAAAATTAATAATTGAACGAAAAGAAAAAAAAATCCCCCATAATGACATTCATACAACTTTCACACTAATCGTTCTAACCATTAAAGCATTGTAAACACAATTTAGTACTAAATCTGAAAACATGATAAACCATGCAATTAATTTATATATATATATATATATATATATATATATATATATATATATATATATATATATATATATATATATATATATATATATATATATAGATATATATAGATATATATATAAATTATTCATCAAATTAAAGTTAAATGTTTTTTTCCTTATCTTCTTCACTGCTTATAATTACAGTTCTTACATTCGTCACTATCTCTGCTTATAATTAGAATTACAGGCCTGTAATTTACATGAATAATAATTTAAGTATTATTTCTCTTTTCTCTGTATGGTTTGGTTAAACTCACATGTGTTTTTCTAATATCTTTAGGATTGTCAAGACTTTCTACCAATATGGTATTGACTGTTAAAATACGTATTATTCGGGAAGGACCATGCCATACGTTTGATAAGCTCTTATTTATCTTACCTGATAAAGATGATTGAATCTGTGACTTAATCAAAACTTTATCACCTACTTGATAATTAGTTTCGGTCCTGTTTCTGTCATATTTCTTTTTCCTTTTCAACCATGCACCTTCCATATTTTTCAAAGCTGTTACCCATATGTCTGTTCTTTTACTCTTAATATCTGTTTCATCTATCTTCCAACAAATATCTAGGGGATCATTAACGTTATAGTTAAAGACTAACTCCATAGGTGTAAACCCATGTTCGGAGTGTACAGAAGAGTTCAGTGAAAACTCAATTTCATGTATGAATTTGTCCCACAGATGTTGTTTATTATTTATATATATTTTCAAAGCCGCTTAAAGCTTAAAATGTATCGCTCAGCCGCGTTGCTTGAGTGATAACTAAACACCATGTTATCTACTTTTAATTCAAAAGGTGCATAAGAGAGAAAAGTTTTAAATTGTTCTATAGTTTCCACTACAGCTATTAATTCAAGAAGGAGTATGGGTTTATTTACTTTATGTTTCCTCAAACGTCGACTATAAAACCCTACGGGAACTTCTTCCTCTTTTTCGTTTAATTGTGAAATCATCCCTTCTACTGAAGTTAGCGAAGCATCACTTGACAGGTAAAATTTCTTATTGAGGTCTAGTAATTTTAGCATTACGTGACTCTCAAACATCATTTTAATATTACTCAAGGCAGCTTTTTGCTCATCTCCCCATTTAAATTCTACCTTAGGACTTCTCAGCTTATTCAAAGGGTCCATAAGATCTTGAAAATTAGGAATAAACTTGGCAAAATACTGAAGAAAAGAACATAAGCTTATTAAAGCTTTCTTATTCCTCGGGGAGGGTAATTTTTTAATTACTTCTATTCTCGATGGATCCATGTAAATACGGCCATTTTCTATTATATGCCCCAAATAAGAAATCTTACGTTGAAAAAGGGTACATTTGTTGAAAGATAATGTAATGTTATTTTCTTCAAAAATCGAAAAAACTTCACTAAGGAGCTTTTTATGACTTTCAATGTCTGCAGTGTGAATTACAAAATCATCTGCATACCAGGTAACACCTTTATCCTTAAGATGATACAACAATTTAGTGATTAATTTACTTAAAGCGAACGATCCGCTTGCTATACCGAAAGGAACATACCTATATTCGTATAATCCCCGATGAGTAAGAAATGCGTTATATTTTACTGAGTCCTCGTGTAACTATATCACGTGATACGCATGATGTATATCTAGTTTAGAAAAGAATTTACTATTGGATAACTCACTTATGATATCTTCCATTCTTGGGGTGTACTGAGAATTTAGTAACTTTTTTTATTAATTTTTTGATAGTTAACGATTAATCTCTTACTATCATCTTTATTCCCCACTAAGAAACAGGGAGAGGCATATGCACTGTCACTTTCTCGAATAATATTTTGCTGCAATAGGTTATCCAATATTTTATCCATTTCCTTTTGTGCGATCCTGCTTATTGGATAAGCTTTTTTACTTATCGGCTGGTCATCATTTAATATGATCTGATGACAAAAATTAGGCACCTCTCCTACATATTCTTCAAATATACCTTTAAATTGACTCACTAACTCATCTACATAATGTTGTAACCCACTATCTAACTCTAGAACCTCGGGGTCAACTAACTTTTGCCTATTTCTTAACGAATCGCTACCCTTAAGATTAGCTTCCGTACTTGTAATTAAAATAGACTTAGGGGACAAATGGTCAGTTTCGTTTTCATAGAATGACCTTTCAAGTGTTTCTCCTCTCTCAACTATTTGTAACCTTCGCCTCTCTTTATGCTTTCCTTTTTTCTTTATTCATACCCTTCAAATGGTACTTTTCTCCTACATTTTCATTCTCCTTTTCTTCGGATGGTACGAACAACTTATTATGAAAACAATCAACAGAGCCAAAACTCATTAACGTTTCTTATTTTCTAATATCTGTGTGTGATTGACTCAATCTATCATATAAACGAATGGTTCTGTTTTCTTCCAAACCTAATACTAGCCTATTACTTCCAAAATTAATAGTAACCTTCATATCTTTTAACTCATGAACCCCTAATATAAACATTGGATTTAGATCTTCCGCTAAATAAAATTTTATCCTATATACCCTATTCAGCAACTTTAGGGGCAGAGTAACAGATTCCTTCAACGTGACAGTTTTATTATCAACACCCTTACCAATAAACAAATCATCAATCATTTTGAATTTATTATTTATTTTGTTATTCCATTCTCTAAAAGCCCTAGCATTTACAAGGCTGATAGTTGAGCATGTGTCTACACACCCTCTTAATCTTTTACCTAACACAAAAACCTCTACGAAGGTAGCAACACTGCCTTGCTTAGTAAATTGTTTATTGCTATTTACTCCAATACTCATGGTGTCTTCCACTGTTTTACATTTTTTTATCATTATCTCTACTATTTCCCCCCTTTTCTTGCCTATATCTTTCTTTAACTTTGCTTCCTCCTCCAACATTCGCATTCCTCTTTTCTACTAATTGTAAACTATGCAACCTTCTAGACAAATTCAATGCTCTTTTCAAATTACACTTGCTAGCATAATGTGGTCCTCCACATTCAAAACATGAGACAGCCTTTTTCAATCCTTTCCTTTTAACATTTTCCTCACTTTCTAAGAATTTATTAATTGCCTTATAAATATTTACATTCTTTAAATGAGTAGCATATGAAAATAAGTCCCTTTCAAGATCCTGTAAAGTATTTGGAACTCGAACCCCGTAAATATCTCTTATGAGTCGTGGATCTGCACCACTCAATAAAATTTCTTTCACATGAACCTCATTCAAATTACGATGCAGTATTATATAATTATCTTTTACTTTTTCTACAAAGTAAATTGGATCTTGACCTACGGATTGTATCGTTTCAACATAATTACGTGATACAACTCTTCTTCCTAAGGAAGAACTTAAATTTTTAAACACTTTGTGAGCAAGCATCAACCAATGATCACATTGTCTCATATATTCTAAGATCTTAGTACGCAAAATGCCCTTACTTTTGCTCAACGCAACCAGTACTATTGATTCATATGGATAAACATTACCCTTATTCAAACTCTCTACTTCTAGTAAAAATTTAAACAACAACAAAATATCGCTTCCGTCACAGGAATTGACTTCTTTACTTATATTGCAAAAGGAATTATTAGCAACACCTATCGTAATTTTCTCCAAATTAGTGCTAAAAGGTCTAAATGTATTTCCCACATTTTGATTATTAGTAACAAGTTGTTCAGTCAATCTTGGAAGTCTTAAATTCTCAATGCCGTGTAGTTCATTACTATGCGGTAATTCTTTGTATTCGTCAAAGAATTCAGTTGATTCTCTATCGCAATGTAAAGTATTAAACATCTGATTTTGACATTCATTTAAATCAAGTCTGTTTATATCAATATCAGGAGTAACTGATTTTGTGCAACTGTCCGCTTGAGTTTCACGTTGTCTCCCTGATAACAAGCTAGGTTCGTTGAAGCAGACAGCCCCCTAGGCATAACAAATGGATCACCTACCTCGTAATCCGGCCCACGTCCTTGTCTTTCTGAACAGCTGTCGACTGACCTTCTATCCCTTGTATTTTCATATCGATTGAAGATTCCTGCGTCTCCATTCGAAAAATGATTTAACACTAACTGTGGAATACGTTCCACATAATCTTCATTTGATGCCGTATTCACTAAACTAATATTATTGACCACAAACTTTATAATTATCACTATTCTTTTCTTCCACTCGAATCAAACAGGAAATCGCAGCCATACACACACCGAACACTGTCGTATCTGCTCTCCTAATCTCCCCGTTCCAACAACCAAGGCAAGACGATTCAATCGCCAACATTAACTTCTCTTCCAAGGTGTAGCAAACTCAGACTGAAAGTTTTATGCCTAGTATTTTCTTCCCTTTTTATTTTGTTTGTCGAACTAAAAATACTTGTCACAATTCTTCCACTAAGCAAAGCTTTCACACTCACAATTAAATTCTATTTGTGATAAGCACATTGGAAAATTAAACTTTGTGACGACGCCTTTTATCAATTTAGACACCGTGGTGCAGGGTAAAAAGACCCACACAAAATTATTAAAAAGAAGTCACTATAATGGAATTTGGGTGAGTGCTTTAGAAATATGAAAAATGTGGTGACGATAGAGATATCAAAATTTTAATGTAATTTGCACAAATTTCACTAATTGCACTAGTACACTAAAACTTAAAATGATTTTGTTCAAAATTTTACTAAAGTATACAAAATAGTTGTATCACTTACACCAAGATCTGTTTATATAATCCATCGATGAATCATGATAATTAGTGTTAAATGTTCCCTTGGATCACAAGCTGCCATATCTTTTTCCACATAATTTCTTAATATTAAAGTTCATTCAGATCACACTTTTGGTATTTAGTAAAAATCTTCACAATTACTAGGATTATAACATAGTCAGTCAAAATAAGAATTGAAATTGCGAACTAAACTCGTAGTTTTATAACATAAAATGCCTCGAAAGACTATTCAGATAGGACTCCTATTCAATTTCAACTGATTTCACTAGTCACTTTTCAGAAAATACTATAAATACTTATCAATATTATGTCGAATTTATTACAAATCACCAAATTATTAAAGTTGTTGAAGACAAAGTCCCATAGTATCTCTGAAAATTGCACCATTTCGACTCTTAACAAGAGCATGTGCTCTCCGTCTGTAATTCAATTTTCCAATGACCACAAGGTTTTCAGTTAAATACCTTCAGAATAACACTAGTTCCTACTCTTACCACACATTCGAAGTGGCGCTAGTATTAAATGATATTTTTTTCTCTCCATAGAATGTTAATCTTACAACATGCTACAGTGTCGAAGCCAAAAAAGAAATTGTTTCTATGAATTCCACCAAAAGTGGTTTCTTATGGTGCGTAATCACAAATGAGATCTTTCTATAATACAGGGAAAATATACATTATAGTGTATATTTTGAAAAATATATATAGATGTATATATTTTTAAGATTTTCATTATAAAGTGCCTTAAGGGACCAAAATAAATATTGATGGCCAATAATTATAATTTTATCTCAAGTAAATCAATAAGTACCCCTAAAGCATACCTAAGTTGGAAGTACAGTGTACTGTACAAATCCACTGAGGAGGTTAACATTCGAGTAGTCGCGCCGCGGTCAAAAGCACCACAGGGAAATTATTTTTGATTGTGTGTCCATTCTGTTTGTCCGACAGACTTCTCCGTCTAGCTAATCTTCCCCCTCACCTTTCCGAACATTCCTGCTCAATCACTCCGTTATCCGTTGTTTAGTTTAACTACTAGTGATTGTTTAGTGATTCTGCGGTGCTTTCCACCACGCGCGACTAATCGTGTAATGTTTTTTCTCAGTGTTTCGCTCTGCACATGACCTTTGCTTTGGAGATGTTTTAAGCTTTATAAACATAAATATTATTTTAATGGACGGAAGAGAGGTCGACAGAGTTAAAAACTGATACCAAGTGTGAAAAAAGAGAAAATTAGAAATGAACAGCTTTAAATTCGGAGGGAAATGTTAGGAATGGGCTATTTGGATAAATCAGCCGAGATGATCTCGTGGAAGCTTTGTCTGAGGAAGATCATAAGAAATATATATATATATATATATATATATATATATATATATATATATATATATATATATATATATATATATATATATATAGATGTAAGTGAGTGAACACGAAAGGTGAAGTGAGGAGTCTGCGAGCGAATCTGAAGATCTTAAACCAGAAATGACCAGCGATTCCCCGAATGTAGTCAGAGCAGGAGAGGACGAAATAAGCGACGACGGAGTGTAGAACAGTGTAAATTTGAAGATAACCTAAAATAATTAAATGTAGTGCTGTATAGGTGAAGTTTCAAATTAACAGGACCGTAAAATAATTCGATGTAAATTTGATTTGATTTCAAATTAGCGACCTTTTCAGCATAAAGGCTATGTAAGACGTGGACCTACTGCTTAACGTGGAATCCGAACCACATGAGCTCCCACAGGGAATCGAACCCGGAAGTCCCACGGCAAAGGCGTGTATGCTAACCGCTTAGCTACGAGGGAGCTCTAATTGCATATAAAATGCGCTGTGAAGGTTTGTTTTAGTGTTATGTTTATGTAGTATATTTTTTGCTAATTTACTATTGCATTTCTAATTTTAGACGAACCAGAGTTGACAAAAACAAAAGATCGTCATCAGATTTAGAATTTTCAATAAAACCAGTGCGTAGGTATCTATCCAAAAAAATATGTAACGAAAAAAACATTTTATTCCAAATAAGAAATAAAAAATAGTACATGTCTAATTGTAGGTTCCTCTAATAGTTATTACTTTAAAACTTACCATAATAATAAAAATGTTATTCCCTCTTAATCAGAAAATATACAAAATTACGTTTCTAATACAAGAAAAATGTTTCAATAAAACGATATTTGCAACACATTATGTTCGTGCCGTCCTTTTGACCGCGCGCGACTACTCGCGTTACTTTTTTAGCGCGACTTCTCGAGGGTTAAACTATAATGAGGAGGTGAGCGCAACAGTGGTCTAACCAAATTTCCTAAAATGGAGAAAAATCATTTTAAACTTAAACACATGTGCTTTTTGTACAATATATATATATATATATATATATATATATATATATATATATATTTAAATATGTGCAATGTATGACACATTCAACCACTTGTGGTTTCTTGTACATTGTACAAAAAGAACATGTTTTTAATTTTAACTTGATTTTTCTTCATTTATAAAAAAATGGGTTAGACCACTGTTGCGCTCACTCCCTCTATTCTTAAGAAAACCTGCGGATGTTTAAACAAAATCAGTCCAATAATTTCTGAGATAATCAAAAATATCTGCATATTTTTAGATCTTCTGATTTTTAAATACGTAAGTTGACTCATTAATTTAAACCTACACTTTTAATATAACGGAACTTTTAAGGTAATTACAAACTTCGGTTTAGGAAGCTGTAGCTCGTACACTATTGACTGTAAAGTGAATCAGCCTTTACAATGACATCATTCGCACATCACAATAAATAAAATCACAATTCATTCCGGGAAATTTGCCAAGAAAACTTTTTCCTGAAATTTGGAACATCCAGCCCGGAATTTCAGTCCCACGTATATACACGATATGTATCTTTATAAACTACTACATGTCCCAGGCCATATATTTGCAAAGTTTTATTATGCAGTATGAAAACAAACTTTAAAAATGGAACCATGTCTATAATGCAAATTTGAAGAAAAAATAAAAAAGAGATTTCATGAAGTAGAATACTTCTCGCAAACTTGTTAACTTTGTTCTGTTGTTTGTATGTGATTGCGTTTAGAATTAATCAGGGTTTTGATTGATAACTTCATGTCATGTGTGGATAAATTCAAAAAACATATTCCCAATTTTTTCATTGAAAAACCAGCCAGAATAAAATGCTATCAACATTCTTTCATTCTGACCGCCTCTAGAGCGATCGGAAAGTTCTTGTTATTAACAACGTTAGGAAGATTGTTATCAACTAGTTACCGAGGAATTAACAATGTTTTTAGCAGACGTAACCAACATATGTAAACAAAACTTTTATTAATATTTTTGGAATATTAATATTAATATTGAGAAGTAGGGGATCATGGCATCCCCGAGTAAAATATTCTAGTTACACCATTGAGTATAACCGGAGGTATTTTGGTTTCATGTTTTTAGAAGTCCTGTCTATCTCTGGATGTAGAGTACTGGGTTTTGGTGTTGAAATGTTGTTATTGGACAAAGAGAATAGTTTCAGTCTTCGCAACTGTTTCCCAGACTTTCAAATATTTCGTATAACAGTACAAAACCATACCATCTATCCCACTTTGCACCTTCTTACCCCATTTCGTAGAAATGGATGTTTGTCAAAACATCTAACCGGTTGGCAGCACTCGACAAAATACACACAATAACTACAGGAGTCTATTAGACAAGCTTTCTAATCATATGCTTAGAACTGTTGTTACTGTGTGTATACAAAAGGTACTGTGTGAATATAATAATAATACTAAATTTATTCAATCTATTATACTTACTAAGTATACACTGACAACATAAAAGTTAGATCTTTCTTTATCTTTTCCTTGTTGGTGAACACAACACTTACTTCTTCTGATGATGATGGCTTTTCTTCAATTGCGAAATATTGACCCCAGAAATCTATTCCTCTTTTTGTTAAATACGTAATGCACACTTTCTTCCCTCGAATTTACTTTCCGTCCTTTCCCCATACAAAAAAGACAAAAGAGGAAATTTAAAAAGAAATGTTTCACATTTCATGCTGACTTCAGTACCTGTTTTGGTGTATTAAGCTAAATTAAATTTTCCTATTACTTTAGTTTCAATGTCATTCTAAAAGTAAAATTACGACATTATACATTCAATATACAGGGTGTGACCAGGGGTAATGCAAATACTGTGGTAGGTGATTGTACATGAGTAGTACGCGAAAAAAAGGCCCTATATACATATATCACGAAACGTCTAGTTTTCGAGTAAATCGGGAAAGGTAGGAACAATGAAAAACACCACGTACGTATTCATCGATTTATTACTAGTAGTACCATTAATGCATGCGAAAGGATACAAATGCAGTACCCTCTTCTCGTTATTTATTACAGAGAGATTAAATATATAGAGAAGGTTGGTAATAAAATGTCACGTAATCAGTATATATTTTGCCATTTAAGAGTAACAATATGATCAGTGGAATGCCATCAAATTTCTGCATACAACAGCACGTCATGTTTAATTACAGGTACTAGTTAGTCCATACTATAGTTCTATTTGAGTGTCCACCATAACTAAGCGCTCTGTAATTATAAACAGTGTAAAAACTGACTTATAGGACAATCTTTTTTTTCTCCCTATCATCGGTAGCCCATTACGTCGTTGGGACCATATTTTTTGCACTGCCGTGTTGACGATCAGTACTCAACCGACTGTTGAGCTTATGCATTTCTCGTTATATTTGATTATGGAAGAAGTTTTTTAAAATCATGATTTGAGTTCTGCAGTCTCTCGTTCTACATTATCGTAGAGTTCTTTTTGGCAATCCCCTTCAAGGTTTGGCGATCCTTCTCATTTAGGCTTGGTTTCCATCCATTACTTCTGTTCTCTTATTCGATATTAGGATGAGTCTTCTATGATGTTATCACCTTTGTGACACTTTTTTCCGATACTCCTAATAGACTGTCACTCTTATGCACTTACTGCTACTAACCACTTACACAGAATCTGACCATTTTCAAAAGCGGCTAGGCCTTCATTTTGCAGCACCACCAAAGTTCAAGCATTGTTTTCAAAAGTTGTCCCAATTAGATACATTTTCTGCATGCTTGCCACTAACAGATAACCTGCATGTCTGCCATGTTTTCTTCAAAAGTATCAGAGAGATATATGGGACATTTCATGTGAAATCAACCAATGAAATGGCAAAATCTGACCTGACAATCTTAGATTTTTGTAAAAAATGGTGCACAGCTTCATTACAGTGGGAGATGAAAAAATCACAGATATTACCTCTCTCCTCCTGAAAGTGTCCCCATACAGGGTATTCAAAAATGCCAAAAACGACGTTTTTCAGTTACAGTGATTATTAAAAATTGTCATAAAAATGGTTAATATGTGCACCAGAGACGTGGAACAAACATTATTGGAAAGCTTAAAGATAGCCCTACATGTTGTACTATATTGGAAAAACCTGTAAAATAAATTTGAATTTTTAATTTCGCATGGAAATGTTCCTCTGAATTTGTTCACATTGTCCAGGTTGTAGTCTCATATGTGTACTAAAACACCACAAAGTTGCATTTTGGGCACTCAATGGGATCCGATTCAAAATTCAACATAAACCAAGCATTGCACGATATTGACCATGTGAATATCTGGGTTCAGATCGATAACCATTTTTCTGGAGCTATTTTCCTGCAGCATCAAAGGAATTTATATTCAATTTCATTTGTTTCTTGATGTATTCATTTGAATTTACACAATTACAAACCCTTTGAGTTTACGTTTCCAAACAGTACTTAATGCAGTTCATTCTTCTTGTTAGTCAGTATGGATGTTTCTAAATTTCTTTTGGTTATATTGATACATGCTATTTTCACTCCTTTGTTTCAGGATTGCTATTACAGAACATATTATGAAAGGGAGGGATATATTTTTCTCCCTTTCAAAATATTCGTATCAAATGTGGTATGAAACAAAGTGACACTTCTCACAATCACTTCACACACTTTCAGCACAAAGAATTAATCAATAAATTATTTTTCCTATTTCAATGATGCACTTCCACATGTCTGTAACATATATGTATGTATGTTTGTATATATATATATATATATATATATATATATATATATATATATATATATATATATATATATATATATATATATTGTTAACTAGTTTTCTCAAGTGGGCAGAAACATGATTAATATTTGCCTGAGGAGAGTCAATTTTGGTGATAGGAATAATCTCTCAATGCATGCCTCCAAGAATTTTTATGGGGAAAAATTAAGTTTTTATGCAGTCACACGTATAGCCATACTTATTAACCTACTTCTTTCACGACATGTATGCCATGTTGATTTTTCCAGGCTGCGGGTAAACATTTCTTCACTCTTGTCACATTTTTATCAGACCGGGATGTGGATGTGCGCACACTTCTTCTTACGTATTTTACAGAGCCTGTCCTCTTTAAGTTATCAGAATTCTTAATTTTCTCTCAAAAAATGTAGCATTCACCCCCTTCACTGTAATCCACCATCTCAGCAATAAAAAGGTCTATTTCCACACTTCATAAGTGATGCACCTCCATTTTAACGTGTAGTTGGAACCACAAAAGCTCCCACCTTGAATATAAACCGAGTCTTCCATATAGGAAGAGTATTTTAAGGATCCATCAACACTTGCTGTTGCTACATATTCATTAGACTAAACAATTATGCACTGTTAATTTATTCTCATATACCTTATCTATTTACAGTACATTCATTATCATCACTGCTGTAATTAATTGTCAGTATTTAATGTAACCTCTTTGCTGGAAGAAGATGGTATCTGGTATATCTATCGATGGTACCTACTTATAAACTGTAATAAATAAAGCTTCAGTTTAATAAAAATCATTCCTTGCAGTGTAGAAATACAAGTTAAATAGAGTGTAGTATAAATAATAATAATATATTTTATTGTACTTAACACCCAAAGGCAATTACAAAGTACAAAATTTTATATACAATCATCAAAGGACGAGCAACATCAAACATGCATACAACTAGTATTTAAACATGAAAATTACAATAAGTATACCCTTTTTCCCTTCTTCAGGTTATAACATACAAAAACAAATCTACAATTTATCAATTAACATCTCAAAACACTTTCGCTTGAAAGTCTTAAATTTATACTGAAATATATCTAAACCCATAGTCCCAATTCTATTACCCGCATCACATAATTTATACAGTGGAGAATTTTTGTTAGTACTTATTCTATTATGAGGCATGTAAAAAGTATTTCTTCCTCTTAGATTTTGTCGAGGAATATAAAAAGGTAATCTGCCTAATAAAAACATATTATCTTCTCTATTGTCAATCAATTTTTTAAGATATAACACTATTTGTATAAACCTCCTTTTTTCTAGTGACAACAATTTAAATTTTTTTAGAGAACTTCGTAAGAAATATATTGTGTTTGTATACAAAATATTTTAAAGGCAGTATATTTCAATAGTTTTTGAATTTTCTCAATTTGTTGGTTTTGACACTGATAAAAAGGATCCCAAACTATAGATGCATATTCTAGTTTTGATCGTACAAATGCATTATATAACGATAATATAGTTCTAGTATTTTTAAAATGAAAACTTGACTTCTTTATAAAACCGAGCATTTTGAAAGCTTCATTAGTTATTATATTTATATGGTGTTTGAATTTCAAATTCATGTCAAACCAAATCCCTAGATCTCTTATAATTTCCTTTCTTTTTAACCTCTGATTTCCCATAATATATTCAAAAATATTTGTTTTTTGTTGAGTGTATAAGTCATTACATAACATTTAGAAATATTCAGTTGCAATTTGTTTTCCATACACCACTCACTTAGTCTATTTATATCCGACTGTAATGTATTACAATCCCTCTCTGTTTGGATTTCATTATATAATTTGGTGTCGTCTGCAAATATCAGGCATGGTGTATGTTTAAAAGCTTCTGGTAGATTATTAATCATTATCAGAAAAAGTAAAGGACCTAAATTTGATCCTTGGGGTACCCTTGAATATACTGAATATTGTTTAGATTTGATAGTATTAAAGATTACATATTGCATTCTTTCAGTTAAATATGAATAAAACAATTTAATTAAATCCCTCGATATACCAAACATTCTCAGCTTTCTAAGAAGTACACCATGGTCAACCAAGTCGAAAGCTCGTTTAAAGTCTGTATAGCCTATATTACATCTACTTGTGTCCCTCTATTGAAAGAGTCATTAATTACTTGATTCATAATCAATAAATTTGAAGTAGTTGATCGATTACACCTAAAGCCACATTGAGCGTTAGACAAATATCTAGAAACATGATTGAATAGATGTTTATAAATAACTGCTTCAAATATTTTAGCAGGAGAAGGTATGAGATTAATTGGTCTATGATCTATCAATCTTACTGGATTAACTTTAGGAACTGGGCATACCGCTGAAATTTTAAATTTTGCTGGAAATTTTCCTTGATGCAAAGACAAATTGAACAAATAAGTCAATGGTTTGATGAGGAATTCTTTACAACCCTTGAAAATATAAGATGGTATACTATCATGACCAAATGATCTTTTACTTTTTATTTTATTTATTGCTGCTTCAACTTCAAATTCATATATCTTATCTAAAACCATTATATTTGCAGATGAAGGTGTAATTGAGTATATTTCAGTTAAATCTATATTAGGTCGCTCTGAACTATAAATGGATTGAAAATGTGTGGCAAAGGCTTCACATTTTGATTTATTATCGATAATTTTATCGTTGTTGTAAAATTCCACAGCGCTGAAACTACTCCATCAGCCCCTTAACTTCTAACATATGGATCAAGATAATATTTTTGTAGCATACAAGTCGTTCAATAAAATACTGTAAACAAAAATTCGTGTGTTCACAATGGAAAGTTTATGTTGGAGAACAAGAAAATGTTTTAAGAGTTTCTGCTTGTATATATACAGGGTGTAAATGAACTATACCGACAAACTGTAAGAGGTGATTCCTCATATCAAAATAAGAGAAAAAGTTCATATGGACCTATGGCGAAAAGTGCATAGTTTCAGAGCTAGAGCTGTCCAAAATCGCGTAAAACCTCAATTTCAATAGGTCCTCTTTCGAATTCCAGGAATTATGCATGGTGATTCTTATCAGCTTAAAGGAGGCCATGCATACACAATCGAAAAGTGCATTTTTCATCAATTGTCAATAGGTGTAAGGGTATTCCCTATAGGGTGTAATTCTCAAATATGTTTTCAATAGAGTTTTCAGATATACCCTGATTTCAAGAAGGATCCAAAATAGACTGGAGGTAAAAATTGACAATAATGGACATCCAGTGCTTCGGAGGAAAGGCGGAAGTGTTAGGAACTGGCAGCTCCATGTTTCTTTGTGTTCGCAATAACGTGTGATGATATGTATTTCGTCAAGGTACATTTCACGATTTCTCCAGTTATAAGCGTGAAAGTACACATCGCACCATGTGTTTTTCCGAGTACAAGAGAACGTGCTGCTGACGACCCTTAATACTTCCGTCATTGCGCCAAAGGGTTCCGTGTTCACTGCTATCAAGGCTTATCGTTTACCTACTTTGGACCAATCATAAAGGCAGAGCATATCTTAATATTTGTATGTCTGGGTATTTCACCCTGCAGGGAATAACCTGTACACTCATTGAGCATTAATGAAATATGCATTTTGGATTGAGTACGTTCACTTCCTTCACGGTGATAATGACCACCATCCACAGTCTCTTGAACTCGAAATACAGTATTTTTGAAATTTGGCTTTTTCACTATTTTGGACAGCCCTGGCTCTGAAACTATGCAATTTTCGCCATAGGTCCATATGAACTTTTTCTCTTACTTTCATGTGAGGAATCACCTCTTAAAGATTCTCTCTCTCTCTCTCTCTCTCTCTGTATATATATATATATATATATATATATATATATATATATATATATATATATATATATATATATATATATATATAAATTTCACTTCGATTCTACACGATACCACAATTCTGATGTTGACTAAGTATCATGAAGTAGGCAGTTAACTGTTCGTTTCACGAGATACCTAATTTTGACCTAAAGATCAAATGAGCGACGCCTATAAGAGATAGTGTGTTAAAATAAGTAAACCTAAACCTACGTGTATGATGAAGTACTTTATGAGATTTAACAACAATAGGTTTAGTTGTAGTTATATTGAGCCAAATATTTCAAATATATATATATATATATATATATATAATTCGAAGTTTAATGGCTTGTCACGACAGAGCGTATAGTAAATTTAAGAAAGCGCTTAGTTGAATCTACCCAACTTAAATGACAAATTTGAGGAATATAGGATCCTTGGAAATAGATGAAATCAAGCCGTGAGTAATGCGAAATTAAAATTTTCCTACACCCTCGAGAACAAGAATCCTTCCTATCTTTGGAGAATATGAAGCTACTTGGCATTCGCAGCAGCAAAAGAGGCGAGTCTGATGTAGCTGCTCCTTTCTCTGCCGATTATCTTAACAATTATTTCTGTACTATTGATACTTCTAGCTCACAGATAAATGCAAGATCTGATAATACAGCACAAATCCCTAATTTTGAAGAAAATGTTTTCTCTTTCACATGTGTTACCCCACAGGATGTAATGAAAGGGATTAAGGGGATAAAATCCACTGCTATAGGTGCTGATGAAATAAGCATAACATTGATCAAGAAAATATTACCTTTCGTCCTCTCCCCAATTACTCATTTATTTAATCCTCTCCTTACTACCGGAACATTTCCAGTCTCGTGGAAGACAGCACGAGTCCTGCCTCTCCCAAAGACTAAGGATGTTCGGTCTGCAGAAGACTTAGGGCCTATTTCAATATTACCTGCCCTATCTAAAACTCTTGAATATATTGTAAGTGACCAAATATGTGAGCACCTTCAAACTTATAACCATTTAGACACTTTTCAATTCGGGTTTCGCTAACATTGCAGCACTTCTACAGCCCTTACCAGTATTACTGATGATATACATTCTGCTTTGGACAAGAGAGAGATAACCATACTTACCTTACTGGATTATAGCAAAGCATTCCAGTCACTAAACCACGACATTTTGCTACAGAAACTTGCACAAAAATTTAGTTTCTCTACTTCAGCTGCCAAGTGGATCAAAAATTATATATGCGACCGAAAATAGTATGTGGTGGTCGCCAACTTAGTTTCTGGTCAGCGTAACCTCCCTTGTGGAGTTCCTCAAGGTAGTGTTTTAGGGCCTCTTCTTTTCTGTCTTTATGTTAATGACTTACCACAATTTCTAAAACACTGTAAGTATCACATGTATGCCTACGATGTTCAATTGTATCTACCTTTTTCACCAAGGCAATTAGATACTTGTATAACAAAGATGAACGAAAACTTTAGTAATTTGGCTAAATGGTCAGGGAATAATTGTTTGATTACAAATCCAGTCAAATCAAAGTCAGTCAATCCAGTCAAAGTTAATTACTTCCAAACGTGCAACGACGTTAATAGATGCTTCACTTGTTCCCAATACAACTTTAGAAGGCGTAAATATTCCCTTCTCTTCCTCTGTGAAAAATCTTGGCGTCATACTTAACAAATACAGGTATTTAACTTGGTCCGATCAAATTAACGCATCATGCAAGAAGGCCTTTGGAATTCTTCATTCTCTCAGAAAATTAAAAAACCTTTTACCAATACAGTTGTGAAAAACTCTTGCTCAAACTCTAGTGGTACCACATTTGGAATACTTTGACACCGCCTTAACTGACGCTGATATACATTTACAAAAGTGTTTGCAGCGAGTACAAAATGCTTGTGTACGTTTTATTTTTAACTTAAAATTCTCCAATCATGTAACGTCATTCTTTGAGAAGCCACAATGGTTGAAGATGCAGCAACGGCGAAAATTGCACTCATTGGTACTGCTGTATAAAACACTTACTTTTACAGAAACTTCCTACCTTTTAAAATACCTTAATTTTTTAAGCGATTTCCATGAGAGGGACACAAGATCACGTTTTAATAGGCAGCTTGCAATTCCTATTCATAGAGTAACTTATTCCTCGTTCACCGTGTCATGATTGGAATACTTTGCCAACCTCGGTACCTGAGTCAAACTCTCTAGTATCTTTCAAAAGAGCAGTTTATAATTTGTTGTTATCGAAGCAGGGTTGAATGGACATGAGACAGAAGAGCCAATAGAGAAGCTTGTCATAAAGGTATAAAACTCAACATTTATTACATATTGTAACATGTATGTACTTTCGTGTAGTGCTATATTATATTTGTGTGTGTTAAGTGTGCGTGTGTGTGTGTATTCAAGTGACCGTCTGTATCTTGTATGTTTTTTCCACTTTCTAACTTTCTTTATTTTGCTATTGTTAACTATATTCTTTGATTTTTCAATTTTGTACCATATTTAGGTGACAGATAAGGCTTCATATAGCCTTAACCTCAATGTAAAATAGGTAAAAATAAATAAGTAAATAAAAAAATAATATTTACCTTTTATTTGTTTTTCAGGAAAATGGGTTCCAAAGTGACAATATTATGCATTGTTATACTTGTTTTAATAGTGCAGGAGTCAGGATCCATTACCTGCTTTGAATCGCAAAATGTTGCTCTATCAAACTTTATTAATGTGATGTTGCGAAAGCATTTAAATACCAGTAGAAGTATAGTTTTCTTTCAAGAGTCCCAGATTGAAAATACTTATTTAATAATAGAAAATACGACAATACCAGTAATACGATTACGAGCTTCATCTTTAATGAATGATATAACGTTCCTTCAAAATGCGACGACAGATCAACATATATTGTTTCAATTTTCATTGTCCCGTATTGGAGATGCTGCATACATATTTATAGTGGAACAACCTTCACAAATTTTAAACATAATTACGATATTTTATTATCTTATTTGGTTTAATACACCTATTCACTTGGTCATATTATTTGTGAATTCATATTGTAACAGTATTACCTTAAAATCTACTTTCAGTATTCTTGACTCTTTCGATCTCGTGAACTCAATTGTTCTATGTACAATGCCTAACATGAATAGGAGTGTTAGCTTACTCACTGCGTGTGATATATTCGTTTATACATATTTTCCATATTCTGATCTTCATTGTCGATCCGTTCACCAAGAAGTCCTAATGGATGTTTGGATTAAGAATAAATTTCTTTCAGGGGTCAACTTGTTTCCTGACAAGATAAACAATTTACATAAATGTAATATTCACATAGCTTCTATGTATGATGACATTCGCTATTACTGGAAACAAACTGAAGATGGGGAGATTGTGTTCAGCGGTATGTATGGAAATTACCTCAGTTCCTTAGCCAAAATAAAGAATTTTAGTTTAATCGTAGAGGATTATTCGGGAAGCACTTGTGGAATGGTAATGGAACTTTCAACAACGTTGGATGGATGTTTTATGCTTTCCTATCCGGGAGTTTTAGCATACTTTCTTACAGATCCTATTCTTTCCAGAGACTACTTCCATTATGTTTGGATTTTTCCTCTTTCGCCTGCATATCCTAGGTGGATGAACATAATTTTTCCATTTGAAAATACGGCATGGATTGCCATAATTTGTTCGTTCTTTTTCATGGCAATTTTGTTTAAAAAGTTCTCACATTTAAGTCAGAAAGAGAGTCGCTCTACATATATATATTCATTAATTTACAATTTCGCTATTTTGTTGAACATATCAGTTCCTGCTCTCCCCCTGAAGCTACCACTTAGGATTATTGCAATAATATGGGTATTAACAAGCTTAGTTATAAACACTGCATATCAGGCTTCTCTCTTTCATTTTGTATTTCATCCTAAGTTATATCCGCAGATAAACAATGAAAAAGATCTTATTGAGTCCGGTTTGTCATTTGGAGGTTCGAAGCTTAATACATATCTTTATAAAGGAAGAAATGACTATGTATCAAAAACAATCCTCAGCAAGTGGAAATACACAGAGGACTATGAAGATGATAGCTATAGGAGTATTATAATAAACAGAAATTTTGCTTTCATTTCATTCAAAGAGTATGCAGATTTCTTTAAGAACGTTATCTATCGTGATTATGAAAAACCTTTGTTCCACGTCAGCTCTAAAATTCTAAGTTACACTCCTTCCGTTTTCTACCTCCGCTCTGGATCCCCTTTTACATTTGTTTTCCGGAGAATTATTGACTTCTGTTTTGAAGCTGGTCTTCCCTCCAAATGGAGAGAGGAAGGGTACAAACATGCAAGGACAGTGATGGATCAAAAGTTACCTTTCACCAAGGAACCTTCAGGACCTATTAAAATTTCATTGAAAGATATTGTGAGTGCTTATGTAGTTCTTCTTCTTGGTTTAGGTTGTTCACTCTTGGTATTAGTAATGGAGATAATATACAAGCTAATATTTAAGAAGAAGACTGTAAATATTAATGTCAGATAAACAATTTACTAAAAATGCAGTGATCAAAGATATGTTTCTTTTGAATATTTCTATATAGAATTGAAATTGGAGCTTAGAGAAGATGTGTGCTCCCATTTTCATATTGTAAAATCTGTATGTTTTGTAGCTCGTCTCTAGTTGTATTATAATATTCTCAGATATATTATAGCACACGATATAACACGTGTGGCTGTAAACTGTTTATCAGGAGTTTAATGATAGCATTGTGAATCTATACAGTGGGATAAAACCTATCTAAACATTTGTTAAAAATCGTAGTATTTCGGAAGAATAGATCATACATTTGATACTGACGTTTTAAAATAATATGGATCACAAATTATGGAACTAATTAAAACGTAACAGAGATTGTAATAACTGGTATGAATTTGTTGTTACTGTTATTTTAAAATTTTTAACATATTATCCGATATAGTGTCATTGTGCCCAGATGACTTCTTTCTTTTCATATCAAATGCATAACAAAGACTTGGGATCATCTATGAGAACACATTTTGCTAAATTAAAACTGTGAGAGGTCTATCCTAATCAACAAGAGTACTCAATTTTCCGCACAAACAGTGATATAGATGAAGTTAGTATAGTCTAATTTGAAAGAACTACCTTCAACATTCACTGAAGTATTTTGCAATCGTACGCAAGTGCTCTTTGGTGGAATTGATATGTCAGAGACATTAATTTCGTAAAAATACTAATGAAAACCGTAAACAGAAATAAGATACTTGCGGATATTCTTTGATTTAAAGAAAATTTAAGTGCTAACTTTCTGATTTTGGCTTAATCAAACGCAAGCTCAGCATGATTTCTAGCCAAACTAATTTTTTTTAAAATCTTAGCTTATTGAACCAAACCAGTATCATTTCCTTCAGTTGAACGCTTTCCAAAAGTTTCTTTGAGACATTTTTTTTAAAACGCAATGTTTGTCGTCATATGTTATTCGTGCTTTTACGAAAAAGTGAAACGAGATAGTTTTAATTAAACTTCATTAGAAAAAAGTTTTGACACTGCACACTGTTGTGTATCGCCCGAAACAAAGCACTAATACAAAGTGTATACATAATGTGCAATTACATGAAATCATGCATGTTACTGCTTTACTGTGTTAAAAATTAAAAGCAAATCAATTGCACTATTTGAATCATTATAAAACCAAATTATTTTAAATTTAACATCATTTCAACCATACGTAACATTTTGTCATATGTGTACATTCTTTGACGAACTGTGTAAGCTTTTACATTCATTTTGCCATTCTAAATTAGCCAATAAAAGTAAGAGTAGTGTTCCTTTCTTTCCACATCACATTCCTTTCTACATTGAAGGATCTTTCTACTTGAATGAACATTACCGTCAATGCCCGCTTTCAAGAAAAGCACAGGAGACACCTTACAATTTTTAGCCGTGGTAGATTTTTCCAGAGGTGCAACATCGAAGAAGAGAACAGCAAACCAAATTGGAGACAACTTTACTCCAGGCACTCCGATTACATGAGATGAGGTTCAACGCCGCAGAAGCAACCCATGAAGAGTGTCCAGACCTTCACCCAATGATCTAGAACAACCCACCTTGGAGTTCCACTCATCGCCTGTGGCAGATTTGACGGGAAGATGATGAAGACTTCAATTTCATTTAGTTCCTTCGATTTATAGTGGGAAATGTAAACATTAGTGTATTCATCATCCTAGATGACAACGACACCAACGGAGACTAGGGACATTTGATGCTAGTGTTTATGCCTGTTCTTTTATTGGTATTTTCTTTTCTCCGTCTTTTACCTTCCACATAAACTAGTCTTAATTCTATCAATTTGAATTAGTTGAGTCTTATTCAGTCTTAAACATAACCTTTTCTTATATAAGTACCGCGTGACTCATCAGTTTTCACCCCCACTTACATCCCTGTGTCTAAGATTTTACAGTAATTGAGTAATAAGTTAGGATCTAATGTCCGACCTACTAAAACTGATGGTCGCGCAGGCACAATAAACATTCATGAAATAAACAGTGATATTTTTGCCATAAAGGATTTAAAATTAAGGATTTTTGTCGTATGGGAACAAGGGATTCAACTGTGTTCATTTCGGACATACTTTATATTTAAGATTTATACCTGAAGCTACTCTCGTTTTTAAATGATGCATGTTGAGATAATGTACACATTGAAGAAAGCTGTGTTCACTTTCAAATGTTTTTAAAAGGACCCTACAAATTCTATCTCTATTTTCTCTCAGCTTTGGTAATTGTACTTTAAATTCTTGTGCTCTGTAGATCGCATATCGAGTAAAGTATCTGTGTATGTAAAATTATATTATGCTTCTTTATCTTTGTGGTACACTGTAAATATATTTGCAGAAACAGGAAATAAAATTTGGTGAAACGTAAATTTGGTTACGTTTACTTCTAAACTACTTAGTTTGAAAATGTTATTAAATTTTCATCTGTCATAAATTTATGTAACATTTATTTTTTTTATTGTAATTTATTTTCCAATTTAACCTAATTTAGTTTCTCATTCTGGACACTCAAAAGTCTCTATGGTTTGATGTGTGATAGATAAATGATATTACCTTTCATTCTCTTGAATTATTTCTTTGTAACAGTAACTGCATATAATCCATCATAAGTTTTGTTAACCTTCTATCGTTTTCTTAATGTCTCAATTACGATATTAGTTTTAATTACTGACATTTGGATTTTTTAAAATCTTATTTCTTTGTAATGTTGGTAATCCATGTTTATCCAAATTTAAAGAACTAATTCACACTAGAAATTTTGCTTAAACTGGTTGTATTAGTCCTATTTACCCTATACTATCAACTTAAATTATTGCCTTCGTTTCAACACCATAGAATGAAGTAAGAATAGTTCACTTTAGAAGAGTGCTAGTGATAGCCTACTTTATAGATAAATACATAAATAAATAGGTAAAGTTCTTAGAGTTAGGGTTGAATCTGTATATTTCGTACTTTTACAAATTTTGTTTTTCATATGTATAATATACGTAAAACAAATAAGATATATGATAGAGCAATATCTATCTATCTATCTATCTATCTATCTATCTATCTATCTATCTATCTATCTATCTATCTATCTATCTATCTATCTATCTACCTTTATTTAATTTATTTATTTGTATTGATTCATGAAAGCAAGGTTATGCTTCCAAATAAAAAGACGTAACATTGACTGATAAAAAAATTGAAGAAAAATTATACTCTAAAATTAAATCAATTGCTCAAACATAAAATTAAGTATCAAATAAACCTCTTGGATGTCAATTGATGTAACTTTAAAATTTAGATTTTCCAGGAGAGAACTTTGCATTTCAACATCGCATGTAAATCTCATGAAGACAGTGTCATTCAGTAACAGTATTACAAAACAGTTGTAATTATGGTTTTGTTACAACCATAAAAGAAATATCCATTTTCAAGAAATATAAACCACATGATTTTATTTTGAAAAAAATATTAATTTTTGAGTTACATTACTTGGCATTCAAGCGGTCCATATTCATCCTATTTCAGTACCATAGAATAATTAATCAATAGTTTCTTGTAGAAATGTACTACTAGTACTAATTTCTCTAGAATAGACTGAATATATTTTTTCTAATTCTACTCTCCTGAATTTAAATAAATAAATAAATAAAGTTCTTAAGATTAATTAGAGTTGAGTCTGTATATTTCTTATTTATTACAGTTGTATATATACAGGGTGTTAATGAACTATACCGACAAACTGTAAGAGGTGGTTCCTCACATCAAAATAAGACAAAAATTTCATAAGGAACTATGGCAAAAAGTGCATAGTTTCAGAGCTAGGGCTGTCCAAAATCGCGAAAAAGCCAACTTTCAATAGGCCCTATTTCGAATTCCAGAGACTATGGATGGTGGTTCTTATCAGCGCAAAGGAAACCACGCATATACAATCTAAAAGTGCATATTTCATCAATTGTCAATAAGTGTAGAGGATATTCCCTACAAGGTGTAATTCTCAGATATGTTTACAATAGAGTTTTCAAATATACACTGATTTCAAGAAGGGTCCAAAATAGGCACAATGGTGAACGAGATTAACAATCTGTGACACTACTTTCCTTTACAGCATGTCCGGGATTCCCTCCGTTTCTTTAGGGAATTCCTTCGCACGCATAGCTGCGTTTTCAAACATGCATTTGTCAATATAGTAGGTATGATTTTCTAAGTGACGTTTTTAACCGCACTCTCTACGCACTTTAACCGCACTTTTTTATTAAGCTGTTGGCCTCTGAAGTTCATGTTCTCTCGCTTGCGACACTCTGTCACTCCTAAACGGGACGGAATTTTCCCCAAGTTCACTCGGTCTTTTTTGCTTCTTTTTAGATGTACTATCACCCGTCCAAGTTTGTCTATGTAGTTAGTGTTCACTCTGTAGGGTGTTTCAAAACAACATCGACAACGTTTGGGAGGTGATTTCTGGCACCAAGATAAGACAAAAAGTATAGACCAACCTGGGTGCACAAATGCTTCCTTTCGGAATTTTATGCTGCCGAAAACATGAAAACATGAACTTTAAAGGTCCATAGCTCGAAAACTATGGGCTCTACTGTTGTCGGATTAAGACTTCACTTAGCAACTAGTATGTGCTCTATCCAAATATCCAAGTTTCAGAATCCTGTGGTACTTCCGCAACAATTTTTATGGAGGTAGTTTTTGTCATCATCATCATAGGTTTTCTGCCCTTATTGCCAGGTCACTTGCAGCAGCTGAGAAGGTCCTCTGCGAACTTCTTCGTCTTCGCGTATGATCTTTCTGTTTTTATATCATCCATTAATTGTAGTTTCCTTCGCTCCGTTCCTCTCTTTCCCGCCACCATACCCTCTAGGACGTCCCTCATGATACAGTTTCTTCTTAGGCAATGTGCCAACCAGTTTCTCTTCCTCCTCTTAACAATATCTAAAAGAGTTCTGTTCTCCCCCAATATTTCTAACACCCTCTCATTCCTTTTCCACTCGACTCAACTAATTCTTTCCATTCTTCTCTACGCCCACATTTCGAAGGCTTCCAGTCGTTTCTCATCACTTTTACGTAATGGCCACTTTTCCGCCCCATACAATACAACACTGCACATGAAGCATTTTATGAATCTTTTTCTCAACTCTTTATTCAGGGTCCCACAAAACAGACTTTTCTTCCTCCTAAAGGCTTCTTTCGCCATTCCTATCCTTGCTTTTATTTCACGTCCGCACTTCATGTCATTACTAAGAATACTACTCAGATATCGAAAAGTATTCACTTGTTCTATTTTCTCCCCTCCTACTTTTATATTTGACACAGACCCCCTCGTTCCAGTCACCATGGCTTTTGTCTTTCTAACATTTATTTTCATCCCATATTCTTCAAAGCCCATCCTCAAATTTTCTAACATTTTATTGATTTCCTTTCCAGATTCTGCAACAAGCGCCATAACGTCTGCAAATCTTATGCATCTAATCATTCTACCTCCTACCGAAATGCCATCATCATCATGTAAACTCCTTTTAACTATCTCTTCTAGATAGACATTAAATAGTGTTGGCGAGAGGCAGCATCCTTGTCGAACTCCCCTTCCAATTGCACTCTCTTCCGTCAGTTCTTCCCCTATCCTAACACTTACTTGTTGGTTCATATATAAGTTTCTTATGAGTCTTCGATCTTTCCATTCCAGCCCTATCTTATTTAGAACTCCCAACAATAATTCACAATTCACTCGTTCAAAATCCTTTTCTAGATCAATAAATGCAACATACACCTCTTTCCCTTTTACTATAAATCTTTCAGCAATCGCCCTTAATAATACAATAACATCTTTTGTGCCCTTACCTCTTCTGAACTCTAACTGCTTCTCCTCAACGTTTTCATTTGTTTTTCCGTATAACCTCCTTTTCAGTATTTGGAGCAAAAATTTAGCTGCATGAGATAGGAGACTAATAGTACTATAATCCTCACATCTCTTTGGGTTCGGCCGTGTGGACTTTGTGGTGAACAAACACCGTGCTCGTGGGTTTTCTCGGGGTTCTCCCGTTTCCTCCCACTATCTTCATTCCACCATTTTCACTCATCTCTCCTAATCACCGTCTCCTTTAGCCTAACCGGCATAGGCGTGGGACGTAAAACTTAGATTTCATTTTTTTCTCTTTGGGTTCGATTTCTTACCCATCGGTTACATGACCGTCTTCAGGAAGTCTTTTGGCCACTCTCCTGTCCCATGTATTTCACTGCATAGTCGGAACAATTCTTTCTTTCCCTTGTCTCCCATATTTTTAATGAATTTGATTGGTATATTATCTATCCGAGTTGCCTTTCCATTCCTAATCTCGGATATTGAAATTTTTAAACTCATCCCGAAGAATACTAAATCCTTTATCATCTTCGCGTACTTAATTTTCTACTTCAACATTTAGGTTACACGGTCAATCCCTACTCTCATATAAGTCTTCAACGTATTCTTTCCATCTTCCTATGACCTCATTTCTCACGCTGACTACCTTCCCATTTTTATTTTCTATTGCCATCGTAATACCCTCTTGTTTCCTCCGAAATTCCATAGATTTCACCTGCTTGTACATTTCCTCATATTTTCCAACTCCTTCTAATTCTTCTATGTTCTTGCTTTTTCTTTTATAAAACTCTTCCCTCGCTCTGTCTGTTTCTCTCCGTAATTCATTATTTAACTTTCCGTACATCTTTCTGCCCTCTTCTGTATCAACCTGTTTCCACGTCTTCTTTTCCCTCATTTTCTGAAACATCTGCTTTGTAACCCATGGTTTCTTAGCCGTTTTGTGTTCGCGGTAACTTACTGTTTCTTTTGCAGCCTGCTGCAAGCAAAGTTTAATGTGTTCCCACCGTGCGTTACTACCTGCGCCTATCATTTCCTTGTTTGAATATTTTTCTTCGAATTTATCAACGAAGAGATTTCTTATTTCCTCGTCTTTCAACTTTTCAGTATTAACACTTTGTTGCCTACTTTGCTTGCCTGTTGCCAAACTCCTTCTACAAAAAGTGCTGTGTGAGTACCTAAGGATTTTAAAACATGTATTTTTTTTGGATAGCGCACTGTTATTCGCAACAGCACATGTAGTAAAGTCTAGACTCGACTACGGTAAGTCCCATAGTTTTAGAGCTATAGACCTTTCAAGTTATATATATATATGCAATGTCAATTGTGTTCTTATGTATTGTAGTTGTATACACTGCAGACACATTTATGCTCCTAAACCTAAACAAATCAGAAAATTTTAAGACGATTGCGCAACACTAATTTCAGATGCTAAGAATCATTTTTTTTCGTTCCGAGTTAAGTTTCTAGCAAGGCAATCAAAATTAAACTACAAGGGATTCGAAAATATTAACAAGGAACACCATTTGATTATAATAAAAACAACTTATGTTGTTCCTGAAGAAGTTATATATACGTGTAAATGTGGTCTCTTTTACAATACTTTCATCAACGAAAAGAATTAATTTATACGGTACAAAAATATTTTCCAACTCATCAATGTACTTCCAAGGCTTCATTATGCTTATAACACTCTCCTTACTTTACAATGTTTAACTATTTTTGTCAAACTGTCATCTTCTCACTTGTCAATCTTTAACAAAACAACTAATTATGAATTAATAAAATGCTTAATTACGTTTTAATACAGACGTATAGTAATTGAATTAATATCTTAAACTTAGCACTTTATGTGTAACAGTTATATAACAATGCTAAGTTTTAACAAACATTATTTTCTACTGTAGATTTTCAGAATATATGTAGGAAAATACTTAAAGACTTTGAACATTTACGTCATACGTTCAAATAGTTTTGTCTTATATAAAGCCAGTTCTAAACAAAATAATCCAGCACTAAAGCTCAAACCAATACACAACAAATAGAATGCTGTTTGTAGATGATGTAGAGAAAGTACAACCATTTTATCTTCAGAAGGTATGGATGTATTTATAGACATCTGAATGAAGTCACTCATCCATTTCTCTACTAAACCAGCTTCAGTTGCATGTCGAATAATAACATTCCATCTTAATAAATAGGGTGAGTTCTTCGGCACTGCAAAACAATTTAATATTTTTTGAATTCGTTGATTGGCAATGTGAAACAAAGATTTTCCGCGGTCATCAATCATTATGTGCGAGTAGTACTCAAAAATCTTTCCTTCTGATAACATTGCTACATCACGATTGTAGGAAACACGACGTATACTTTCAAATTCGCTATTGGAAACAACAATACTGGACGCAAGAGACTTCAAGATTGGGTTAAATGATTCTTCAACGGATGGAACAAACGCAGCTATACTAATAATTTTTAGATGCGAATTATAAACTTCTTGGAACGAATTCAATTCAGGTAAACAACGTGGTTTTGTAAGATAACTTATCAAAATTCCTTCATAGAGAGAGTTTATAATCAAGGTAAACACAACAAATAACATGAGAAGAAATCTCAGGTGATGCTCTTTTGGAAGTTGAGGAACAGATATGGATAGAAAAACAGAAAATAGCTTCATCACATCAAAATGATCTACAGTCTTCATACTGTTAACCTTTTTCTTCACGAATTGATGAATGGTTATATAAAATGAATACAAAATAAAAACAGCTGCAATACAACTCCACAATGTTGCATTGAAAGGCTCTTTTAAGTTTTGCCATAAAGGAACGTGTTGTGCTTTTGGTACAGCAAATGCCATGTCATCAATTAATATAGGTAATGTAAAATCAACCACTTTCGTTCGTTGGTAAGTTTGACTAATATTAGAAGGACCAACGTCTACATGATCACATAATATATCACTCACCACGCCAGTCCATGTGTTATTATGGGGGATATAAGCTCCACCAATGTGTAATTCTCTAAATATATGAGGTACTATCGTAAAATTCATTAATTTACTTTGCGTTTCTAGCATTTTTGCAAAACTGCCCTCAAACCGTTCTAAATGATTTTTATTTCGTGTGAAATAAGGAGGAATATCAAACCAACTTATTCTTATAGGATAACCGCACATATTTTTAGTTTTATCTTGAAACAAATTAAGACGTTTCAAAACATTCAAATCAGAAATGTTCTGAATGTCATATCCAAGTTTATATCGACAAAATGGATTATCATGTATAAGCATGTGACATTGCTCGGAATTACTTACTTTGACCTCATTATTAGATTTTGAGTTGATACCAATTATGTGCATGTGGACGATTTTCAGAGTTTCCCAACAAATACGCAAAAATCTTTGAATATTACTACTGCTCATTTTACCTTGATAAATAATTAAAAAGTATGCTCTTGGATTCCAGAATGTACACTTCTTCAAAGACGTCAGATAACGGTTAGATTTTAAGTCCCCGATGAATACTATAAATGCATAACACTTACCTAAATATTGTGATGGTAACAATGTATTCGTTTCTTCAAACGTAGATGTATTTTCTGAAAACGAAGTCAACAAAACAGGCTTTAAATGCTTTTGTTGGAGATTTATCAAAACTGGTTCTGGGTCTACAACGATGCCTTGCACCATATCAAAAACTGCAACAAAATTGTGCTTGGAGAGATATCTTCTGTAAATATAATAAATCTTATCTTCCAAAGTGTTGTAGGTATGTGGTGTAGTTTGTATGCGCGGAATGTCAGAGATGCACAGTGGCAGCCATATTAAGAATCCTAAAGTTGCTGCAATCAAACTGTGAACAACGGCGGCGTTCATCCTGAAAAAGGGGAAAAAGTGTGTAGTGAGGTGGTGAAATATAACACACACTATTTATCATTGATGATGTAAGTTATATATATGTATGTATAGATAGATAGATAGATAGAAAGAGATAAATAGTGTTTCATAATATGTATTTTCAAGTATTCTATATGACATTCAAGTATGTGTGGATTATTTCTTTTTGCTAATGTATACCAAACCATGTTAGTCACTCTCGATTAGTTATTTCAACAGCAGTGACGATGTGGCCTATTTCGTTTTGGGATACTACGTTCTTTGTAAAACAAGTGGGGTATCAATTTAACCTAGAATCAAAATGCACAGATTAGAATTATTATAAACGACGTATTGTAGTAGTGTTATCTATCTTGTTAATACAGAAAGACAATATATAAAGTATTACTGCATTAAAGGGTTATGTTTCACTTTTCAGAAGAGCTTATTATTTTGCAGTACGATGGGAAGTCAATAAGAATGTGCACTTTGCTTCTAATCGTCTATAAGTCTGTACAACCTTCTGCACTCGCAAGCCGAAAGATGACAGTGTTTTCCTCGTTTAGGACAGGTTTCAGTGTTATCACATTAGTATACTTTACGCTGTTGCTAAATGAACATAGCAACGGTACTATTTGTCTGCCTCATGAAGCCCCACTGATGATTCGTTTCAAAACAGTTTAACGTCTGTTAGCATGACGGCCTAGTACATGCTGACAATCTGTAAATAAACATGTTTCGCTTGTGTTCATCAGTATGTTATTTTAGGACTCATATTTAACAGACATTATGCAAGTTAAGCCTGTCCATAAGCAGAACCAGCATCTGAAGTACTACAAGATATCACAAGTAAATGTTCTCACTCAATAATCGGGGACAGACATAGTATTTATTTATTCTTAAAGTAGGAACTGAGATTAGTAAAAAGTACGAAATCTAACGACAGAAATTAAATTGTATGGTAATTAGAAGGGTATAAAGCTAATATTGTAATTTATGTACGTTAGTCTCAAATTTCCATATGTCACTTTCATTGGTCTATAGGCTAGGTTGTGTGCAGGCGGTCCGTAGTAAGAATGCCGGTGAGAAAACAAATATTTAATATCACAATCATTCGCTGTTATTAATCGTCCGTCTCTTTTAGACTAAAATTAAACTAAAAATTCATTTTTTTGAGAATTTCTACTATATAAAATATTGAATACTAATATTATCTATGTATGTATGTATGTATCTCTCTCTCTCTCTCTCTCTCTCTCTATATATATATATATATATATATATATATATATATATATATATATATATATATATATATATATATATACTCTCTAGATCTCTAATTGTTGAGTGACAACATTTAATTGTCAGATTGAGGATCGTGATTTCGAATCCTATCGAAGGCTGAAAAGGTAGTTTTTTTGTATGTGAGATTCCAACTGTTTATGCCTAAGGATCATAATGGAAACAAGTAGTTGGCACACACAACAAACAACTACCTGTTAAAGGTAGTGAATCCTTCTCTTACTTACTATTTCTCTCCTTTCGGTGGAATATAAAATATTCTTTACTGATAGCGAAATAATGATTACGAAATGTACGAACATCCAGCAGAGGGCGTATAATTATGATGACGACAATGGAAGCCAACCCTGCCTCGTTTCGTGGTGTCACGTGTAGCACATTTTGTTTAAACACCACGAAAGTATAGCTGTCATTTAGCTTTTGGTGTGAGAATGGCATACTACAAAGGATTTGTTAAAAACAGTGCAATAACTTTAACTGAGCATACGAGTACGAATTATAGTGAGTCATACTCAAGATATGGCGTACCCCGTGCGGCAGCGCGGAGATGGTTGAGATGATATAGAAGCGTTGACTGTAAGATATCAAAAAGGAATCGGCCGACATAAAATTCACTCTGCCGATGACGACTAGAAGTTAATTGCTCGATGTTGTCAGCAGCTTTTTACGCCTGTCCGACAGTTACAGAGGGGAATTAATTCCCCAGGCAATGTTATAACTATTCAGCATAGATTGAAAGCTGCTTTTTCAGGTTATGCAAGACAGCTGTTAAGGAGCGGCTAACAATAGACCTTATTGTTGACCATCTGATATTTACACAAGTAAATATTTGACGTTTATGGGACGAAGCCGTGGAACAGAAAATATTTTCCATTGTGAACAACGAGCAGAAACATGTTTACAGTCCACCTGATAAAAGGTAAGTTCTGAATGCATGTCTCGTTCAGGTTAAATGGACATATGGCAATCCACTGCTGGGTATAGATAAGCAATGTTGGTGCAATGTACAGGATTTCTGGCCACCTAAATACCCACAAGTATGTGAAAAATCTCGACAAAACGCCTTCTGTGATAAAAGCTCATGTTGGTTACGACATAATCTATTGGCAATAGAACAAAAGTTAAACATATAATTCACTTGTGGTTCAGACATGACTGAAGAGCCAACTTCACGTTAAGATGGTATTTGGTACATCGTGGAGCTGATCTGAATGCTGTTGAAAATATGTGAGCTACTGTTACACAAACATTGAGAGAGACCTGTCCGACAATCCACCATGAATATCTGACGAGTTATGGGAGAGTGTTTAAGATAAGTGGTATATCTGATGCACACAATGCTTTATCTCAAGTCTAGTGGATTAAATCTCATAGTGAATAGTAGTTATCATATAGTTACAAGGGTGCTATACATGTTATAAATAATGGTCATCCACACGACAATCAACACTCTCAAGGAATTGCTATTTCTTTCCATTTATAAAAAAAAAATAAATCAAATACCATACGCTAGATCAATGAGCATTCTTATCTCAGTGCGTTCTGCTATAAGAAACACAATTATGTGGGAGGCTTGGTGGCCGAGTGGTGTAACGCTCGCTTACTGAACCGAAATAAGTTGAATCCTGAGGGGAACATTTTTTATTACCAGGGAGATTTGCATTAAACCTAGCTGCTATATCTAAACACTTATTTAAACAACCACTAATCTATATTTATACAAGTTCCACGTATATCTATCTATCTAACTATCTGTCTATCCATAACAATCCATATACTGAATATAAAGAACTTTCAAAATATGTTTTGATCATAAATTATTCCGAAATTTTATATTGATTGCTCTTAGAAACATTTTGTAAATCTTTTAAAATACTGTACAAAGGTAGAGTACAAATTATCTTGAATTTGTCAAGTCGGTTACATATATGTTAAGTTAAAGTTCAGTATGTATCATTTAAAAATGTATTATAAAAATAAAGATATAGCACCCGGAAACCAGGCGCCTGACGTCTCTCGCCCATTAGCAGTAATGAACTTTACACTTATATGGCAAATTAATTGGTTGCAGTTAAGAATAAACTTATAAATCTTTTTTTACAAATGGATTTGATATAAAAAAAAATACAGAACATTCAAACTATTTATTTTCTGTCGTGTGTTGTTTCATTTTCAAAATGTATAATTTCCTTAACATGTAGCAACATTACAATATCAATTGTTAAATAAATAAAGGAGAAAACAGTTTCTTTCAATCGGTCTTTAATTCAACTCTGGTAAAAATGGATGATTTTCTATCAAATTTAATACACTGATAGTATTTTGAACTGGTCACGTCCAGTTGGGGAGCTATACAACACATAGTAACGAAGGGGTTAAAAACATATTCAATGCTTTTGAATAAATAATCCTGTATTGATGTATTCTTTGTGGTTGGCACACATTAAAAAAAATTGTCAAAAATAAAATATCATTGGGAAAGAATTCAGTCACAATTGGCTGCAATTATATTTAATTCAAACTTGAACTTGTGGAAAGCTCAAAGTAAGTGTTGCGGAAATAATAAAAATAAATACGATCACAGAAATTTAACCTAGGACACAGTAAAGAAGCCTCCTATATTAACCATTTACCTAACAGATCATGATGTGCATAATCTTGTTTTATCGAAAGTCGAATAGTGTATCAAAGTGACATTATTATGAGCATACCTTGATAAGCTTTTGCTTCCTCTTTTTCTCAAATTTTAACACTTTTTGTTTTCATTTTCCACTAGAATCGAATACTAAATTCTCAGAACATGTTTTTTGTCTGCAGTACAGGCCAACAGAAAGAACAAATAACTTTTCTTAAGCAAGTTCGTAGATCAAATGACAGTATTTTCAGTCGATGGCATGGAAATTTAAAACCACTTATTATAATCTTGAATCATAATTGTTTCCTTCATGAGGATCATAATTTTTGTTATTTTTCAGGTAATTAAAATAAAAGTAACATTTTTATATAAACGTTATAAAATTCCATTCAAGGTTCCGAGCATTGGACGAAGGAACGAGCAGAGAAAAAATCAAGCAGGTAGTGTCTTAGGAAAATATGGTTTAGGCGAAAGAAATAAAAGGGGAGAGAGATTGATTAACATAATTCATTAGTAATTGGAAATACACAGTTTAATCGGCACAAGAGCAGAAGGTATACGTGGAAATCCTCAATAAACAACCGAAAATATCCGATACATAATGGTCTGATTCAGGACATGTATCGGAATATCTTGAAGAACACAAAGGCCTTTCCTGGGGCCGACATTTTCTCTGATTATGACCTTGTGTTGCTCGAAGTGGATATTGAATTGAAAAATGTACGCAACAATATACGTATAGAATACTGAAAAGTTGAGAAACGAGGAAGCACGAAATACTTTCGTTGAAAATTTCGAAGAAAAATATTCAAATGAGGAAACGATAGATGCAGGTAGTAACATACGGTGGGAATATATTAAACCTTTCATACAGCGGGCTGCATAAGAAGTAGTAGGTTACCGCTAACAGAAAATGGCTAAAATACCATGGGCTACAGAAGAGCTGGTGCAGAAAATGAGGAAAAGCAAGGTGTGGAAACACGTTGATACAGAAGAGAGACGAAAGATGTACAAGAAATTAAACAATGATTTTCGAAGGGAAACAGACAGAGAAAAGGAAGAGTTTTACAAAAAAAGTGTAGACATAGAAGAATTAGAGAGTTATAAAATATGAGGAAATGTGCAAGTAGGTGAAATCTATGCAACGCTCGGTGAAAGAAGACGAGTATTAGACGCTGGCAGTAGGAAATAACAATGAGAAGGTACTGAGCAAAGAAAGTGAAGGCTTAGAAAGATGGAAAAGATATGTTGAGCACTGATATGATAGTAGTGATATACTGTGTGGCCTAGATTATGAAGTAGAAAATGAAGTACACAAGGAAGATAAAGAGTTTAGTTTTCTTCAGGATGAATTTGAAAAGCTAATTACCGAAACTGAAAACTGAAAAAACAATAAAAATAGATAATCTATCAATCGAATTAATTAAGTATATGAGAGACGAAAGCAAGAAATAATTGACCCGATTCTGCAATAAAATATATGAAATAGAAATGGGGAAACAAGTATTTACGAGAAAGCGAAGTTTATTTCGTGAGGCCTTGAATAAAGAGGTGAGAAAAAGACTCATAGAATGATTCGGTCAGAAACATGGAGATTACGCAGAAATGATTAAAAACGACTGGAAGATTTTGAAATGTGCGTGTGGAGAAGAATTGAGAGAATTATATGTATCGAGCGGAACAGGAATGAAATATGTTAGAAATGGTTCGGAAGAAAACAATTTTAGATATTATTAAGAACAGCAAGACAAACTGTTTTGGAAATTGGCTAAGAAGGAGATGTATCATGAGGGACATACTAGATGATATATAGTATGAGGAAAGAGAAGGAGGGGGCAAAGTAGATTAAAATTGATGGATGACATCAAAAAAGAGAAATGATACGTGAAGACGAAGATGTTAACGGAAGAACGTGGAGAATGGAAGCTTCTCAGCTGCGGGAAGTAACCTGCCAATACTGACAGAATAGTATGATGATGATGATGGTTTGTTCTAAATGTCAATTTATTTAACATCCATTTTCGGAACCAAATCTATATGGGACAGGATCCTACGTCTCAAAATATAATCAAAAAAAAAAAACTAGCACACCTATATCACAGACTGAAACCCAGTACAAATTAACTGTTTTTCCACCCAGAAACTATATAAAGTATACTTACATACACGTACTCAAATATCTACCAGAAATGTTTCTATCTGCTTCACCGTGCGATACTATTGGTGGATAAATATATAGAGCACATTTACTCAATTTCCAAGAGCAGAAATGCTTATGTAATTGAAAAGTAGAAGTTTTAAAACCTCTGTTGCAGTTTGTGAAATGAGCGTTGTTCCCGTTATGCCACTCTTGGTGTGCTTTTTCACAGAAGTACCAAATCAAAATAAAATGCCTTTATTATGCTTTGTTCTAGTATTATCATTGATCGTTTCATTGACATTGTTTTGTAGACTTAATTATTTACTCTTTTATGTTAGTTGAATACGATATTACGAAATCAATATTTGAAATAACAAAGAGTTGTGTTTCGTAGCATTCTGAGATAACATATATTTCCTATACAATAAGCAACTATGCTATATGTATATATATAGGTACCTAGATAGATAGATGTAGATATAGATATACACTGAATTTTACACGCAACTTTATATTTGTGTCTCATGGACTGTTTATTTATTACGATTACGCAAAAGGTACAATACTGTAATGTTGATCTGTCCGTCTGTATTTATGTACAAAAGTCTGTTACTCCAGTAACAGTAGTAGTCCTGCTACTATATCTAATCGAGTCAGCAAAAATTTTCGTATTTTAGATTTATATCTCAAATAACCTTTACGTTTTAGTTTTAGTTCAAAATATTTTAGTCAGTGCGTGCCAAAAATTTTCAGTGAATCCAAAACCATTGAAATTACATTTTTTGAAATTAAATATTTTCAAACGAAACCATTTTACGGTTAACCGTAAAACTTTAACAGGTTTTCAACTATTCGATTAAACTGTGAGTCGCAACTCAGCTTTTCAGTTATTGGAAAAGATTAAGAGAAAATTTGAAACTAAAATTTTCAAAACCAAATTTTATTTCTAACTAAATTTTTTAAACTCTAAAAGTTTCAAACAAAAATTTCAAACTGAAACTTTTCAAACTAAAAGTTGGCATACTAAATTTCGGAATCAAAATTTTCTATCTAAAAATGTTAAAGCTCAAAATTTTCGAATGAAAATTTTCAATCTAAAATTCTGAAATCAAGTATTTTCAAATTACAATTTCTAAACTAAAGATTTTGAAACAAACTTTTAAACTTTTTCAACTTTAAATGTTCAAATTTTCAATGACCACGAAAAGTTTCAAATAAGAATCTTCAAACCAAATTTATATTTTTTTTCTAATTTTCAGTGAGTACGAAAAGTTTTAAATGTGATTTTGAAAAACTTTATTAATAATTGTTAATAAAGTATTACCCACTATAACATTTGAGTTTGTAGGAAACGGAGAACAGATTACTAGTCAAAACACATATACTTGTTGAGAGCAAAACAAAATGCTAAGAAGTACATAACTTTATTCACAAATTTAAATATAACGTCAAGTGCCTAAGTATTTCCTTACGTCTCTCTCTCTTCTCGTAAATACAAGGTTCAAGTCCTCAGCTTCTATATATGTTTATAGGATTACGATAAATGAATGAAAGAAAAAAATCTTTCCTCAGCAGGAATAAAGCCCATGTATGTTAAATAATGCAGATTCCATAATAAAGTTTAGTGGCTAAGTCCCGAGTTCGATTCCCGGCGCTATGAATATTGTATTTGTTTGTAGGATTTAAGCACACTGTTTCATACAAATAAACAATGTATGAAACTTATTGTATTAACATTTTTACCACAATACAGGTGATTTTCAGATTAGAGCTCTCTACCTGTGCGTACTCTCTGTATCACTATTAATAAGCCGAGTATAGTGTTAGACAAGTGAATGTATTACGTAATGTTAATCTCCAATGAAAATGAACCATATGATGGCAATGGCTAACCACATAGAAGGTCTAATGGCTAACATATGCACCTCTGGTGAATGAGAGCTCAGGTTTCAATCCCGCGGAAGTGCATTATTTGATTAGGATTTCACTTTAAAATGTAGATCCACGACTGGGTACTGAAAACAATTTTGGTAATTACGATTTTATCGTTCAAGTCTTATATAGCATAGGGACAGAAAACATTCAGTCTTACACGTAAGATAGAAACAAAGAGTTTGATCAAGACAATGTGATATGCTTAACAATTCATTGACCTCAAATAAGCAAGGTCGTCAGTCAACGAAAATAATATTAAGTCTCACAAGTAAAAGTTCTCTCCCAAGAATCGGGAATCCGGAAACTGTGTATATATTTAGATAGAGGAGGGCCACGAAGGAATACTGGTGAAATATGCCGGACAGCAAAGGATAAATCCAATATGGCCGCACGAAAGTCGGCTTTTGCAAGAAACCTCTCATCCACTTCCCACGGGCAGATTGATTTTATGTTTTGCAGATTGATATATTTATGAACACTACATATCTATTGATTTGAAATTTCGCGGACGTTGAAGTATTGAACCCCATATGGTCGCTCAAAATGTCAATGGGTCAACGACTTGTGTGTGGAAAACGAATTGTACTATGGAAGTACAGTATCACTAGACGTGTACGAAAATCATTAAACGGTTCAAAATATCGCCACCTGAAAGCCAATATGGCAGAACAAAATCCTGAAAAACAATCTTTGGATTGTAAACCACGATGTTACCTGTGTAGCCACGATTTGAGTTGATTTTTAGTTTAGCGTCCCTTTCAGCAGCGAGGCTATATGAGACGGAGCCACGATTTCAAACCGCGAAATGTCAAACCAATAGATGTGTAGTCAGGGGTGTAGCCACGGGGGGAGTGGCATCGGGGCTAGGACCCCCAAATGATTTCCTGGCCTCCTAGTGACCAGATGCTAAAACATCATCGTGAAATTACCTCGCTTCAGTCATTTAAAAATAACAAAGTTTACATATAATTAATAATTTACGGTAAAATAGTATGGAAAAATAGTATTTTACCATACCGATCACAAAATAGTATGGTATTTCTTCTTCCTTATAGCGATCCGAAAATAGTATGGTATACTTTTTGTGACAGCAGATTACACAATTTAAGGCGATTTGTATTTGACAGTTTGAACACAAACGTTGACAAGGTACTATAAATTCTACCATGAAACAATAGTACTAAACTAAATCGTAAGTACATTATATTATTTATATGCTGTAATTAGTGTTTTAAGAAAACGTTTTATCAGATGGAAAATTTGGTGAAAAACAATGTTTTTATTTTGTTTTTTTAGTTTGGATTTCGTTCGCTTTTTTAAATGCTATTTCGTGTAAAAGAGGAACTGAGATATAGCTGTTAATAAAATAATTATGTCTTTATAGTCATGAATAATAAATAAACATTTTTGTCAGAAAATCTGAAATAAATTAAGTGCAATTTCAAAGAAAATCAGTCTTATGTATAAAAGTAACCAAGAAAATTCTGTCGCTTTTTGTGGAGGTCTGCGATAATTGGCCCTCACATCGTGAGTTGAATGCGAATGGAGATAAGGCTTAAGTCAGTTCTAGGTGTTTATATATCCAACATACTACCTGGTTGTGGCAGTTCAGTTACACCGTGAACTTGCGTAAGGACAGAGTAAACATGGAATCACGACATAGTTTCATAGGGCGTGCATGTTCTACGAGTTCAAACTGGAATCAAACTCCTCAACAGTGTTGCGGAAGATATGCCAGGTCTTTGATAAGGGTGTCGTGACTGAACGGACAGCGCAGTGCTGGTAAACAAGTTTAAGGACGGTGACGAGACACTCGAAGACACACCACGTGCCGGAACACCAAGACATGTACAAAATGTAGATCTTCAGACAGCAATTGAGCTGAACAATTGCCAGACATCTGCACTTGGAAAGTGGATGAGATGTTGCTTGCAAAAGTCGATTGGCATTACCTTCGGACGACCATATTGTATTTCTCGTCTGCCGTCGAGCAGGCATATTTCACCGGCATTCCTTCGTGGCACTCCTCTATCTAAATATATGCACATTTTCCGGATCCCCGATTCTTGGGAGAGAACCTTTACTTGTCAGCACATTTTGTCAGTTGTTCCTGCTTCATATGAAACTGTCAACGACAACTTTCAAAACTTAGTCATGGAAAGACTGTTGTTTTACAATAATAATAATAATAATAATAATAATAATAGGTTAACACCACACACAATGCCGTTTATTACATATTGATTACATTTTTGGAACAAAGTTAACTACTACCTTGGTAGCATTGGTTTCAATAAAAATTGAACTATGATCCATAGCTCCAATACTATGGGACCTATCGTGGTCGGGTCTAGACAGAACTTGGGAACTAGATATGCCCTATCAAAGTATTCATATTTCAGAGTCCTGCGTTGCTTGCCCAACAATTTTTATAGATACATTTGAGGTACGGACAGAGTTTGAATTACTCCCCAACTGCCTTCACAAAAATTATTGCGCAAATACTGCAGGATTTTGAACATGGATATTTGAATAGGGCACATACTAGTTCCTAATTGGTATCCTGACCCGACCAAGATATGTCCCGTAGTATTGAAACTATAGACCTTTAAAATTCATTTTCTCACGTTTTCATTCAGTAGCCTATAACTTGGAAAGAAGGGCTTTATTGTTATTATTATTATTATTATTATTATTATTATTATTATTATTATTATTATTATTATTATTATTATTATTATTATTATTATTATTATTATTATTATTATTATTATTTTGCTCGTCTTGAAATCCACTAGATGATGGCTGTCTTTGGGGTAGCCATTATTTCAGCACCCGGTATGTGGACATCGACGTCACTCTCCTGGGTCCTTTCTCTCCATACATGCAAGAAATCGGTGTAATTTCCTAGGTACCTTACATCGGTTTACGTCACTTGATTGATCTAAGAATACAAAGCAATGACTTATAAATTGTCTTTCCAAGCAACTTGTCTTTCGGGTTTCTTACATAGTTGCAAATTACTTTTCACCTACTTTCACCTGGACGTTACTTATTTCTGCGTGAAGTAAATAGGTAGTGGGTAGGGTTGCCATAATTTGATGAAAAAACGGACTTATTTACCAACGTTTACTTTCAAATGGAAATGACTGCTATTTTATACCGCCTATCGTACCTATTTAAACATATATTACTAGTAGTAATATTCGTGCTTCTAAATAAGAAAATAATAGTGCTGGATAATGGAACTGAGCACAAAAAATTTATAACAACGAAACTATAAATAAAAACGCAGAAATTAAATACAACACTATTGTTATTCTAGATTGAATTCCCATTCAATACAAAGACAATAAACTTATGATTTCATCAATTTTGAGATACAGACTGATGGTAACCAGCCTAGGATCTTAAAACATGGAAAATTTGCCAAATTCTAGGCCCGCCGAAACGGGGAGTTTAATTCTGAAAAAGAGAACATGTTCAGGAAAACTGGACGTACAGCAACCTTCACTTACAACATATTAAAAAAATGTGAATGGCATAATTAAATACCGGTTACGTATCATAAAAAGTAAAGAAAGAGTTGATCAGAGCTGCACAACGTAAGAATATGAAGAAATTTATCTAACATATAGAATTGAGATCATGTAGAGGAATGTGTATATCTGCATAATTCCTGTTAACAAATGATTTTCCCCATAAGCTGTTTCTGTATTGCTAAAATAAAATCTACACTTTTCAATTAATGTTCATGCATACCTGCTTGCAAAAGTTTCTGATCCATCAGTGATTACAGACGATTATTGATAATTGAATTGTCATTGATACAATTGGTGAAAACCAATGACAATCGCATTGTCAAATCATCCAAGAATTTCCAAGATTTGGCAATACAATTGTCATCAATTGTATCAATGGCAATTCCATTGTCAACAGTCATCTATAATCGGAAGTGGGTCATAAAGTTCTGCACACGAGCATAAATAGTGCTTATAGTACATATAAGGTTCTAATAATGTGTTATGTAAAATAAGAAAATTACTATAAATTACTATAATTTATTGGAAGAACGGTTGCATCAAAATTATGATTTTTAGAACTTCATGTTAAGAAATCTATAAAATAAAAGGAAAGCACTCTACAGGCAACTTCAGGACGAGAAAAAATGTCAGGTATGTTGCTGTGAAAAATTACAGAAAACATATCATAAATTAACCGACATGTTCAAAGTCAGTTGAAATGAAAATTTAGCAATATAATTTACCAAATCTTAAGGTGAATTAAAATAGTAAATATATACGTATATGTGGTGTTCTATATGTGTATGGTATCGAAAATACGAAAACTGAAAATTTCTTTATAAGGACACTATTCTTTATAAGGACAATACAGAGTGTTGCCAGAAGTCTGAACCGAACTGAATTATTTTACAAACTGCGTATGTGTTGAATCTGCAGGCAAATGGAATCAATATTAGGAGACGAGAAAATGTTTGATTTAATTCCGGACGTCGTCCGCCATTTTGATCGCGGCCATACAGAATTCAACCTTGTTGTTTAAAATGTCAATATCATCGTGTGATACATCAAATGACAACCTCTCTTAACAAGAAATCGAATAGTTAAGTCTATTCTACGATAACTATAAGAGTGGTGAACTTGAGGTCTAGACAGGACTTAATATTTTACAAACTGCGTATGGATTGAAGTTGATATCAAATGAAATCAATATTATCTAAATGTTTATTTATTTATTTATTTATTTATTTATGACTTCTTTTACGTGGCGAAGTTAAGGCTCTGCAGCCTTCTCCGTGCACTTAACCACGTGCATACATTTTTTTAAAAAAAAGCACCAATATATAGAAAATATTAACAATTACAAAAGAAAAGTATTGAACCACATAGAAAAAGAATATACCACTGAAGTAAAAGAATAGTTCAACACTTCAAAAATAAAAATTGAAAATAATATACAATATAGGAAACAAAATAACATGGAGAAACTTAAAATGCATATATCATGTAGCGGTACCAGAACTATGAATATATAAGCTGTACAAATTAGCATAGGTTACCTATTGGTTGTGTGTTCATATGTGGGTTATTAATAATCTCGTAAAACGAAGATGACTCATGAGCTACCAGTATCCTTATCTTTACTTAAGAGAAGGGAATTTACAGATTTTTTAAATTTGGCAACTGTGGAACCGTTGTGTATTAATTGAGGTAAACTGTTCCAGAGGCGTGTAGTACTTACTGTGAAGGATTTTGAGCATGAATCAGAATTGTGACTGGGTATGGAGAGTAAGAAACTATTTTGTGATCTTGTGCTTCTAGTATGAAAGTCTGATAAATATAAAAATCTACGGGCAAGATACGATGGTTCCGACGTAGTAAGTATTTTGTACAATAGGGTACGATTATGTAAATTTCTTCTTCCAACTAACGTCAGCCATGACAGTTTTTTATAAAAGGATGTGAGATGTTCCCTGTAAGTTATATTGAAGATAAATCTAACGCATGCATTCTGCACTCTTTGCAAGCGCTTTGATTGATTTTCTGTTAGATCAGAATAGACTGAGTCGCAATAGTCAAGATGTGGAAACACCAGTACCTTGACAAGTTTGATCTTCAGAGATATTGGTAAGAAATTTCTTAGTCGATTTAACGTATGCAGGGCACCAAATGCTCTCTTACAAACTCCATTTATGTGATCTGATCAGGAGAGATTTTGATTTAGTATGACTCCCAAATTTTTGACAGTTGTGGAGAATGGAATAACAGTATTGGACAATTTTGTATTCGGGAGCTGATAGATATTAATAGAAGAGAGAATTCATGGAGAGCCAATTAAGATGCACTGCGATTTTGTTGCATTTAATTTTAACCATGGGCCGTAGACCAGTCGCTGATTTTGTTTAACTCAGTATTTATTTTTTCAATCGCATTATTAATATCTTGTGGGGGAAAAGAAGCATATAACTGAAAATCATCAGCGTAAATATGGTATTTACAATAGGTGAGAATTTTAGGGAGATCATTAATGTAAAGGGCAAAGAGAAGGGGACCTAGTATGCTACCCTGCGGCACTCCACTGTTGATACAATGCCATGTCGATATGTGATCCTGATTGATCACTACTCTTTGCTTACGTTCATGAAGGTAAGAATGAAACCATTTAACCACTGGTTCAGAAAAATTAAACAATAATGATAATTTCTGAAGTAATGTGTCAAAATCAATCGTTTGAAATGCTTTACTATAGTCAAGTAGAGTCAGAAGCGTTAGTTTTCTATTATTAATAGCCCATCTTATATCCTCAGTTACGTTTACTAGTGCAGTGCATGTGCTGTGATTACTTCGAAAACCAGATTGAAATGTATCCAATAAATTATTTGTTGTTAAGTATTCCCGAATTTGATAATTTACAATGTATTCAAAAACTTTTGAAAGCACGGGAAGGACACTGATAGCACGATAGTCTGCGATATTGTCGGCGTTGTTCTTTTTTGGAAGTAGGCGGACCTTAGCGAGTTTCCCTACTGTGGGAAAAGTACCTGTGGCAAGAGAGTAATTAAATATGTCAGTGATAGGATTAAGTACATGCGGTAGGGTTTTCCTGATCATGGTTATTGAAATATCATCTGTACCAGTGGCTTGAGATTTAATTCTTTGGATCGCTTTTAATACATGTGCAGGCTGTACGTGAGAAAACGAGAACAGAGAGTTAATTTCTGAAGCTACAATATTATTCATTGTTTGCAGTTTCATGGAGGCTGGTATCATACGGCTTTGACAGAAAAAAGTGTTCAATTCATCTGGCGTATAGTTAACTGCGTTCTTGGCTATGTTTCTCCCAACACCCAATACTTTTAGCCGTTTCCAAAGAACTGCTCCATTATTTTCAAATTCAAGTATTTCATAGGCAAAGCGCCGTTTTGCCTTCCTTACTTCTTGAGTGCAACGGTTTCTTAATATTCTATAGTTTTCAAATTTTGTATTGGGACTTATTGTACTATCACTGGAAGGATCACTATATTTCATATGTCTCCTGTATGTTCTATAAGCTTTATCTCTCCGCGCCATTAACGAACGTAATTCATCGGTTAACCATGGTGATGGAGGTCGCGAAACGCGTTTCTTAACTTCAGGGGCGTGCCTATCATACAAATTTATTATTAAAGAATTTAAAGTATTTACCTGCTCGTCAACTGTAGGGAGGCAGTTTATTGAGTGCCACGGCAAGCAGGCAGCGTCGATGTTCAGGTCTACTTCATTCATGTATCTAAAGTCTCTGTATGATGTGAATTTAGTTTTATATTGCGGAACTCGAAGTTTGTAGGACATATATAACATATCATGGTACGAGATGCCGGGTGTGTGGATTTGACCGTGGCTAATTACGTGTTCTTCCTTGGATACCAGTATCACATCTATCCATGATTCTGAATTCCTTATGTGATGGGTTGGACCTAGAGGACAGATAGCAAGGTTAAGGCCCGAGATCGTATCCCGATATTGCAAGACTTCGTCTTTCGTTGTTAAAAGATCCCAATTTGTATCACCCATTATTATGGAATGCTGGTAATTGGGTAAATGTTTTGCAATATCGTCAACAAAGTTTATGAAAGATGTACGGGGGGGGGGGACGATACACAACACTCAAAATGTTCGAACGTGGTTCTGGTCATCGTCTGCAATTTTCATATCGGTAATAACATTTTTATTTCGAATTGCAACGTGACCATATGATATAACAAATGACACCCTGATTGAACGAGAAATCGAATTTTACAGCTTATTATACGGTAACATTAAGGCTGGTCACTTACGAATGATTTTGATATATCACATGACCACTACGTTGCGATTTTGAAATCTCTCGTAGGTGCACCAGCGTTAAAGCTACCGTAAAACGAACTGTACCATTCGATTTCTTGTTGAAAGAAGGTGTTATTTCTTTGTGTGTATGACATGACCACATTGTAGTTTAAAATTGTGTACGACGGACGGAATCACGTCACAACATTTCCCCTTTCCTAATATTGATTCTATTTTACTTCAATTCCAATAAATACGCAGTTTGTAAAATATTCAGCCGGACTTTTGGAAACACCCTGTATATTCATAAATGTGCTACTATGATTGCAATAACTTGCACAAAGTGTCGACACAATCAATTGAGTTGTTCAGATGCCAAACCGATTAACTCCATAAACGAGATTTTTCAGTAGTGAGAAGTTTAGTAACTTAGATACAATGTATTTAAATGAGAGTGATCAGAACTTTTATGTATTCTAGTGGCAAACTATTACATTATGGATTTAACCGATTTTGCCTCTGAAAAGAATGTATCTTTTCCAATTCAAAAATGTGTAGAACTAAATAAAAATGGAGTTAATTGGTTTAGCTTCTGAGCGCCTCAATTGTAACGCTTAACTATTTGGTCTAGGAATTAATTCGTGCGGTTGGTACGCACACATTGAAGCTGTAGTACAAACACAAAATACATAAATACCTTAAGAAAAATATTGTCCATCGCTAGCCACCACTTTCGCCCATCTGTCAGGCAATGTACGGATTCCGTGGCGAAAGAAGTCCTCATCCTTGGAAGCGATCCAGTCAGAGACCCATGTTTCGATATCTTCTGAAGAAGTAAACCGCTGTCCAATCAAATCGTTGTTCATGCAATCGAACAAGTAGTAGTCCGAAGGAGCAACGTCTGGTGAATACGGCGGGTGGGGTAAAACTTCCCATCCGACATTTTCTAAATAGGTTTTGACCGGTTTTGCGACATGTGGGCGAGCGTTATCATGTTGAACAATAAGTTTATCATGTCTGTTCTCCCATTCTGGTCGTGTTCTGGCCAGAGCTTGCTTCAAACGCATTAATTGTCGTCGATAACGTTCTCCATTCATAGTTTCTCCCGGTTGCAGCAGCTCATAGTACACCACACCTTTCATATCCCACCATATGCACAGCATAACCTTTGCACTGTGAATATCTCGTTTTGGTTGTGATGGACCTGGTTCACCTGGTTTCACCCAGGCCTTTTTTCGTTTAGGGTTCTCGTAATGGATCCACTTCTCATCACCCATAATAATTCGATGCAGAAACCCTTTTCTGCTCTGTCGTTGAAGCAGCAATTCGCAAATGGTTTTTCGTCTTTCAACGTCTCTGTCTTTCAATTCATGTGGAACCCAATGTGACATCTTTTGAATCATTCCCATGGCTTTCAAGCGTTTGGAGACTGTTGTTTGATCAACGCCTAATGCTGCTGCAAGTTGTTCCTGCGTTTGACACGAATCCTGCTCGAGCAATGCTGTCAATTCTTCGTCTTGAAATTTTTTTGGCTGTCCAGCTCGCTCTTGGTCTGCCAAGCCGAAATCACCACTTCTAAACCGTGCAAACCACTTCTGACACGTTCGCTCAGCTAAAGCATGGTCACCATACACTTCCACCAAAATACGATGACTTTCAGTCGCACTTTTCTGCATGTTAAAGTAATGCAGCAGGACACCCCGCAAAAACACTTTATCAGGCACAAATTGCGCCATGTTCACTTAACTACAAACTGGTGTTGTTGACGCTTTAATCCACTGCCCTATACTACGAACGATACGCGATGACAGGGGTTTGCAACACATGTGTGGATACACGGAACTGTGGGACGCTCCGTTCGTTGCGCCATCTCTTGTCCACTCGCACGAATTAATTCCTAGACCAAAAAAATACTAAAAATATCTCTTTCTTGAACAGAGTAGTTTGTATCCATTGACTTTAGATGAAACATGTCAATATCCTTGCTGAAGTACAAAAAATGAAGAAAAAGACTTTAAGAATGTGGTATTTACAAGGGAAACATATTTATTAACTATACAACCTATCGTTCCTTTCAACAGAAGTACACCCACGAGAAGATTGAGACGTGTGTTACTCCTACAACATTTTAGATTAAAACCAGCCATGCTCGAGTGTTTTTGCGCATGCACATATGCAGAAAACAAGCAAGAGGATACTGCCCTTCACATAAGAGTAAGAGGATATACAATTATATAAACCTTATAAAAATTCTAATCTTCTGCCTTTAGACTCTCCCCATATCTGCACTTTGTTGCAAGATTAAGATTTCAGCCTCCTTACGACGTTTCTCAGGACAGGAATGTAAGGAAACATTCCAAGGTAAATGCGTGACCCTCTAAACTTTCCTGGCATTAAATGTTTTCAAGAACGAAACCAAGTGGCTCGACATCTTAATTTCAGTAAAGAGAAGAGCTTCCATGAATAAAAAACTATATAATGCAAACAAGAAATACCTTGAAAGGAAAATGATATGACATTAGTTGCTAATACTTGCTTGATAATTTTCAGCACAGTAATGCCACCAAAGGATATTATTTTTTAAAAGAATTGAAAGATAGCATATTAGGTCTAAATTTTTGGCAAATGTACAGGAAAACCCAACTAATCAGTATTTGAAATAATAATTCAACATCTCCTGTGTATAAGGTAGTAGTCCACATACAACGTAGCATCCAGTTAACTGTTCGCATAAGGTGATAGAAATGTCTTTTTCGCCTGTTCACTGGGAAAACTACTAATTGATTTGCAGAAGTCCATTGGTGAAGAAACATCGAAAGTTGTCCGTGAGCAGACGTAGAAGAGATTTATCACCTTGTTTAGGCAACTGTGTTAAATGTAAGCTATTACCTTCTATACCCGTGGTATTGAATTAGTAACATGTATGTTTACAGAAAGCTGTGAAATATTTCAGGAAACCAGTCGATACTTTAGAAGTTTATGGTTCTAATCCTTGAATTCAGACTTTTCTGCAACCATAAAGGTTTATAAATGTTCTGTAATTTAAATATAGTAGTTATTCGGTAACATAGACATACATGATACTTCCTCATTAGCAGCGAAAAGACTGGAACTACGATATAGTAAGAAAAAAAAACTAACGAGACCTTTCAAAATTCAAACGATTTCGGTCTGCAATCACAAAAGAATGAATTTGTGTTTTAGATTATAGATTTCGACTATGGCTAACCTTATGAAGTTTTATTATTATTATTATTATTATTATTATTATTATTATTATTATTATTATTATTATTATTATTATTATTATTATTATTATTATTATTATTATTATTATTACGTCTTCTTAATGGCCTGCTGACAAAATCATTTAAATTTTGAAAGGCCATGCAAGTTGGTTTGACTTTTTATATTTTAATTCCTGTCTTTTAGCTGCTCATGTGGTAAGTACTTTATGCAAATCAGTTCATCAGGAATGGAAACTTTGTCTATTCAATTCTTTTCTTTACCTTTTAAAGGTGACAAGGACACCATAGAAAATTCTACCTGATGTATAGAAATTATTGTATACTTGCAGCAAACACTACAACAAATTTTACTTGTACACAAATGAGCTCAAGTTAAAACGCTTTACTTCTTAAATTACAATGATTGTAGATTAACAACCACAAGAAAAATAAATAACTCAGATGAACTTATGAACAAGCACGTATCTTTCGGCATTGGGCCTGAAGAACCATTAAGAAAAGTTCGTAATAATTTTAAAAATATATAATATAATTGTCATGAAAATCATATGTGTAAATTACAAACCCAGTTTACCCTACCAAATATCTACTACAAAATATAGAATTCATAAACACGGTTGTCAGCAACATCTAAAATTACATACCATATAGCGCTGTACAAAATATTGGCCAAGACAAGAAAAAATAAATAAAAATAAGAAGTCATTTCAAAATATATAAACGTATCTACAAATATAACAGTTGTATTCAATTATCCAATTAGAAAGTGATTATTAGACACTACTACGAAAAGGTATTTTCAAAACAGAAAAAGCAAATCCCAAGTGATATAAGCTAATACTAATCAAAATTATAAATTATTAATCTACATAAAGCCATGTTTAATTAACAACCTCTTAAAATGTGGGGACGTCATGCCAAAAGGCCAAACATTGACAAAAATAATTTTATACATTCAGTTTTAACTAGTTTATCATTTAGAATCTATAAACCGAAAGTGACCTTACGAAAATTGTAATTCCAAATTTACTTTATTAATCAATAAAACCCCCTCTTTAATTAGAATGTGGGGACGTCATGGCATAAGACCAAAAATACGAGGAATTTTAAAAATAATTTTATACATTCAGTTTTTACTAGTTTCCATTTAGGATCTATAAACCAGAAGTGTCCTTACGAAAATTATAATTCCAAATTTACATTATTAATCTACATAGAGCCCTCTTTAATTAGCACCCACTTAGAATGTGTGAACGTTACGGCAAAACACCAATATACGAGGCATTTTCGAAACTAATTTTATACATTGAGTTTTAACTACTTTATCATTCAGGACCTATAAACCGGAAGTGACCTTACGAAAATAGTAATTTCAAATTTACATTATTAATCTGCATAGAGCCCTCTTTAATTAGCACCCACTTAGAATGTGTGAACGTTATGGCAAAACACCAATATACGAGGCATTTTCGAAACTAATTTTATACATTGAGTTTTAACTACTTTATCATTCAGGACCTATAAACCGGAAGTGACCTTACGAAAATCGTAATTCCAAATTTACATTATTAATCTGCATAGAGCCCTCTTTAATTAGCACCCACTTAGAATGTGGGGACGTTATGGAAAAAGACCATACATGCAAGGCATTTTCAAAAATAATTTTATATATTCAGTTTTAACTAGTTTATCATTCAGGACCTAGAAACCGAAAGTGACCTTGAGAAATTCGTATTTCAAAATTAACATTATTAATCTACATAGAGTGGTCTTTCCACTTAGAATCTCGAGATGTCATGGCAAAATGCCAAATATACGAGGCATTTTAAAACAATTTTATACATTAAGATTTAACTAGTTTATCATTCAGGACCTATAAACGGGAAGTGACTTTACGAAAATCGTAATTCCAAATTTACATTATTAATCTGCATGAAGCCCTCTTTAATTAGCAGCGAGTTAGAATGTGGGGACGTTATGGGAAAAGACCATACATGCGAGGCATTTTCAAAAATAATTTTATATATTCAGTTTTAACTAGTTTATCATTCAGGACCTAGAAACCGGAAGTGACATTACGAAAATCGCGAAAAATTTTTGAAATTTGAATTAAGAAAAAAATAAATGTCATGTCCCTCCTCCCCCATTAGAATGGCACTAATCACTTAAGAACGTCAGAACGTATCTGCATAAGGCCCAAACAGTTTTTAAACTGATCTTCGTTTAGTTGGCATTGTTTACATGAAATATATATTAACAACATTAACCTCTATCCTTAGGTAACCTTGAAAACACAAAGCTCCACAGAGGTCGTTGTAATTGGAGTTGCTATTGATTTTACTTCCTACATACGCAAAACATTCACATGAACCAAGGAAATCAATATAAGCTACGTTTGTGAGAGAATACAATAAGAAATACTAGGAATTATAAATCAATAACTATTACAACAGAGTTGCAACTTTGTTGAAACAATGAACTTAATTCCTACTATCTTTACTTTGAATAAAGGAAGTCAAACGAGAACTTGAGGAAAGGCTGGGAAGAATACGGGATGAAAAAAAAAAGTTAGACAAAAGCCATGGTGATTGGAACGAAGCAGTCGGTATCAATTATAAAAAATAGAACAGTTGACTGGTTGTCGATACGTGGGTAGTATTATTAATGATGATATGAAATGTGAACGTGAAATAAAAGCAAGGATATTAATGGCGAAAGAAGCCTTTAGGAGGAATAGAAATATATTTTTAGAACCTTGAATAAAGAGTTGAGAAAAAGATTCATAAAGTGCTTCGTGTGGAGTATTGAGCTATATGCCTCAGAAACATGAACATGACGTAAAAATTATGAAAAACGAGTGGAAGCTTTCAAAATGTGGATGTGGAAAAGAATGGAGAAAATTAGCTGGGTCGAACGGAAAATGAACGAGATAGTGTTAGTAATGGCTGGGAAGAAAACAAGAATTTTAGCTATTATTAAAAAGAGGAAGAGAAACTGATTGGGACATTGTGTAAGAAGAAACTGTATCGTAAGAAACGTGCTAGAAGATATGGTAGCAGCAAAGAGAGTGAGGGGGCGAAAGAGACTACAATTAAAGGATGATATGAAAAGAGAGAAATCGTACGTGAAGACGGAGAGGTTAGCGGAAGACCGTGGAGCATGGGAGTTTCCCAGCTGCAGCAAGTGACTTGCCAATAATGGAAGAATACATATGATGGTGATTTTAAATATTATAGTAATCAAAGGTTTCTGATTCTCATACTTCGATAAGTTAATTACCTACTTCAAAGTATTGTATGCTTGATGCATTTCTCGCATTGCATTAACCATAAATTATTATACAATCTGTTTATTTCTGTATTTGTTTTACTTTCTAACTAATACTTTGTTCAATACAAATAGAAGAACTAATTAAAAGATTTAGGATACGACATGAACTTAATACTTCCATAGCCTAAACTTGGAACGAAAGTTTAGATTTGGGTGCGAAATGATTTATTTTCTCATGTGATCAATAATTTGTACTTCAGTATTGTAAAATAAAGTTCTATACAACCAATTTTAACAGAGAGAGAGCTACTGCTTAGTTATCAGAGTAGAGAATACGGGAAATAATATTGATATTATATAATAGAAAATATCCAATACTTTGGCTAAATGGGTTCTAAAGCTACTATTTGTAAATCCTTTTGGGAAGATTTAGGAATTAAACCAAACACAAACCATTTGGCGTAACGGCCCTATGTGTGGTCCGGAGCCGCTCCACGCCATCTGTTAACGATTCAGGAATTAAACAGAGAGTATTAATACGCTGGTGCAGAAAACGTCACTTCCGCTTCCTGTTTAGCTAGCTGATTACAAACAAACCAGCTTTCAGCGGGTTATATAAAGAAGTTTACATTGTACTCGCCTCTGAAAATGATTTGTTCCGCTTTCGGATGTAACCATAACAGTTTAAGAGTAATTTACTACAGAATTATTAAGAAACCACATCAAATTAGAAATATTATACTACCGTACATAATATAATAAAGAGAAACAATAAGAAAGCCACGCTACACAACAAGCGATATAACGATTAATTATTTATTCGGGGAACAAATATATCTCAATCTCTTTGAGGGACACTTTCTATGCTTGCACATTCTGCCAGGAAGAAATTAAAATACTTTTTTTTTTTTTTTTTTTTACCAAAAGCACCCTTGATCTGTCTTTTTTGTTTGTATGTATGTTTGTGACATTTTAGGCTAATTTCGCTTAATACTCACAACAGTGTAATAACTTTTCTTAATAAACTGATAACTGAATCATAATCTTCAAACAATGCCTGTCCCAGCGTGGAGTGTGATACTCGCCTGCCTCCGCTCTTTCCGAACCTCACCAGCGCAAGTTCGATGACAATTTTGGCCTTGTGTTAACATATAAATTATGTGTAAATATTTCAATTAATATTAGCAGGTAATGGATGATTTTAAAACTGGTAAATCGGCATTTACACATACATGTAAGACAACCGCATTTAATTAAGCACAACTAACCTAACTGTACCTTATTGCGTATGAATGTTGGTAAGAGTAGGCTATTCGTTTGACCTAATTTATAATTGTTCCATCCTTTCGATCTACGTTAAGTGCGCATGAAGAATACAGGATCATTTTTTGAAAATTTACGTCTAAAAATCTGCCAATCTACGAAAATAGTTATTTGCAAGAAAATTATTTATGTAGAGGGAGAACATAAAAACAGTGTAATAAAGCGTCATAGTGAAAAGGAAATCAAATGCAAATCCACGGGAAGGTTCTAGAGCACAGGTCCCCCCCATATAGGTTAGTAGTTAGTAGTTAGGTCCCCCCCCATATAGGTTAGTAGTCCCAAAGTTTAATATTTAAAACAAATAGTATTGCCGAGCGAGCGTTAGCGAGTGAAGGCGAGTTAGAGCCCCAAAGGGAACGTTGTTTTCTGTCCTTATTACAGACAAATGGGGACGGGGTCCTGTGTTCTAGAACCTTGCCCAAATCCACTTGTGATTACTAGTCCAAGTTGGTGTATGCTTTTCGTACTTGTGTTTCTGTCTTTACACATATCCAACTTCAATGAACTGCCTACTTCCTACAGATGCATTCTTACGGGCGCTCATGCTTCAAGATGCCCCGAATTATCATAAATGCTTTGTTACGAGAAGTGACCACCCAGCGTAAGTTGGTACGTGTTTACCTTATGAGTTTTAATACATGTGCATGCTGCATGTTACAAATCTGTACGCCGGTCGTGGCAGACGCAAAGAAATTAATAATTCAGATAAGATTAGGACATTCGATAGGACAGTTAGAGAAATAATTATTTCTGGTGACGCATTTCAATTTTATCAGAGCCAAGCAAGGAATGAAGAATAAATTAGGAAACTATTTCCACGAAGAGATGTTAAGTTTCTGAGATCAAGTATTCGTAATTGTATGTTTTAAAATACATTGGTTATTCTAGCGCTATACTCTTTCGCTCCGAATATCTGATCACTAATTTAAAACAAAAATCAACTTTCTTCCATATTAAACATTTTCACTGAAGGTAAACAAACAATGTGGCAAAAGTATATAGCATACAATTTTAGGTAATTTTAATTAAACTCAATCCAAAATTATTATTAAGGGACGCTAATATACATACTTAGAATTGTCACTTGCTTGTTGTCCAGCAAGTTACCGCGATTGCAGTAAATAAAATGTAGACTAATTTTGCTTTATATGATAAAATATAGGCTTCATATACGCATAAACTAAATATATTCACTGCTATTCGTTAAATCAGACATTTCAGCATACACATTTATGTTGTTCGTCAACACTATATTCAGAATATTTCACAAGACTCAGCAGTTGCAATACAACGCCATTGAAACTGCCTTAGCAACCACTCTAACATCAGTTTGTTTGTAACCAATATGGCTGCGCCCAGTAAAATTTACAGCAGACGACTTCAGCAGCGTATAACAGTACGATACCATGATAGAACAACAAGTAAAACTTAAACAACATCAAACTCATAGGTCCTATACGAGTTAGATTGAGCAACAAGGATCGTAATTTGAAAATGCCCAGTTTTTTGAGTGTACAGAATAATTGGAAAATTTTTCTCCATTGTATTGTCACTCCAGTTGAAAAATGAACATGAAACTGAAATGAAATATTTCAGTTTAACGTCCCACGTTTATGCCCGTTAAGGTAAGGGAGACGATGGTTATGGCAAGCAAATGATGATGGAAGATTTGGTGTAATGCGAATATGGGAGTACCCAGAGAAAACCCACGTACACGATGTTGTCCACCACAAATTTACTTGACCAGGGATCGAGCCAGGGACATCACACACTAGAGGTAAGTGCTCGACTACTAAGCCACTCAGGTACTCAATTATCGATTCTACTATGCAATAAATAGTACAGACGTTAATAAAACTCCCGCATAGATCGCTATAGTGCTAGCATTTTAATTGTCTTTCCACCCAATGTTATCGATCTTTCATCTTCTTACATTATATATATATATATATATATATATAATCCCCGTGATGATAGCTTATTTTGATAACCACACGTATTCTAGAAAAAAAAAAACAGCTTAGTTATAAGGCTTGCTGATGTGCGCCATATTGACTTTTCGTGGCGTCACTTATCCTGTTACCTGGACTGACACCACGATTCCAAGGATACCTCACCTATTGAAATCGATTCAAGGTTATAAGCTCCACAATAAACTTATGAAGATGTACACATACATTTATACAAACACATGGATATGCCAAACACAATGCCTTCCTTTGTCCTTCCCGGAGTTGGGTAATAGCAAACAAATAATAGGAAGAAATGAAAGAAGAGAATGTCTTAGCTGAAGAATGAGATGAGCGAAATACAGGGACTTCAGTGTTGGGTATGAGGAGGGCAGCAGTGGTTCCGCGATAGAACACATACCTCTGATGAGTGAGGTCCGTAATTCGATCCCCGGCCAAGTAAGTTTGTGGTGGACAACACGGTGTCTGCGGGTTTTCTCGAAATACCGTCACTTCATCCCACATTCTCATTCCACCAATTTTTCCATAATCATTCTCTTGCCGTAATCATTAGTCTTTCATAGCCTAAAGAAAGTAATCGTGGAACGTTAAATTGAAAGATTTCATTTCTTTCACTGTTGAGTATGGGGAATAGGGAGTAATTCTCTCCCGCTGTTGCAAAATATCCCGAGTGTTGGTAAATTTTGAACATATTTGGGAAATCTTGGTTTTCTAAAAACAAAAGCACGGTTTTAGTATTCAAATCAAAACTATTAAAATATAAAACTTATAATAGATATTATAATAAACAGAATAAAGTACAGCAAAAAATACAAACATGGTATTTCGGTCAAACACCATAACCTGCTGTGGATTCAAATGAGATACTATTTTGAACATATATTAATCCTGACACATACATCCAAACAGACTGCTGTTTGCATTGTTTCATACATTACATCCTCTGTTAAGCGATTACTGGCAGTGTCAGCTGAGGAGACAGTCAGCTGGAAATATGCAGACGTCGAAAGCGGAAGTCAATCGGACTCATGTTCGAGATTTCGTGCTGAGAAATGCGGGACTCTTTGACGTTGAAGTTGTGAAGCACTTTCAAAACGAAGGATTGAGTCGTGCAACTGTGTACAGAACATTAAAAAGGATCAAAGATGGGATTTCAATAAATAAGTAAAAAAAAGAAGTGGGAGGAAAGAAAAATGATTATGACGAAAACAAATCAAATAGAACATTGAGTCACTGATGGACACTAGTGACGTTGATTTCAAGTCCTGCACTTGCATTAAAAGTGAGTCGTGTGCTGTGAGGAAGTGGCTACTGGATTTGGAGATCGAAAGGAAAACAAAAGTATGCTCCATTTGCAAGTGTGAAACAAACAAAAAATGAAACAAAAAGTCATTCTGAACAAAATTGCCAGGGACGAGTTTCCTGCCTCTAATAATGATAGGAACGTAATCATGGATGATGAAACATATATTGATATGAATGGGTATGCTTTTAGTTGAGACATATCGTACTTTTAATTTGGTCATATTCCTGCTCCTGAATCTGTAAAATTTAAATTCAAAACTATATTTCCACAGAAACTACTCATCTCGATGGCAATAAGTAGAAAAGGTCATTCTCGGCCATATTTTCATAAGCAGTCAATGGGTGCAATTAATCAAAATATATATCAAAATGAACGCATTCTAAAGAAACTTATCCCATCTATCAAAGAAACCTATCCTAATGCTGATTACATCTCTTTGGCCTGATTTAGTTTCTTCTTACTATCAATAAAGACGCAGCAGCTGCTGGACCGGGAGGAAGTGTAGTTTTTGGTCAAAGAGTGCAACACACTAAATGTAGCACAAATCCATCCCATTGAAAAATTCTGGGCTCGTTTAAAAGCAAAAGTATTTCAGCCACCATATAAACCAAAAATATATCATGTTTGGAAAAACGAGCTCGAAAAATAATACGTTAATTCAATGCAAACTAGTTCCAACAGGTGATGGGGAATGTGGGTCCAAAAGTCAGAGCACCTGCTAATTAGGGTGTTCTTTCTGTCATTAACTGATTTCATATGATTATGGAATGTCTGTTGTGACATCAGTACAAAAACTGTGACTTTTCGTGTGCAAGTAAACAAAATACGGTAATTTAAAAATGTGTCTCATTTGAATCCATAGCAGGTTAGGCCGTCATTGAGCAGTGAATGTTGCAACGCCGTTTAAATCAGGATAGAATAAATAAAGAAGTCCTATTTCTTCTAAAATATACTGAATAAGATATATCTTTAGAAGAAAGATATATAATGTAAGGACACAGACATAAAATGTTAGAAAATGTAAAAATGTAATGTTATCAAAGAATCAGAAATCATTAGAGGAATTTTCACAATGCGTAAAGGAAATAAGAAAAATTTTCACGCTTGCCAAAGTTACTAAAAGAACGAATAAAACTTTGTACAGAACAAACTCAAATCTAGAACTATATGTAGTCTTAAGCATAAGTTTTTGAAACTTCGTAAAATATTCAAAGGACAAATCTGAGGTATCATGCGATGTAAGATGATCTTTTCTTATAGTGAGGAGTTCTTGGACTTGTTTCAGCACTTCCCAATCACACCACAGTGCTCGTTCTATTTTGTAAATTTGAAATGTACTCAGGAAATCATTAAATTAAAGACAAAAAAAAAAAAAACTTTAGGATATCTTATTTTACGTTATATATTTTCCAATACATTTCTTGTTACTATATAAGTGCAAAGGAGGTATTTTTTAAACATTTTAAGGATTTTATTTTATTTTTGCTTACATTTCTAATTTAGATCAAATATCGATATTTTTCTCTTTTCTAAAAAATCTAATCCTGTTAGAGAGACTACTTCTAGGAGATACTGCAAGTGTAGAATGAGTATATGTTGAGCAATGTAAAAAATACTTTCCTTTTAAATTAGGCTCCATATGTTAAAAATAAATTTAAATTTGAAGGCATATCCAACAGGTCCGTATCCAGGGGGGGTCTAGGAAGCTGGACTCCCCTAAATTTTCGCTGCCCCCCTAAAAGTTTTACGGTAGGCTTGCAAATAACCTATATTATGGTGAAGAACTATTATATGGTTGGACCGGGCCCCCTAGCTTCAGCCGGGCAACCCCCTACATTTTTGGGCTGGCTACCGGCCTGGCCTGATATTCAATAATGTTCCATTCCAATTTGAAGGCATTCCAATGTTTCCTCAATCTCCTTCCATAAAGTGGTGAGTTGTACCTTAATTGTTTCGGATTCCTGGGATTTGTAGTGATATGAAATGAGATCTATACTCGGAACACAAGTGGATGATATGAAGGCTAAATATCACAGACAACATTAGGTTAAAATTAAATACGTAGCATTGTTGAATAGCTTCGAAGAGATAAAACAAAATCAGATCAACTTCATTGTGAATATGTAGACTTTTCAGAAGAGAAATCAACTTTGAATCATGGACTCGTCAAACTCTTCAATTTACTCCTCTTAGAATAAGAACATGTATAATTCGTATAGTTAAATAAATTGTAAGAACTTGCTGTGCATGTTGTAATCACATTCATTCTTTTTATTTCAATATATTTTGATGGAAGAAATTCTTCCGATAAGAAGCACATAGGATTTATCTCATAAATGGGGCGGGGGCGCAGTGCGTCAGTGGAGCCGGTGGGTGTAGCCGAGCGGTCTGAGGCGTTAGGCATATGATCATAGGGTAAAACCCATTGGGGTTCGAGTCCCTCTGTAGTAGCATGGGTTGAATTTTATCTGTCCTCGATATTTTTGTGTTCGTGTCCCTGTCGAGTCAAATAGTCCTGAAAAGTGGTGGAAATAGAAAAACAAGTCAGATAGTTTATTTTGTAATAAAAAAGGATTGTAGAGTGTTCACCTCTGCTGCGAGGAGTCCTGGGTTCGATCCCAGTTCGCGCCAAGCTGAGTTTGTGGTGAACAAACACCATGTTCGTGGGTTTTCTCGGAGTTCTCTAGTTTTCTCGCATTTTTCATTCCACCATTTCATTGATTTCTCATCATCAATGTCTCATTTAACCTAGCCGTCTCGTGAGACGTAAAACAAAGATTTAATTTCTTTTCATTTCTGTTGCTTCCATCTCAGTTACGGAAGACTACAACTTGATTCCTGGTCGGAGATAGTTTGAGTTCGGGTACGACATACCATTTGTGTTAAAAGGGAATCTTGAATCTCAAAATACCCACATAAAAAACTCACACTCATCTGCTGTGATTAAGAAAAGTAGTCTGGAAACATTATTAAGGGTAGATAAAGTCTGTACAAAAATTAAAAACAGTACCACTAACATTTTAAAAATAGTTTTCCAATATCTAAATTGTCAAGTTTGATTGAATAAAGTGTTTCTCCTCTCAAGTTCCTATACAGTAGACATATTCGTTAAGCAATACCGGTACTTATTAACATCATTTTATATTTTTGGTACATCTGCTGTCATGGAAGAGCAAAACTTATACTAATAAACTTGATAGTTGGACATGTGTGTAATAATTGGGCATCTGTATCATATAATAATGAAGACGTCTCAGGAGGGAGTGATTCGAGCGTTGATTTTCATATTAAAGAGAGAAATACATACTTAAGATGACAATGGCTACAATTGAAAGTCTTACGGCGTAATGAAGTCATATAATGATTATAATGCCTTGTAAAATCAAATCTTTTCAAACTGTACGAAGGCACTACCATATTGGTTGGTGTTATTTGGAAACAATAATGTCAATTTTCATAATGAAATTGTTTACTATGCAACAAAGTGGTCCAATTTGAAAGGCTTTCTCAGAGTCTTTACTAATATTTCTTTTTTCTTTTTCTTTTTCTTTTCTTTCCGTTTCTTTTTAAAAAGACATCACAAGTATGTTTCTATAAAAGGTTTTTCTTTTCTACATGAGTAACCACATATAGAATCTTCGTTGGTCCACTGAGAGTCTGAATTTATATACCTTTCATGCTTCTTACTTAACATGAATGATTTATAGTATTCCTGTCCAGCGTCGAATGTCCGGAAAAGGCAACCAAGGCAAGCTGACTAGCGTTGCAGAACTCAGAAGGGCCGGGAAAAACGTCCATTTAGACAGACCCCCCACCTTCTCAAAATTGGTCGAAAATGGTGTCAATCCTTTGTGCATCGTTTGTACAGAAATGTGCAACAAAAAATTTTTGTTTGTGCAACAATAAACAATGAGATACAAAAAAACCAAAGTGGGGGCTGTCTAAACGGTAGCCCCCACCTTGTCCAAATTGGTTTAACATAGTGCCAATCGTTTGTGCAGAAATGTGCAACACAAATTTTCGTTTGTGCAACAATGAACAATGAACTAGAACAAAAACAGTATCTTGGGTTGCCTAAACGGTAGCCCCCTTCCTTGTCAAAATTGATGGAATATAATGTCCGTAAAATTTTCCGGGACCTTTAAGGATAGCTCATATTAATATGCATTAATCATTTGTGCTTCGTTAGTGCTGAATTGTGCTCTAGTTTTTATGTTTATACAATAATACTCGTGATGTTATTTACATTTCAAAAATCCGTGCCAACTTGACGTCAAGTTAGCCGGGATATTCTTCTAATAAGTAAATTTTAATCTTCTGATTATTTGTTCTACGTTTGTGCAGGAAAGTGCTAGAGTTTCATTGGTATCGGAGTGAATTAAGTGACGTTTGAAATGTTCCTGTCAACTTGATATCAGGTTGGCCGGGACACTTTCCGAAAACAGTTTTCGATGTCACTTTATTCTTTAAAATTTGTGCTCGAAAGTGCTTGAATATTGTCGTTTGTGCAGTGAAACTAACGACGTTATTAGATAAAAAACGAGAGGCAAAGTTGTAACATTCATAATGTCAGGTGCCTGAACTTGGCCCCCCGACTTGGAGTAGAAACGATTGAGATTAGTGTCATTGTTAGTTTTTTTTTGTTTGTGCACGATACCCCACCGTTTATGCTTTATTAGTTCTGGAGATATAAGCAAAAAACTGGTATGGGGCGAAGTTCACGCTTTTCGACCGACTTCAAGCATAAACTATTAAAGTATTGCCGTTCGTTAGTGCATCAATTGTGCTTATTTGTGCGCGAAACTCCATCGTTTGTGCTTCAATAGTTCATGGTGAATAATAAGCCAAAACCGAAAAGGGTCGAAAACTAATATCTCTAAATCTCCAAAACTAATAGCGCACAAACGATAGAGTTTCGTGCACAAAGGAGGATAAGCAATGCACTAAGCAACGGCCTTAATCCCATTGTTTGTGCTCCACATGTTGAAGAAATGCAGGCATTTTATTTCAAAACAAATGGCAAAATTTTGTATCTACTTTCCTAGTCTGTTTCAATTTTTGGTTTATAACTCAGGAAGTATTGAAGCACAAATGACGGCGTTTCGTGCACAAACGATGCTCTAATAAAGGGCAATACTTTCATCGTTTGTGCTTAAAATCGGAGGGCCAGCGTAAACTTGGCTTCTATCAGTTTTTCGTTTATATCTCCGGAACTAATAAAGCACAAATGAGAGAGTTTTGTGTGTAAACCAGTGACACTATTTTCATCATTTGTGCTTGAGTCGGAAGAGCTAGCTTGAACTTGGCCCCTACCAGTTTTTCTGTTATATCTCCGAAAATAATAAAGTACTTTCCTGCACGAACGAATGACACAATTTTTATCGTTTAAACGCGAGGTCGGTGGTCCAAGTTTACGCAGACTCCTACGTTTTTCGCTCATAAACTCAGAAGCACAACCGAAACACTAACCATTTACACTAATATCATCGTTTGTGCTTCACATGTTGGAGGTATGCAAGCATTTTATTTAAAAAGAAATATAAAAAATTGTATCCAGTTTCCAACTCTTTTCAGTCTTTGGCTTATAACTCACCAGAAATTATTGAAGCACTAACAATGGGTTTTGTGCGTTTTGTGAAATGCACCCCTACCAGTTTCTCCGGAACTGATAAACCTCAAACTACAGTTTACATGCACAAACGAGCACAAATGATCCACTAATGAATTACAGTATTTACATCGTTTGTGCTTGAAGTCGAGGACCAGCGTGAACTTGGCCCCTATCTGTTTTTCGCTTATATCTCCGGAACTAATAATAAAACACAAACGACGGGGTTTCGTGCACAAGCGAAGCACTAACCAATGGCATTAACCTTATCCTTTGTGCTACAGTCGGGGGGTATGTGAAGTTCACGCACCTGAAATTATAAATGTTATCATTGTGTTTTACGTTATGTATCTAATAACGCCGTTAGTTTTACTGCATAAACAACAAAATTCAAACATTTTCAAGCACAAAAGTTGAAGAATAGACTGACATTGAAAATTGTTTTCGGAAAGTGTCCCGGCCAACCTGACGCCTAGTTGACCGAGACATTTCAAACGTCATTTAATTCATTACGATAAGAATGAAACTCTAACACTTTCCTGCATAAATGTAACATAATCACAATATTAAAATTTACTTATTAGAAAAATGTCTCGGCAAACTTAATGTCAAATTGCCCGCAAATTTTGAAATGTGAATAACGTTATTGAATATGAAAAAGAAAGAACATATCAGCACTAACGAAGTATAAACGATTGATGCCAATTTTGACTGATTTTTACAAGATGGGGAGCTACGGTTTACACGGCCTCCACCTTTTATTCTTGCACATTGGTTCTTGTTGCACAAACGAAAACTTGTGATGCTAATTTCTGCACAAACGATTGATACCAATTTCGACCAATTTGGACAAGATGGGAGGCTACCGTTTAGATTTAGACAGCTCCAAGACTTTTTTTTTTGTTCTAGCTCATTGTTGCACAAACGAAAATTTTTGTTGCACATTTCTGCACAAGCGATTCATAAATTATTCACACCATTTTCGACCAATTTCGACAAGGTGGGGGCTACCGCTTAAGCAGCCCGTCCTATATTGTTTTTGTTCTATTTTATTCTTCAGTGTTGCACAAAGAAAAAATTGTGTGATGCGCAAATGACTTACACCATTTTCGATCAATTTGGACAAGGTAAGGGGGCTATCGTTTAGGCAACCCAAGATTTTTTTCTAACTTATTGTTCATTGTTGCACGAACGAAAATTTGTGTTGCACATTTCTGCACAAACGATTGACACCATCTTCTATCATTTTGGACAAGTGGGGAGCTACCGTTTAGACAGCCCCCACTTTTTTGTTCTAGCTCATTGTTCATTGTTGCACAAACGAAAATTATTGTTGCACACCATTTTCGGCTACTCTGGACAAGGTGAGGGGCTGCCGTTTAGACAGTTCTCCACTTTGTTTTTCTTCTAGCTCATTTTTCATTGTTCAACAAACGAAAATTTGTGTTGCACATATCTGCATAAACGATGGACAAACGACTGACACCATTTTCGACCGATTTGGACAAGATTGTGAAGCTACCATTTAGATAGTCCTCCACTTTTTTTGTTCTAGCTCTTTGTTGATTGTTGAACAAACGAAAATTTGTGTTGCACATTTCTGCACAAACAATACACAAACGATTGACAGTATTTTAGACCAATTTGGACAAGGTAGGGGCTACCGTTTTGACACCCCTCACTTTGTTTTTGTAGCTTATTACAGACGCAGTGATCTGGTGCTTATTTTCGTGGTTTACAACCTTTTTCCTGCTTGGGCATTCAAAGCGTTTGTGACCAAATGCCGCACAAGCATGGCATTTAATTACAGGTTTTTCTTTCTTTTCCTGCCTAATTTCACTCTGTTCTTTTGTTCTCCTACTAAAGTACGCTGGATTTAATGCCTGGGGTTTTATCTCCGGTTCTGTTTCTACTTCTAAAGGACTCCTTTTAATGGCGGCAATCTGAACGCTATCTCCCTTCCCAGCATAATGCTGTCTTGTGTAATTATAATTTTCTAACAAAAATGCCTGCACTTTCAAAGCGTATTCTTCAAGCTCCTTCAGATTTCTGAATTCCTTTTCATGCAAATACTGCTTGAACTTCGGATGCGCTTTACTAACTATCTTTTGAATTTGTTCAGCTTCCGGAATTTGCCTTCTTAGTCGGGAAAAAAGTAACGCCATTTCCCTTATAAATTTCGATAGGGATTCGTCAGGTTGCTGAATCCTATCTGCCAATTGATTTTCTCTCTCACTCTCATAATTGAAACTAAAATATTCTTGTAAAAGACTGTTTCTAAATTCTGCAAAACTAGACAACTTCTCATTGAAATTAAACCACTTCTTCGCATCGGCCTGCAATAGCTTAGGAATTACCTTCTCTAACATTTCCTCTAATGAAATATTCTTACTTTTCGCATAGTCCACTACATTTTCAAGGAAATCAAAAGGATTCTCTGATACCTCACCGGAAAATGAAGGAAGCGTTATTTTAACTTCGTCTAAGCTCCAACAGTTACAACTTCGCTGACTGTTTTCTCCTTGATTTGCCCCTCTGAGATTTTTTATCTCTTCTACTATACCTTCCACACCTATCTGTGCTTCCAACCCTACTCCCAGAGCCGTCTTTAGCACATTCAAATCCACCATATTCTCCATGTTTCCCCTATGCCTTGCTCTCATTTTCTAACTCAATCCCAGGACGAGAACGGCCCCCACTATGTAAGGTAAAAAAATGAAGAAAAAAAGAAAAAGAAATTATATATATATTATTACTATTATGATTATTATTTATGCTCTCCTTCTGATCGCTACGGTTCTGATCGCTTTATCTCTATTTGAAACTATAAACCTAATCGAGGTTCTTTACCACACCACTCTCACGAGTCTGCCATTTTTACCTTACAACAAAAAAAGAAAGAAATTCCAAAATAAATAATTCGTCCGCTCGCTGTTGTCTAGGTAACAGGTTCAAAAATACGATAGAGTTAAAAAAATAACAAGTCAAAAGATTTACGGAGAATAACTAGATTTATTAAGCTTAATGTTTTTCTAATTAAGGTAAGGTGTGTTGACTAGAAATCTGAGATTCAAAGGACGTTACTTCGCCCTTGTAAGTTTAATCTTTAATATTTTGCTCGGCTTCCCAAAAAGTCATCATGAGAGTTCAAGGAGCACAAACTCTAATTTAAATATAACTAAACATACAAATAAAAGACTTCTATAATATTTTTGGGGGAATTGCGGTAATATGGAAACTAGTACTCTCTCTACTCTAGGTCCATATTCCTTACTTTCAAAGACTGCTTAACTTCACTTAGTAACAGTCCGGACTACACCTGGTTTGGACTCTCAACACTCTGAGAAATCCAGAGAAAGGACACTAACTAAAATTTTAAGGATTGGTAAACTTAGGGAATTAGGAGTAGCAGCCGTCACTCATGGCCCAGCTATAGTATTACGTCTTCCATTCAAGACTCTAGGTTAAAAGGTGAACACACACACTCGAACAATACTTTCAAACACGAAAGTCGCAGTGTAAAAAACAAAACACCAGTCAAACCTCACTATTGCCTGATTGTACAGGGAAACGAAACCAAATCGCAACTTGGATTCTATTTTAAATGGGAAAAACCTCCAGCACCTGGAGAGTTTCAAAAACCTAAGTGCCCTGGGTTCACTCTCTCCCTAGGGTCACCCCAAGAGCAAATTACTTTTCACTCCTTCTAACCAGTAACTAGAGCCCATTTAAGCCATTATTCTGACGTAGAGCTCAAAATTCCTATTTTATTCTTTAATTCCTATTCCTAACTCTGGAATTCACCTAAGTTACGGCCAGAGACCACTTTCTCTAGCGGGACTGAAAGCCACGGACTAACATATCCACTGGTCATCCAGTAACTAATCTAAAAGGACAAATTCCCAGGAAAAAGCTTGCTTGCTAATTCCCTTCGGACTGAACACCCACCAGCAATGGCCCTCTACTCGACAGGCCTCCTTAGCTGAAACAGCCAAAGCCATAAAAAAAAAAAAAAAAAAAAAAAAATCCGCCTTTTTATGTTTTGCCGGGGACAGAAAAAATTTAAGTATTAACGGTTGTAGAAACTTCTACAGCAGTGGAAAATTACTGCAAAAACATGAAAGAAAAAAGAAATCTTCAAAAAAACTAGCCTCTCTACCGGGTCTATAATCAAGTGGGAGCGAGTGTAATACTCGATCTAACTAACTGAATCTTAATCTTAAAAGAAAATTTGGCTTATATAAATGATTGGGATAATGCACTAATTGATATTTACATACATTTACATATATTAAACATAGTAAGATTATATATTACGCTATACTTATTAAATAAATAGAACTAGATAAATGCATTAGATAAATACGTGTCAGACCTGACTTATTAATTAATACACACAACTTAATTATGTATAGATAGATTTAATATTAAAATATATAACCTGAAATATCAAAGCAAGGTAACGAAATGTCCCTTGCAGATGTTATAATATCACAAACATCCAAAGTTTAGAAGCCTCTATCGTACATACAACAACGGAGATAAACAAGACCATGCACATCGGAAGTACCTTAGCATTGGATGCTATGATCATGGTATGCCTTGTTTTGAATGAATAGCAGCGAAGTTACAAAGGTTTGAAAAACTGATTTTCTTCGAAAAGCTTTATTTCGGAAAATTGCTTAGATAAGTATCATATCTAGTTAACTTGTGTAATTTGCAATGGATATATAAATTATTTTGGAGTTTACAGCACTTCGTATTTCAAACCGGTTCGGAGATATGATAAACATTGCTGAAGTTTGCAGCACTGCCTAAATCATGTAATTGCAAGGCCTTGTTGTAGATACACCTACTAAAATTATTCCTGTAATGCTGTAAAAGACAAAGGAAACAACAGTCAGTTTAAATATTGTCCAGAAATACGCCATTTTCAGCAATGTTGGGAACTTTATCAATGCTTATAATATCTCCGGAACGGTTTAAGGTATCTAAGTGCCGTAAACAACAAAATGATTTATTTGACAATTGCAAACCACACAAGTAATTAGAAATGATAATTACCTAAGCATGTATTCGAAATAAAGCCTTTTAAAAAATCAAATTTTCAAGCTCTTGTAAATTTGTTGCTATTCATTCAAAACAAGTCATACCATGACATAGCATCCAACGCTAAGGTACTTCCGATGTGCATGGTATTGTCCATCTCCGTTGTGCTGTATGTGATGCAGGCTTCCAAGCTTTGGATGATTGTGATGTTACAACATCCTTAGTTTGCAACACTGAATAATAAATGTGGTATTTTAAGTTTTCATTTAACATGTTGATTTAAAATATGCCATTTGAAAAAATATAACTTTATACTGGGATGGCAACACTGCTCACTGTGTGGTGTGGTGTTGTTTAATACGTAAAATGATGTCCCTCCTTATAGCTGCTTCGTGCAAAGCTTTGCTTTTGTCCCTCTTTATGTTTCTCCGTTATCACGGATGATCCAGATAAATTGTCCACCCTGTATATATATATATATATATATAGGGGTTGGACAAGAAATCTAAAACGTTTGCAAAAGTGTGAAAATCATACCTAATATGGTGTGGGGTCTCCATTGCGTCCAAAACAGCTTGGGTCCGACGTGGAAAGGACGTATACAGCTCCTGAATTGTGGTGTGTGGAATTTTGTACCATTGTTCCTCCAAAACATGCTCCAGTTCCTTAAGAGATGCTGGTGGAGGGTAATGAGACTGAACAAGCTTTTCTAACTCAGACTACAATGGTTCAATGATGTTCAGATCTGGTGATTGTTGGACCTAGGGCTCCTGGCCATGATCCTCAAACCATGATTTCACCGTTTTTGTAGCGTGACAGAATGCCAAAACATTTTGGTAGATGCCATCACCATCAGGGAACCATATTTGGGTCATATTTGGGTAGAACCTGATCCCCCAAAAAGCCTTTATATGCTTTAGCATTCATCATTACAAGCAGGCCTATGATGGGACCTGCAAAAATCCACGATATCACTGCTCATACTGTAACAGAACCACCTCCGTGCTTTACAGTTGGGAATAAACAGTCTGTATCATAGGCTTCCAACGCTTTTCTTCATACGTAAACACGACCAGTTGTTGGAAACAAGGTGAAGGTCGATTCATCAGACCACATTACGTGTTTCCACTGCTCATGAGTCTACGTCCTGTGGTCCTTGCACCACTGGATACGCCTCTTCGCATTTACTGCTGTGACCAGGGGTTTGGTGATAGCGGCTCTGCCATGAATTTTCATTTTATGAAGTTTCCGTCGCAGTGTTTTCGATGAAACCGGGTTCTGTAGGCCGGAATTGAGTTCAGACGTAATTTTCATTGCTGTGGTCTTCTGTTTAGCTGCTACAATCCATGTTAATGCCCTCCGGTCCCTATCTGATAGGATTGTCTTTCGACCACTGTTGTGCTTCGCAGACGTCGTTTGCCCATGAATTGTGTATGCCCTCGTGACATTGGACACAGTGCCTTGGTTAGGCTCGACAGAACGGTCTGAACAGTCAGTTATGTAACCAGCGTCAGTTAATCAGTCAACTTGTTGACAGCCAGATTGTAAATCATCCTGGTCTTCAGTTGATTAAATTCAACATCCTTCCTGTAAGTAAAATTTTAATTTAATTATGTAAAGAACAACATATATAGGAAGTTTATAGTGCATGGAGGTGTTCCTTCTTGACAGGCGTTAATTTATTCTATTCAATTTTGTAACTATTTTGTAGAATGATAAATATTTCAATGTAACACAATGAATACAATATATAGAGATACATGAATCTTACCTGATTCTTTTACTACCGAGATTCTACAACCTATTTAATATCATTCAAAGTAATGTTTCATTTGAATTTCATTTGAATTGACATGGTAAATTAAGCAATTGTCTATCAAACGTTAAACTTATTCCTACCATTATTTTTGAAATATCTATTTGTTTTAAGTTACAAAATATAACTCTTTCATTATTTTTAAGTTACGAAAGATAGCATATTTTACATTACGATTTTGCAGGAGCATATTTCCATAAAGCTACGTAGTTAATAATAGTGAACTAAATTGCATTGATTGTTTCATTCAGTCAGTAACTATTTCTTAACCCGTAATGTATTCAGTGAAAAGTTTATTCAATTCGGAAGAAATTGATACAGGAATTCACTGAAATATTCTTAACAGAGACGTTGCCAGTTTTAATCTCTTGATTGGGGGTAAGTAAAAAAACAGAAGAGTTTTGGGAAACTGCAAATTTTTGTATAAGAAAAAGGCAATTTTATATTACTTCATCTCTACCACAATACGTCTGAGGGACCGGAGTCGTAACCAAAGGTGGAATCTTGTTCTCCTATTTCTCTCTGCTGTTGTCACTAATTCTTAACTGTTACATAATTCAGGGCATCGCAAACTTTTTATGTCAGGAAAAGTGGAACGGCACCGTGACCGAAAAAATTTATATAAAATTTCTACTGGAGGAACTGTTTAAGAGTAAAACGGTAGAAACACTCACGTAACATACATAGTGAAGAAATTCAAAACATCATATGATAGGAAGTTCAATGATGAATTAGTTCAGGAATGTAAACACATTAAGAATATATTCTAGAATTTAAAAATGAAAGAAAAAGATAAGAGATGCATTAAAGTAGTGAATCATTCGTTTGTACAAGATATTCTTAATAATTACACTTACAAAAGTTGTGCACTCCCATGCAACATACATATTTCTTTTTTTCTTCCTTAATCAAAAGTTATGCAATCAAAGAATATGTTTATTGAAGGGCAGTTCCTCCTTAGAGGATTTATTCTACGCTGACTATGAGACGAAGTACATCAGTCAAACATGTGTATCTTTACTCTTTATCAATTTTAAGAGTGTTCTTTTAACTTTAACAATGAAATACGATTTTTGTTCGTTGACATAACGTACTTGATTCTAGTCAATTTTCTTGAGTCAACTTTTGAGAACATATTACAGGAATTCTTCACTTTGTTTGGGGTTACTCTAACGCCGCCTCTGTATCACATTGAGTTAAGTATGAATTGAATTTACTACTAAAAATAATGGACTTTTTCTTTTACCCGTTTAGTTCTTCAAGTATGGATGATTTTGCATATTTCCGACAAATTTTCGGCTGGTCATAGCAGCTAAAGAAGCATTTGTGCACCCAGGTTTCTTTTATACATTTTGACTTATCTCTGTGTCAGAAATCACCTTCTAAACTTTGTTGGTATTGTTTCGAAACACCCTGTATACAATATTAAATTCGAGGGCAGGTGCGTGTGATTCCACTCCTTATTCTCCAGTGATCGTCTCTTAATTTAGGTGGATCATTTTATGCCTCAAACGAAATACGCTATATATTACTTGAAAATCTAAAACATTTTATATGAAAACCTAGCCTTTGGCTAGCTGGGGGCTCCGCCCCCACACCCGCGAGTTTGCTCAGCCTGTGGCCTCGCATTTCTTGTCTATCGGCCTTTGCATCAACAGAGAATTTCGTGAACTTGCTCTTCATATTTCTTTAATTTTCCCATCCGGGGGCTTTGCCCCCACGCACTGCCTTTCCTCGGCCTACGGCCTCGCACCTCTTGAACCCACAATTCTATCGTTTCTTTTCCTATTTCAACTATCTAAAAGATACGACTTCGTATCCCAGGAAAACGCTCGTTTAAATAGCATGGGAATTTCTTCACCCCCCTTTAGACCCCCCAAAATTAAAAATATTTGCTTTTGGCAATTTTCCTGTTAGTTAGTCCTGGAAGGCTACAATCATGCCAAACTTCATCATTCTAATCCTACTGGAAGTGCCTAAACAGTTTGCGGTGTAGAGGACGTACCATATAAGTAACATGGGAAAGATTTTTCAGTTCTCCATAAAAGACTCTAAGGTTGGAAGGTTTTATTTCTGATGACTTACTTGGGTAACACTAACGAAAACGTACTAGCATACAGAATTTCAAGTTTTTATTCCAATTCTAAGTGCCTAAAGCATGAGATTATAGGTCCGAAAAAGAAAGACCCATTTAAAAAACATGGGGAAATTCTTCATCCCCTCTTTAGACCCTGTAAAAATTAAAAATATTTACTTTTGGCAATTTTCCCCTCAGTTAGTTCCAGAAAGCTACAATCATGCCAAATTTAATCATTGTAGCTCTACAGGAAGTGCTCAATAATTTATGTCAGCTCATGTAGTTTTATATATAGTTAGGACTAGCCTTTGGCTTGTTTGTATAAACAAATGATTCCTCAGGTTTGAGCGACTTACCCATTTTATCCTAATATCTTTCTCTGATATCATCTACAAACAATGGGAACACTCAGAGTGGCCTAAAGAAAATATATACTACGTTTTACCAAAATCGTATAAATTTCATGTTTTATATTTATTAAATATTTTGTATATAAATGCACAACCTGCAACATTACTTGGATTTCTTTCCGTTATATTTGATGGATTATGCCCATTAACAAAAGGATTGATTCGGAAGATTAAAAAAATACTCATTCCAAGCATTAAAGAGGGAATACATTTTGCGACAATTAATATGGCTCACACAGCGTGATAACAACAAACAAGTCCAAGAGTACGCTACGCTCCCGTTAGAATAAACTGAACTAGTAATACAGTATTGCGCATTGTAAAAGCTTTTCCTTATCCGAACTTACAGCAGCTACATTTCGTCAGCAACCCCCCCCCCCACCTTGGAATTTCGAAACAAAACCTATGCCAATCGTTTGTGCTACGTTTGTACTGGAATATACCGCAAAGAGTTTCGTTTGTATCACTTTCTGTACGAAGAAATTAGAGCTTCAAAGTGGGGAGGCTGAGGAAAGGTGAACCCTCACGTATGTGGACTTAGCACAACCACATAAGAAAATTATAAATATATGCATCCCGTATATTTTTACTGCGTTTGTACCGGATTGTACTGTAAATCGTTTCGTTTGTTCTGCCTTCAAATTCGAGAAAATCGAAAATAAATGTGGTCCTGCTAAGTTTACGCAACATAACAGAACAACTGACAAATTTCTACAAATTTGAAGATTTTTCTGCATGAATCATTTTTACTGCGTTTCTACCGGATTGTACCGTAAATCATTTTCTCTCTACTTGCTTCAAATTCGAGAAAATCGAAAACTAAAGTGATCCTGCGAAGTTCACGTATACCTAGCCGGACCAGGAAAAAATTTCCTAAATGTGAAGATTTTTCTGTACGTATTTTTGGTAGTGCATTTGTACTGGATTGTACCGTATAAAATTTCGTTTTTACCTATTTCAAATTCGAGAATATCGAAAAGTAATTATTTCTTGCTGAGTTCACATGAACGTAGCCGGACTATTGACTAATTTCTTCAAATTTGAAGAACACGTGTATTCCAATAATTATTACACAAAAATTCGAGAGGCATGAAACACAAACCAAACTTTTACATTTTAAAATAAGACCTGTTTTTACATCAACTTGTTAAAATATTTAAATAGTGAGTCTTACTCAAAGGCAAAGAATATCTGTAAAATAAAGTGAAAGACTTATACACAACAAATAAAAGAAATAAATTCACATTTAAAACTTTTCAGTTAGGTCAACAGTTTGGTTGAGTATTTACTATTTAGCAAAATTTAAAACGGAGTTTAGTAAAGTTTTAAAAAATCATACATTTAGAAAGTAGTTTAAAACCCAAATTCATGGGGAAATGTAATAGAAATGTACATAAAACATAATTCATATAAACATACTTTATAATCTTTTTACAATGGAAACATTAGTTACTCGTTACATACGGATTTTAATGTAAGAATTTGTCATATTTGTTGTTTATAAAAGGTCTAATCATCTCTAAAATAAAAATCCTATCCTTCATCCTTACCTCTCTTTACTTTTAAATGAAAAGAAAATAACATTTAGTTTGGAATTGAAAATGGGTTTCAATTCCGACCATTACATTAAACTCAAATGTTAGTTGTCAACTTAAATAAAAAATATGAAGAAAACGAGTAAAATATCTTCCACGACTATTTCCGAACAACTTGTACTCAATTTATTAACTGATAATTGTTAACAGATTGTGTGTATAGAGTAATATTAATTCAATGTTTCAACACAATTAGTAGCATTTACATGCATATTTCAGTTGGAGGCTTTAAGTCCATGATATTCGCATTTAAACCAAAATACCCCACGGAAATGTCTTACATTTAATGTTTAATTTATATAAACTTTTAACCTCATATAACCATGAAGTGTGATGAAAATGATTGTTAATCTTCACTTTCTCTATTTAAGTTGACAACTAACATTTGAGTTTAATGTAATGATCGGAATTCAAAAAAACATTTTGAATCACAAACTAAATAGTTTTACCTTTCATTTAGAAGTAGGAGAGGTAAGGATGAAGGGTAGAATTTTCATTTTAGAGATCATTACACCTTTGATAAACGACAAATATGACATATATGCTTACCGCGCGAATTTGGACTTTAAACTACTTTCTGAATGTATGACTTTTTTTTTTAAAAAAAAAAAAAACTTTTCTACACTCTGTTTTAAATTTTGCTAAAAAATAAATAGTCAACCAAACTGTTGACTAACTGAAAAGTTTTAGATGTAAGTTTATTTCTTTTATTTGTTGTGTATAAGTCTTTCACTTTATTTTACGGATATTGTTTGCACTTTAAGTAAGACTCACGATTTAAATATTTTAAATAGTCGATGTAGAAACAGATCGTATTTTAAAATATAAATAAAGTTTGGTTTGTGTTCCGTATCTCTCGAATTTTTGTGTAATTATTATTGGAATACACATGCTCTTCAAAAACGAAGAAATTAGTCAATAGTCCAGTTATGTTAATGTGAATTCAGTAAAAAAATATACTTTTCGATATTCTCGATTTTGAAACTGGTAGAAACGAAATTTCTTACGCTACAATCCAGTACAAATGCAGTGTAACCGATTCGTACAGAAAAATCTTCACATTTATGGGAATTTATTTTCTGGTCCGGCTAGGTATACTTGAACTTAGTAGGACCACTTTACTTCTCGACTTTCTCGAATTTGAAACCGCACATACGATAATTTTTACCATAAAATCCGGTACAAACGCAATAAAAACGATTCGTACAGAAATATCTTCAAATTTGAATACATTTATATTCTGGTTCTGCTAGTTATATTTGAACTGAGCAGAACCACGATATTTTACTATTTTCTCCAATTTGAAGCAGATAAGAACGGAAAAGTTTATGGTACACTCCGCATCAAAAAAAATTGCGACACCTAATGCCGTGCAGCTAGGCCACCCAATATACACCTTCTTATCCCATAATCGTGTCTGGTAAAAACATCCGCTCTCACTCCCCCTTTCCTCTCTCCCATACTAAAATCAGCAAAAAAGATGAGTGCAATTCTTATTTCAAAATATACATATATTAGTATTCACAAAATGAAACAATCAAACCGAGACGAAAAAAGATTCATAAAATAATGTAGGGAAAGACTTAAACACACACAGAATGAACAGTTGAAAGCGATGTATGCCTGCTAGACAGACATACAGAACTGAGATAGAGAGAGGAAAGGGGAGAGAAGAAGAAGAAGAAAAACTGAAGACAGATAGAAATAAGGAATTTAAAAGTATTTTTAAAAAAGAACCTAACATTATAAAGTTCCGTTTCCAGAAATCCAACAGGAATACAGAAGTAAGTTTCGATTATATATTTCTTCAGGACTATTCAAATACATAGAAAATACAGGAAACAATCATTAAGCCACTTTTAAAATGAATACCAAACTTGGAGGTCAAATTAAATACTCAATTTTCTGTGAAATTGTAGACCTCTGAAACATATAGAATAATGCCAGTAGTTTAACACACGTGATTTGTTTCACGTGTTTCGGTAGCAAATTTGGTTGTGTTCATTGAACGTACTGATACGAAATACATTATAATAAACCCAGTAATACCTCCATTCCGGACTACTAATACAAACTCAACAAAAATAAAAAAAGGAAAAGAAGAAGGAAACAAAGAAAAGGATAAATGAATGAGTGCTATTTTACTGCTAAATTTCTATTAGAAAGGGTCAATATTAGAAGTCCAAACTGTATCATAATGAAAAGTTACAAATTTTCAAAACAAAAATTGGATGTTCTTTATAAACGTAACTGACCTTGATTGTTTCACATTGAAAACGTGAATAAAATGCATTGAATTATAGGATGGAAACGAACTTTGTGTCAAACTAATATAAATAAAATCTTCTCTTGAATCAGCAGAAAAGGGACCATGTTCTAGTCATCTCTGAAGATTTATCTGTTCTGAATATCCACTCTCGATTTCACCTATCGTGAATATAACTTTCTAATTCGAACAGATAGAATGAACGTGCCAGAGCTTAAGTGGGCCATTGCATCAGTTGGGTGATGTGGATTGGTTATGAACCGACAGTGCGTTGAAGATTCGAACCCGTACTGACCCAGTGATTCGATTGAGACACGGTAACGTGGAGGACAAAGAACAGATTTACGAGAGAGAGACGCAATAAGAGAGAGAGAGAGAGAGAGAGAAGTAATAAATATGACACGAAGATAAAGATGACTAGACACAGAGAGAAAGACGAATTTATAAATGAACACTACTTATCATTATACTGTATGACAAAGAACGCATACACTCTTTACTCATATTCTCACAAGTGATGCTTTGTAAGTTCTCCAACGGCAGATGAAATCTCTGTTTGTAGCCATTATTTTATGAGAAAAAGAATTTACTTGATGGGGAATCGAACCGAGGTATTCCAGTTGCAAGTCCAGCACGCTACCGCTACTCCATAGATTACTGTACCCAAAACACCTTTAACAAATGGTTTAGTGTTTCTTTCTAAGACCAATAATATGAAAAGTGGATACTTCAGATCATTGAATAGGTTCGATCCGTCCTAGTAATTCCTGTAAATGTTATTTGCTCATCCCCAACCAGCATTCGTAAATTGCCTCCATCGCGGTACAGGTGTGTGCTTCCTCTTTCTTAAAGATTCCTCATTTAGTATGAAAAGTCAATCTTCCATTCCTCACGATCGCTTTGTGAAAAAAACAGAGATTGGCCTGAAGAAGGTTTGAACCTATGTTGCCTAGCTGCACTACTCACGAGTCCCACACGTTACCACTACACTATCTTGGCAGCTCAAAACATAAGGCAAATATTACTAAAGTTTAGCCGTGATGTTTGGAACGAACTAGTTGCTTCCTGTAACGCTATTTACACCACACTACACGCCGAAATTAATTTATTCGATGACCTGCAGACAAGATAAATTAATCCCACTAATAAATTAAATAACATACAATCCAGGAAAAATTTCAGAAATAATAACAAGTTACGCATTAATTTACCAGTACACATTCAAAAGTACGCTCATAATAATAATAATAATAATAATAATAATAATAATAATAATAATAACAAGACATTTTAACTTTCATTGCATAAGATGTCACCTCAACGAACAATAATATTAATATCCTACTATATTTTCGTCGCCACGCACAAGCAAGTCACACAACGTCCATCTCGCGGATGATCTTTTGGGATTAGGCTCCTGTCTCATTTCCTTTTCCGTTTCTATACAAGCCACACACATTGTGTTTATCCACCATAAAGTTATATGGCACGAGGAGCGATCTATCTTACGTATACATAAAAGTAGGCAACAGTACTACAAGTATTATTGTCGAATAAGCTTGCGCACAGCGTTACACAAAATATTTACTTCCGTCTTGCTGCACGTGGACACGGGTTTGAGTCCGTTGAAGACTATTCACCGCATTAGTTCTTAACCCACTTTAGCCCAAATTGCAAGCCCCGTTGTTAGGAGCCTAGATGTTCGTTTCAGTCTTTCGTAGCAATTCTTTAGGACTTGTTAAAATTTTTTGTTTGGGTGTATTGTTTTCACTCTGTTCTTCGTTTTAAAAATATATCCAAATAAATGTCATCATAATTCCTCTTACTTCGAATGTAAAGATGAAAATTTGAACGTTCCGACATAGCTGCAAAAAATAAAGAAGTGGCAGCGTTGGGTTTCGAACCCATACTCACGGACACCAAAAGTACAACTAACAAATGCCTGAAACCCCGTGACCATGATGGTTTGTCTTAGGAAGATTTAATTTATTCAAGTTCTGTACCACCACATTATAGCAAGCTTGTGCGGATTATTTTCGTTCCTAATTCTACAGAAGTGGTAAATGTGGAGATAAGTTTGATGCTAGAGGACTTCAGTCAGTAAGCTTGTTCTTCAGAAAATATAGGAGAAGGTACACTTTCGCGGAAAAGAGACATATGAGGTCAAATCCAATCCTAAGGTACCCTTTTCGAGTAGGAATCAATTCAATGCGCCTGCGTTGTTTTCACAACGTCACAAGCGACTGCATATTATCGTTAGCTGATAATATGCATTGTGGTGTGCTGGGACTCTGGAAGCATGGCGCGTCATTACGACAGTGCAGTTAAACAGGGTGTTATAGCTCTCATTCAACATGCAAACATGAGTGTTACTGATGCAGGTCTGGAATATGGCGTCGATCGTGCTACTGCGTACAGATGGTGGAAACGTCATCAAGAAAGTGGAAATGTAGCCCGGAAACCTGGATCTGGCCGGCCCCGAGTTTCTTCTGCAGTTCAAGATCACTCTCTAACTGAAGAATGCCGTCGGCATCCTTTCATGTCTGCACGGCAACTAAAAGAGGCATCGGGGTTTCCAGGTGATGTAAACATCGTTCGGCGCCGCCTCAGAAATGCAAATCTGAGGTCGTTCCGGGCTGCAAGGAAAGAACAACTGTCAGATAGCCACATGGTCGATCGACGGGCGTTTGCAGAAGAAAATATCGGTCGTATGTGGGACAGCGTTGTCTTTCCAGACGAGAAAGTTTTTTCTACTGCAAACGATGGTCCTCGGCGTGTCTATCGTCCACCTGGAACACGATATGAACCACGATACATGACCCGTTCACGTCGAATGGGACATGTTACCATTCATTGTTGGGGTTGGATATGTAAAGATGCCGGTGGTGGTGGTATCTACCGCATTAATGGTCGACTTAATGGTCAGAAATATGTGGAACTTTTGGAGGATGCGCTTCCTGAGATACGAGCTCGATTAGCTGACAAAATCGTACACTTACAACAGGATCATAGCTCTGTAACGATTCCAATCTTGTTCAGGCATATCTACAACGGGATCCACATATCGAACTAGCCGATTGGGTACCTCGCGCAGCGAATTTGAATCCAATAGAAAACGTTTGGAGTACCGTTGTAAGAGAACTTCAAGAAAATTGGCCGCAGAATCCACCACGCACTGAAGATGAATTATGGGAGCTAGTTCAACATACATGGACGGACTGTACACGGCGAAACTATATTGTTCGCCTGGTTGATTCCATCCCAAACCGACTGCAAGCAGTTATAGAAGTTAATGGCGATTACACTCGCTATTAAATAAACATACCTCCCAACAATTCACCTATAACAGCTACCTAATTCATCTAGCGCATTTGAATATTGTATTTTGGCAAAACATGGTCTATGGCCTATAATGTATCTAACTCCATGTATATTGCTACTAAAGACTTATTTCAATGTTCTCTTTAGTCGAGTGAAAAAACAAAAATAACAAATAAAGATAATATAAAAATAGAAAGCAAAAATAAAAATAATAAAAATAAAAACAAAAAATAATAAAAATAGAAAAACAAAAATAATAAAAATAACAGTGATTATTTTAAATAATTATTTTATAAATTTTTTCATGCATTGCGGAAAATAGAGTTTTATAAAAAAAACATTGACCCAGATAAGAATCGAACTCTCAACCTTACGATTTGAAACCCAACGGCTTAACACAAGCACTTCTCGGAGCATGCTTCTAGCGATGAATAAAGGCTTTCAAGATAATTATGGCATTCATATCCACTGCAAACGCAGTTTTTGTTCTACTGTGACTTTTATTTTAGTACTCAGCAGAGAATTATGTCTATGTCTTAACTTTGAGCATTCTTTTACATATGGAAAGATTCCTTTACGTATCTCAATGCTCCATTACGTATAGAGAGCTAAATGACAAACAAGCATTTGCTGACATTAATACAAGGTTTCGAAATATTGTATCATGAAGTATTTCAATCAATGTAATTTTTTATCTACACTTTGCAACAAGTCTTACATTTTTGAAAGAAAAAATGACATCTGCAAAATTTTTCCCGATTGCAAAGGTTGGCTTCGAGGTTCGAACCTGCTGGTTTACTTTTTTCCGAAGATACCTGAAGTTGAAAGCAATAAAGAGTGCGGCCAAGCTTTATGAACAAGGTGTACTTTTTTTCATGTCGAATTATGCAATGAATATACTTCGGCTCTTGTACTAACAAATCCAATTTAGCGTTAGTATTTTCACATTGAGGTGAGATCATTCATTGTCTTTTATATTAACGTAAACCAGCCTGAATGAAGCGAGCTCAATAACAAATAGAAAAGTTAAACCACAAATACAATTTTTAATATACTTTGTGCATTATGATAAATTGAACGCAACACAAATTGTAACGTTTGGAAATTTGCATTGTAATCATGACAAATGATGATTTGCAGGAACTTTAAACATACAACCATAAAGAAAGTTCCCCAGAACCTGTATAATGCAATGTTTTATTTATTATTTTTATTATTTTTGTTTTTTTATTTTTATTATTTTTGTTTTTTATTTTAATTATTTTTATTTTTGCTTTCTATTTTTATATTATCTTTATTTGTTATTTTTGTTTTTTCACTCGACTAAAGAGAACATTGAAATAAGTCTTTAGTAGCAATATACATGGAGTTAGATACATTATAGGCCATAGACCATGTTTTGCCAAAATACAATATTCAAATGCGCTAGATGAATTAGGTAGCTGTTATAGGTGAATTGTTGGGAGGTATGTTTATTTAATAGCGAGTGTATTCGCCATTAACTTCTATAACTGCTTGCAGTCGGTTTGGGATGGAATCAACCAGGCGAGCAATATAGTTTCGCCGTGTACAGTCCGTCCATGTATGTTGAACCAGCTCCCATAATTCATCTTCAGTGCGTGGTGGATTCTGCGGTCAATTTTCTTGAAGTTCTCTTACAACGGTACTCCAAACGTTTTCTATTGGATTTAAATCCGCTGCGCGAGGTACCCAATCGGCTAGTTCGATATGTGGATCCCATTGTAGATATGCCTGAACAAGATTGGAATCGTGTACAAAGCTATGATCCTGTTGTAAGTGTACGATTTCGTCAGCTAATCGAGCTCGTATCTCAGGAAGCGCATCCTCCAAAAGTTCCACATATTTCTGACCATTAAGTCGACCATTAATGCGGTAGATACCACCACCACCGGCATCTTTACATATCCAACCCCAACAATGAATGGTAACATGTCCCATTCGACATGAACGGGTCATGTATCGTGGTTCATATCGTGTTCCAGGTGGACGATAGACACGCCGAGGACCATCGTTTACAGTAGAAAAAACTTTCTCGTCTGTAAAGACAACGCTGTTCCACATACGACCGATATTTTCTTCTGCAAACGCCCGTCGATCGACCATGTGGCTATCTGACAGTTGTTCTTTCCTTGCAGCCCGGAACGACCTCAGATTTGCATTTCTGAGGCGGCGCCGAACGATGTTTACATCACCTGGAAACCCCGATGCCTCTTTTAGTTGTCGTGCAGACATGAAAGGATGCCGACGGCATTCTTCAGTTAGAGAGTGATCTTGAACTGCAGAAGAAACACGGGGCCGGCCAGATCCAGGTTTCCGGGCTACATTTCCACTTTCTTGATGACGTTTCCACCATCTGTACGCAGTAGCACGATCGACGCCATATTCCAGACCTGCATCAGTAACACTCATGTTTGCATGTTGAATGAGAGCTATAACACCCTGTTTAACTGCACTGTCGTAATGAGCGCCATGCTCCCAGAGTCCCAGCACACCACAATGCATATTATCAGCTAACGATAATATGCAGTCGCTTGTGACGTTGTGAAAACAACGCAGGCGCATTGAATTGATTCCTACTCGAAAAGGGTACCTTAGGATTGGATTTGACCTCATATGTCTCTTTTCCGCGAAAGTGTACCTTCTCCTATATTTTCTGAAGAACAAGCTTACTGACTGAAGTCCTCTAGCATCAAACTTATCTCCACATTTACCACTTCTGTAGAATTAGGAACGAAAATAATCCGCACAAGCTTGCTATAATGTGGTGGTACAGAACTTGAATAAATTAAATCTTCCTAAGACAAACCATCATGGTCACGGGGTATCAGGCATTTGTTAGTTGTACTTTTGGTGTCCGTGAGTATGGGTTCGAAGCCCAACGCTGCCTCTTCTTTACTTTTTGCAGCTATGTCGGAACGTTCAAATTTTCATCTTTACATTCGAAATAAGAGGAATTATGATGACATTTATTTGGATATATTTTTAAAACGAAGAACAGAGTGAAAACAATACACCCAAACAAAAAATTTTAACAAGTCCTAAAGAATTGCTACGAAAGACTGAAACGAACATCTAGGCTCCTAACGACGGGGCTTGCAATTTGGGCTAAAGTGGGTTAAGAACTAATGCGGTGAATAGTCCTCAACAGACTCAAACCCGTGTCCACGTGCAGCAAGACGGAAGTAAATATTTTGTGTAACGCTGTGCGCAAGCGTATTCGACAATAATACTTGTAGTACTGTTGCCTACTTTTATGTATACGTAAGATAGATCGCTCCTCGTGCCATATAACTTTATGGTGGATAAACACAATGTGTGTGGCTTGTATAGAAACGGAAAAGGAAATGAGACAGGAGCCTAATCCCAAAAGATCATCCGCGAGATGGACGTTGTGTGACTTGCTTGTGCGTGGCGACGAAAATATAGTAGGATATTAATATTATTGTTCGTTGAGGTGACATCTTATGCAATGAAAGTTAAAATGTCTTGTTATTATTATTATTATTATTATTATTATTATTATTATTATTATTATTATTATTATTATTATTATTATTATTATTATTATTATGAGCGTACTTTTGAATGTGCACTGGTAAATTAATGCGTAACTTGTTATTATTTCTGAAATTTTTTCTGGATTGTATGTTATTTAATTTATTAGTGGGATTAATTTATCTTGTCTTCAGGTCATCGAATAAATTAATTTCGGCGTGTAGTGTGGTGTAAATAGCGTTACAGGAAGCAACTAGTTCGTTCCAAACATCACGGCTAAACTTTAGTAATATTTGCCTTATGTTTTGAGCTGCCAAGATAGTGTAGGGGTAACGTGCGGGACTCATGAGTAGTGCAGCTAGGCAACATAGGTTCAAACCTTCTTTAGGTCAACCTCTGTTTTTTTCACAAAGCGATCGTGAGGAATCGAAGATTGACTTTTCATACTAAATGAGGAATCTTTAAGAAAGAGGAAGCACACACCTGTACCGCGATGGAGGCAATTTACGAATGCTGGTTGGGGATGAGCAAACAACATTTACAGGAATTACTAGGACGGATCGAACCTATTCAATAATCTGAAGTATCCACTTTTCATATTATTGGTCTTAGAAAGAAACACTAAACCATTTGTTAAAGGTGTTTTGGGTACAGTAATCTATGGAGTAGCGGTAGCGTGCTGGACTTGCAACTGGAATACCTCGGTTCGATTCCCCATCAAGTAAATTCTTTTTCTCATAAAATAATGGCTACAAACAGAGATTTCATCTGCCGTTGGAGAACTTACAAAGCATCACTTGTGAGAATATGAGTAAAGAGTGTATGCGTTCTTTGTCATACAGTATAATGATAAGTAGTGTTCATTTATAAATTCGTCTCTCTCTCTGTGTCTAGTCATCTTTATCTTCGTGTCATATTTATTACTTCTCTCTCTCTCTCTCTCTTATTGCTTCTCTCTCTCGTAAATCTGTTCTTTGTCCTCTACGTTACCGTGTCTCAATCGAATCACTGGGTCAGTACGGGTTCGAATCTTCGACGCAGTGTCGGTTCATAACCAATCCACATCACCCAACTGATGCAATGGCCCACTTAAGCTCTGGCGCGTTCATTCTATCTGTTGGAAATAGAAAGTTATATTCACGATAGGTGAAATCGAGAGTAGATGTTCAGAACAGATAAATCTTCAGAGATGACTAGAACATGGTCCCTTTTCTGCTGATTCAAGGGGAGATTTTATTTATATTAGTTTGACACAAAGTTCGTTTCCATCCTATAATTCAATGTATTTTATTCACGTTTTCAATGTGAAACAATCAAGGTCAGTTACGTTTATAAAGAACATCCAATTTTTGTTTTGAAAATTTGTAACTTTTCATTATGATACAGTTTGGACTTCTAATATTGACTCTTACTAATAGAAATTTAGCAGTAAAATAGCACTCATTCATTTATCCTTTTCTTTGTTTCCATCTTCTTTTCCTTTTTTATTTTTGTTGAGTTTGTATTAGTAGTCCGGAATGGAGGTATTACTGGGTTTATTATAATGTATTTCGTATCAGTACGTTCAATGAACACAACCGAATTTGCTACCGAAACACGTGAAACAAATCACGTGTGTTAAACTACTGACATTATTCTATATGTTTCAGAGGTCTACAATTTCACAGAAAATTGAGTATTTAATTTGACCTCCAAGTTTGGTATTCATTTTAAAAGTGGCTTAATGATTGTTTCCTGTATTTTCTATGTATTCGAATAGTCCTGAAGAGATATATAATCGAAACTTACTTCTGTATTCCTGTTGGATTTCTGGAAACGGAACTTTATAATGTTAGGTTCTTTTTTAAAAATACTTTTAAATTCCTTATTTCTATCTGTCTTCAGTTTTTCTTCTTCTTCTTCTCTCCCCTTTCCTCTCTCTATCTCAGTTCTGTATGTCTGTCTAGCAGGCATACATCGCTTTCAACTGTTCATTCTGTGTGTGTTTAAGTCTCTCCCTACATTATCTTATGAATCTTTTTTCGTCTCGGTTTGATTGTTTCATTTTGTGCATACTAATATATGTATATTTTGAAATATGAATTGCACTCGTCTTTTTTGCTGATTTTAGTATGGGAGAGAGGAAAGGGGGAGTGAGAGCGGATGTTTTTACCAGACACGATTATGGGATAAGAAGGTGTATATTGGGTGGCCTAGCTGCACGGCGTTAGGTGTCGCAATTTTTTTTGATGCGAAGTGTACAATCCGGCACAAACGCAGTACAAACAATTCGTGTAGAAAAATCTTCCATTTTGTAGAAATTTGTCAGTGGTCCTGTTATGTTGCGTGAATTAAGCAGGACCACTTTATTATTCGATTTTCTCATATTTCGAACCGGTACAAAGGAAGAGTTTTACGGTACAAACCGCCACAAACGCAGCACAAACGTGCGGGATGCAACTATGTATAATTTTCAAATGTGGTCCTGCTAAGGTCAGACACCTGAGGGCTCCCCTTTCCACAGCCTCCCTACTTTAAAGCTCTAATTTCAAATTGTATCGGAATTGGAACGAAAGACGGTACAAATGGAGTAGAAACGATTGGCATAGGTTTTGTTTCCAAATTTCAAGGTGGGGGTCCGTCGTTTCTACAGCGCCCACTTCAAAACTCTTTTAACTTTGTACCGGAAGTGGTATAAACGATTATCTTTGCGTTATATTCACATCCGCAGAGGTATATCCGGAAGTGGTATAAACGTAGCACAAACGATTGACATAGGTTTTATTTCGAAATTTCAAGGTGCGGGGGGAGGGGGCTAGCGAAATGTATCTACTTACAACATGAGGGAAACGACCTTCTTTTGTGTTCCTTATTGTTGATATGTTTGAATTACAATCATAGTGTCTTATGCAGTCATTCTTAAGCGTGATTAGTGGCACACTAAAGAGTTCGACTAACATAAGTTCCCTTCACTAGTCAGGCCTTTAGTATAACGTTAATCATACTTCAAAACGACTCTGCATAAGGTCCATTATGTTTATTTCTGAAGATTGGAAATGTTCACAAACGAATAGACAGAGACAGAGATGCAGATACCGGTTGAATTAAATATGCTATACTTGCTTCAGTAATTTGAAACCAAAGATGCATTATGTGTAGTTCATCAGGTAAATTTGTAATCTCATTAACTTTCCAATTGGATTCACTTTAAACAAGTAGCGTGACATCTTTATATTACATTATTAGTAAATTGTTGCTTATATTGATTGAAATTCACTTACTTGTTTGTTACACATTTGTCCTTTTTGTGTCCCTAAAATCATCCTTCACGCATATATTATATTTTAATTTGTTATTGACCTTTGTCTTCATAATGCATTCTTTTGTATTTTATGGACATATTGTTCTTTGGGTTTCCTATATATTTGTTTCCTTAATAGCTTGACCGTACATTTGACATTGATTAAGCACTAATTGAGTCTCTCACAATGTGTCTGAAAGCCTTTTCAATTTAAGTCCATTACTCGCCTCTTTCTTTTCTACTTTTATCTAGTTAACAATGAGTTATAACAAATGCATTTATTATCCTGTTGGAGGTACCTCCTGGCTACTTAACAAGCGTAAGCGTATTTTGGTGTGGGAGGCTCGAATTTGAAAGGGACGCTAAAGTCTAATCTATTGTGATCTAATCAATTACTTATTCTAATAGATGGGTCAAGTTAGGACTTGTAACATTTTCTGTTTCCGTTATCAAGGAAAATGCATTTGCAACATGTGATAAAGTACAGTATAGTGCAAGCATTATCAAGTATTTTGCACTGGTGGGCAAGCATTATAAAGGTAGGAAAAACAACTTTTTCTTCAAAGCTGCGGAACATCATAGACTAAATAATAAATTTTCAAAAAATAAACAGGTAAGAAAACGGATCTCTATGAAAATAGGTATAAACAGTAATAATTTTGGAAGTTTTCACAAGAGAGCCAAAACATACGAAGTGGTCCAGAGGAGGTTGTTCGGCCATCTCCGAAAATTATAAAAAATTGAGTGTGACGAACCTTGTGTATGAGAAGGACAATAACACTATTCACGTTGATGTATGTTCCTGAATGGTGGCCATCTTTGTTGTCGGTGGAGTGCCAATTTTTGCATTTACAACCATTTACGAAAACCAGAGTTGCTCAAAAAATACGAATCAGACGGACACCAAACAAAAATGAATGTTTACAGGAGAGTCTGAGGTACACAAAGAATATATAATCTTGCTTCTTAATAAATATGCAGTGTTGCAAACTAACACATGAAATCACCAGAAAAGTTACAGAAAATTACACTTTTAAAGGGGTGTATTTTGGAATAGCATAAAGTGGAGTATTCATAAGTTTTATGCTGAATACTATTGCATGTAAAAAGTCTGCAAAAATATCCACAGCTATGTTACTACTGCCGCCGTACATTTATGAGAGTCCCAAAGTTGAAGAAAGCATGTGCGTGACGATGGTCGTACCACGAAAAAATTTAAATGTTTAGATATGTTTCATGCTAGATCTCAAAAACTACTCATGGTGCAGCAACTAGGCCCGCTTTTGTTTGTGTTCAGTTGTGCAAAAGATTGCGAGTAGCGTTTGTTCCACCTTTCTAGCTCCATGATCACCTTTCTAGCTCCATGATCTATATGGTAATGGGATTAGCTTCCCCTTGCACCCATGACACTCATCGTTGAACTGGACCGCGGTATTAAGGCACCTAATATATTAACAAAGTCTCATTGAAATCCAATCTCAGTCAAGGAAGTTAATATGTTCACAATGTTGCGTTATATAGGATAGATAGATGCAACGCAACCTTGTGAACATATATATTGAGCTAATGGGCAACAGCAGCGCCTTAAGTTATTTTCACTTCGTTTGGAAATGGAATGTTGGTCCCATTTAGTAAATTGAGGGAACACTATATGACTCAACTTAAAGCCGTAAGAAATATCTAATCTTATTTTTAGTGCCCTAACAGTAGACACTTTATTGTAATTTGACAAAATCACACTTTCATTTCATTTAAGAGTTCTTCAGCTGCTGAAACCTATTCCATGCTTCATTTACGCACTTGTATTACTATCGTATTATTAAACACTTCTTAAAACGTCACTAAATTAATAAATAAACAGTTACAAGTGTAATTGAATGATCCAATCCAAGGAGTAAGAAAGTAAATTTTAAGTGGGTTGTCTTTGAACGTCGAGTGCTTAAATAAGGGCAGTTGCCCTCCCTGCCATCCCCCTCCCAAAATTAACGGCTCTGCCCGTTTTTTTCTATTGATAAGATTAGTTTCTTTGGGCAAAGATGTAAGAAAACCTCTATTATAATATGGTTCATATTTCCTAAGTATGCATTCCCTCTACGGAATAAATTAGACCGTGAATGATATGACTAAACTTAAATATTCGTCGTCTGAGATTCAATACCGCGCCAGTAACATTTCAGCAATTTTACAGGAGAGACAAAAAAAAAAAAAAACTGTTTAAAAACTAGCTTCAGCCTCATTATACGTGGTATTACTTTGAGGGAATAACAGAGCCATTTGTCATGATATAGGTGTACTACTTAACTAGATTGTTCTCCATCCTATACTGATTCTAATGGTATCAAAAACTCAAATTCCTCAAAGTTGGAGATACGCGGTGTTGAATTTCAGACGACATGGAGCGTAATGTTCTGGCCTGTACATTCTATTTCAACATGGAGGCCTAGCTGATGGTCTATTTTGACATGTCTAGCATTAGCAGCTAAAATGCTTGCAACATATTTCACTGAATACCTTGACAAATTTCTCCCCGGGGACCGCGGTGGCTCAGTGGTAGAGTGTTCACCTCTGGTGCTTGGGGTCCCGGCCCCCGCCAAGTGAACTTTATGGTGAACAAACACCGTGTGCGTGGGTTTTCTTGGGGTTCTCCCGTTTCCTCCAACTGTATTCATTCCACCACTTCATTCATCACTCATCATCACCGTCTTCTTTAGCCTAACCGACATAATCGTGGGACGTAAAACTTAAAGATTTCAGTCCATTTTTTTCAATTTTCTCCCTGGTTGATCATTTTTCTTTGTTCAAATTTACTATGAGTAAAACTCAAGTGAGTAGTTTAATGTCCTAATAAGTCGGAATGGAATCAGGGTTTACCACAGTGAAGATGGGAACTTCAACACAGATAATACACGTAGCATAAAATATGCTGATACACATGGAACCAATTTCTTGTTTTGATGTTCTTTTGTAGTTTATAAATGAAATGTAGTGCTCATTTAATGTGCTTCACAAAGCTAAAGTTGAGTTATGACAGAGATGGTTGTGTTTATGAATGAAGTATACAAATTGTTAGCTAATGATAGGTAACCACTCTTTCTAATCTTGAAAGTAGATACGCCACGCAACATCATGAAATATTTCTTAGTAATGATATCTATGTCCTCAGACGTTATTTGAACTTCAAAGTCAATGTTAGAGACAATTACTGGGATTTGTATTATAACTATCCTTTCATGTAAATCTCTTCTTTTCTGTTGCTGCAAAAACATGCTGGAAACTACGTAAGTGTTTATTTATTTACACTATAAATCATGGGTGTTTGCCTTCGTGTCGTTTGGAACAGAAGCTCAGTTAGGTCTCTTTGTGACACTAATAACTGAAGGTATAACTTTGATTTCATTCTTGGAAATCAATCCACTATTTCATTATTCAATATGAGAGTACATTAAGAGAAGTTAGTCTAGAAATTCAGTATTGTCTCTAATTCTTAGAGGAAAATACAAGTATTTGTTTTTACTATTATTCTTTCCTTATAACTATGTAGTTTGTAAAAGGAACAAGCAGGCGAAAGGAGAAAAAGTGTTCCTTCTGCAGTGATTATACATGTACAAGATCTTATGTTAATAGGGTGAGTAAAATTCAGAGGTTCTAAACCAAGGGAAATAATATACTGTAATAAAAAACAAGAAATTAGCCAAATTGTACCTTTATGAGGACGAATTAAGGTATATAATGACTGGACGGATGTAGTAGCAGTCTCTTCAATGTTTAATTCGTAGAGGTATCTTTGCTGTCCCTAGTTTGTTTTAGTAACAAGCCTCGAGAAATATTGAAAGATTTTACAACTTTCGACGTAATTAATTTTCATTAATCACCACACTTTAACATTGAAGGAAATGGCATTTCAACTTAGTATGTGATTAAACTGTGCAATGAGAAAGTTGTGATACTATTATCCACAATCTTTGTTTTATATAAGTTACATTAGTTGTGGGTGTAATACAGGGCTTGCAAAGTGAAATACTATGTCTCAGTGATATTGTGTTTGTCAATGGTTAGACTGTTCCTTTATTTCGTTTGGTAAGGAAAGGAGTTTAACACGCAAATGACTATAAATGTGAAGTCAATTTAGGGTGCGTTAAGTACATGATGAAACCCATTCTGTTATTAGTTAAATTCCTACTAAGAAAGTAATAAATTCATATTAAATAACGCGATTCGATATGACACTCACTGTATCTCAGCACTTTTTCAAAATAAGACATAAGACAACTTTTATCTATTTATTCAAAATAGTCATATTATGATAATACTATGTGAGACTAAAGGACTTTGGATATATCCGTTTACTTCATTTGCGTTATTACTCTTGTAGAGGTCTCCAAAACTGTAACAGTGCTCTTAGTTTGTAGCACTGAATAATATATTGGACGTTCCAAGTTTTCCTTTCATATCTAGATTCGAAATTCATAATAATCTGGCGTAGTATCATTTGCATAAGTACAAATTTATGAAGAATAAACACTGTTAATTTGGTGGAATTTCAGGGAATTTCAGGGAATAATCCAGTAATAACTTCAAGACTAGTGTAGGGCTGTTCCGATAATCGAGTAATCGATAACAATTCGATAAAATTTCAAAACCGTTTCATCGATAAAGAATTTTAATTTTATCGAATTATCGAACTTTCGAGACTCCCGAAATGATTGAGACTCTCGAAATGATCGAGACTCCCGAAATGTTTGAGACTCTCGAAATGATCGAGACTCCCGAAATGTTTGAGACTCTCGAAATGATCGAGACTCCCGAAATGTTCGAGACTCTCGAAATGTTCGAAACTCCCGAAGTGTTTGAGGCACTCGAAATATAAGAACCATTAGACAACTTCGAGACACTCGAACTGTTCGAGAGTTTCGAATTGTTTGAAAGCAACAAATACAGAAATATATCAATATGATCGCATTTGTCGAGTCGCTTGAATATTTTGAAAAGTTCGGGGTTATCGGAGTGTTCGGAAGAAACAATGCATTCGAGGTTATCATAGTTGTATATCATATGTATTACATATATCCAGGGTGTTCATATTAAAACCTCTCCTTAGCAATGAAGTGAAGAAAAAGTTTTTTTCCCACATATCTGTACAAGGTTTAAGTAGTCTGTCAGAAGAGAGAAAGAGGAAGAGAAAATATGCATCACCCGAATGGAATAGGAACCCAAGACACCATTGGTCTACTAATAGTCACTTTACCGATTGCGCCAATAACGGGGCAGGCAGAAAAATGATTTTACATATGATTTCGACAAATACAACTTTGCAATAACTTATCAGATGAAAAAAGTTGTTTGATTAGTTTGGCTGCAAGAAGAAATCATTGGAGAGGCGAAGTGACCGAAGTGTCCATTACTACTTTTGATAATACCCAAAACTTCTATAATACTCGAAATGTCGATAATATCTGAAACTTCGATAATACTCGAACTTTCGATAATACCCGAAACTTCGATAATACTCGAACTTTCGATAATACCCGAAACTTCGATAATACTCGAAATTTCGATAATACCCGAAACTTCGATAATACTCGAAATGTCGATAATACCCGAAACTTCGATAATACCCGAAACTTCGATAATACTCGAAATGTCGATAATACCCGAAATTTCGATAATTTCAAATACTCGAACGGTTTCGAGTAACCGATGACAACTCGATAAATTTTCACTCCCGAAGTTCGATAGGCCCTCAGCCATATCGAACACCCCTAGACTAGTGCTGAGAAGAGAAATTTCCTTCCGGAGACGAAACTCCCAGTGTAACATTTCTTCGATTGTACTCAACTTGGGTTACCTGTATTTTCAAAGTACTACTTTCTCCCCTATTTACTTATAGTCATCTCTGGAAGAAATCTTCCGAAACCATCACTGTCTCTACCCCTTCGGCAATTCATATCGAGGCGTTGCAAAATATTGCGTTATCTGTTCATAGCATCAAAGGTAACAGATAGTTTGTGTGCTTATTTGAGTGTATATTCTGCTGTTGCGACTTTGTAAACAACATACCAAGCACGTGTAACACAAGAAGACATTCCTCATTAATTGACTCTCATAACATTCTGTTACCTTCCTTACATATCAAGTTCGGAATAATGAAACAACTTACCGATGCGTTAGAAAAGATGACCTTCATTTCGAATATCTAGAGCTATTATTTCTCTTGTCCTATACGAAAATTAAGGAGGTCATTTTTGATTAATCGCAGATTTGTAAGCTCATGAAAGATTCTGCATTCAGAAATACAATGAAAGACATAGAGGTGTAGTCACGAGACATTTAACGACTTTTGTGAACGACTTTTGGATAATGTCAAACAGTTTGTGATAGATTGTCTGTGCCCGATACGAAAAAGACTTGGAAAACATTGTTAAGAATTGCGTGCACAGGAATGTTGTATGTGTTTGAAATTGACATTTCCTTCCTCTCGTCTGGACTACTTTCTACAAAATCTACATACACTGAGATAAGAATAGAGGTTAATGTTCCACCAATACATTGAAGATATGGAAACAATATATTTGGATCGTTAACAATCTATTCAAAGCGAAAGTAGTCAAAATTAACAATTTTTGGTTTTAACGTTTTCCGTCATAGGACGAAAACGAAAACAGATAGCGAGAAACGATCTTTTCGAAACAATTTAGCGTCTGAAAACAATATATCATTGCTGTCCACAACACTCTACCAGAACCAGAAGTGGTTCAAGTTTACAAATAGTTTCGGTTTCAATATTGATTTCGGTAGAGCAAGAAACGATGAATTCTCTCAAGATGAGGTTTCTTCCTATTCAGCCTCCCAAGAAAGGGTTCCATCTTCTCCATTAATCCTCTATTCAAACCATCCGGTTTCAACTTTTATCACCATTGAACGAAAAAGGTAACAGATACCGAGAATGTTTTTTCTATAAACTTAATATATTATTGTTTAACCCTTATCCGGGCAACCGGGGCCTCCCAGGCCCAGTAGCTTATTTTTTTTTAATTTCTCAATAACCATAAATATTTCGATGACATAAAATTCTGAATTATTCTATCTTTAGTCGAAGTTAACGTAATGAACATATCGAGTTGGTAGAGCTAATAGAGTTGGTAAGGCCCCAGTTGCCGTCTACATTACAAACTAGCTTGCCCGGATAAGGGTTAATAGCTGAATTCGAGTGTCGCGGGTTCCTGGGGTAATTGATACATATTATGAGGTAAATCTGAGAAAGAAATAGAGAAAGCAATGAATGTTTAGTCTTCCAAACTATGCTATGCATAATTGTCGGATATACTGCATACATCCGTCTGTCGACAGGTATGAGAACCAAAAATGATGAGATAACGTTTTCTGCAACAGCGTTCCAAGAATAGGTTTCATCTCCTTAATTTTTTTTATTCAAATCGGAAGTGGTTCAAATGAATCATTTCTGTTTTCAACGTTTATCGACAAAGAACGAAAACGGCAGCAGATAGCGGGAGACTACAGAGACAAACAATAAAGTGTCTTAAGCAATGGATCATAACTGTAAAGAGACTGTAAAGACTACATCAAAACCGGAAATGGCTCGAATTTAATATCACTTCCGGTTTCAATACTGATTTTCTGAGAGCAAGTATGATAATAAATATCGACATATCGTTTTCTGCAATCAATTCAGTGTCCCAAGAATGGCTTCCATCTTCATGAACTCGGTTTTCAAACCGGAAGTGGTTCAAATAATCCATTTCCGGTTTCTAAGCTTATCGCTTAGAAAATGATAATAGATACCAGTAAGACGTTTTCTGCAAGCGATTCTTGCAGAAAACCGCTCCCCACTGTCTATTATCATTTTTGTTCTTTTTCAATAAGCATTGACATAACTAAACTGAACAACTTCGGTGTGGATAAATTGTTAATTAATAGAGCAACCCACATTATGCTTTATTTTTTGCTTAATTATGCTTTATTGTTAGTTTCAATCATTGTTTTAGATTAATCGTGAATAATGTATATTATTTAATATACATTAAATATTCTAAATATCTTGATCTATTTATTAATATTTTATGCAACCAGTTACTTTCATACTTAATGAACTTTCTACTTAATGCACTGTAGAGATATACTTTATTCGAGTCAGTTTTTATTTAATCACTTGTGTGCGCCTTAGAGGTGCATTATACAGAAAGGGAAAGTAAAAGATGCCACCAAAAAATACAGAAAGTCTTAAGTTCAAGAGGTACACATAATAGAGGTGTGGGGTTCTTGTGTACTTTTTGTACATTTCGAATCATCATACATAACTGCTCAGTTTCACTTAGAAAAAAACTATTGTTTATTCATTGTTAGCGAAAAGTTTTCTTCTTTTTCTTTTTTCTCTTCTCGACTTCAAAGGTTACACCGAAAAGTTTACAGAGATGAAAAATAAATAGAGGTGTGGGGTTCTTGTGTACTTTTTGTACATTTCGAATCATCATACATAACTGCTCAGTTTCACTTAGAAAAAAACTATTGTTTATTCATTGTTAGCGAAAAGTTTTCTTCTTTTTCTTTTTTCTCTTCTCGACTTCAAAGGTTACACCGAAAAGTTTACAGAGATAAAAAATAAGGTTTGCTTTACTGCATTGTAAATATTGGTTTAAAAAATATTAATACAGTATGTTAAACTTGCAGTTAAACAGAATTTTCCAAGAATTGTGCTATATATTTTAAATTATGCTTTATCCTTTATTTTCTAAAATTATGCTTTATTATGCTTTTAAAATTAGTTTCTTCTGAAACCTTAGACAACCACAACCATGTTCAAGGGACCAACAATATGTGTAAATTGCTGTTATGCTTTTTATGCTTTTGGGTTGCTCTATTAATAAAGAAGATTGAACGTATTCTTGGGACAATGAGTCGATTGCATAAAACCCAACCTTGATATCTATTACCATTTTTGCTCTATCGAGATCAGTATCGAAGTAATGTCAAATTTCAACCACTTCCGGATTTGTTAAACTGCTAATGATTGTCATGGAAGGTTTCCTTGATATATTCAACAGCATGCACAAAACAACTTTTAGCTGGAAATGGCTAATTTGAACTACTTTCATTTTGAATAGAGTTAACGGACGAGATGGTATCTACTGTTGCGGATCTGAATCGATTGCAAAACGAAACACATCTGGATATCTTTTACCGATTTCCTCTGATACCTGTCGACAGACAGACGGACGGTCAAAAGCCGTTCTGTAAGATTTCCGATAATTATGCGTAGCAAAGTTTCGAAGTCGACTACTACTACTACTACTACTACTACTACTACTACTACTACTACTACTAATAATAATAATAATAATAATAATAATAATAATAATAATAATAATAATAATAATAATAATAATAATAATAATAATAATACAACTAGTAACATATACCATGAGTGGGGTATCTGTTTATATACATACAGACTGACCATTTCTTTTCACCTTTGAGCGACAATAAGAGGGAAGAAAATATGTTGTTAGTGACTAAAAATTCGTATCCTAGACTTCAATGTATTTACATATTTCATAGCCGCTACATACTGGAAAAGTAAGTTTACAAGGTCACTCAGGTTCTTCGTTCGTCCTGATGTACACCTATCTAGAAGCCATAGTGTTAATCATATTGGAAACAAATTTTAGACTTAAGGAATTTGTAATATTCTACTGGAGAGGGGTTCAATTTTAATCCTACCCCAGAAACTAAGGGTAGCTTTATGAAGGGTGAGAAAAAAATATGCGATTGTCCAGAAAATAGATCTAACGATTTTGTTCATTGTTGACAAATGAATATGTCTTCAACAACTCTATATCATTCTATCAATCTTTCTCTGAGAAACCCAGAAAGGAAAGTTTATTCTCAGGGTGTCTTTATGCCCGTAACTCGGAATTTTTAGGTCAACTTTATCATTACTCAGTGTTATGTTGAACAGAATCATGTGAAAGTGCACCATGGAGAACACAATTAAGTAAGTTTTCCTTTTGAAGTTCAGTCGGGAAAATTCTCCAGATTTAATAACAAAAAAAAAAAAAAAAAAAAAGACAGTACGTTTGAGCCAGTAGTTATGAATGGCTGCACAATTACCATGCGCTGTTACTTTGCGAAATTTTGTGCTGGTGACGTAATATTGAAAAATGATTCCCTAGGACAAGATCAATCTTATGTACGTGATCTAATGAACGACTTAGGAACACCATGGGGGAAGATCCAAGGAAATTTTTCAATTTCAGAGTTAATCAAACTATCGTTCGGCTCTGTGCAATTTGTAAAGGGATAGAATGTTTTATTCACAGAAGACTTCTAATAGGGTAAGAGCCCCTAATATGAGGATAAGCACCTAAATTGAGACCCCTACCTATCTTGTGAAGCAAGAGCTGAAATCTAGTGGAAGCAAGCTAAAACAAAAGTAAATACCCCACTACAGCACCGGAAGTCACGTGAGCTCGTTATGTGGAGAGTTGTTAGTATAGCGGAGGCTGAAAGAAATTGCGCCCTTACGAAGTTTTCTTAACTTGCACACATCAGGCGCTGAAAATGGAGAAGGAAAGTTCATATTTCTTCTATCTTTACTTTCTCTTATACCAGTGAATATGTGTATTGTAACATGTAATGAGTTAGCTGTTTTCTTCCACTTATATTTGAGATTGCGTTAGTGATTTATTTATCGGTCGAATGCCTTATTATGAGCCCTTAACGGGTTCAGTATATGAGACAGGTCTCATAATGTGACCCGTAAGCTTATAGTAATATTGGGTCTTATATTAGGAGCTCATTTGTATTGACATTTCTCTATTCACGAAGTAGTGTCTGAGACTTAGTCCTGTACATAGAAACAGTGATTTCGTTGGCATTGAACTGTCATTTTGGACCCATTTCTTCTCATTTGGTACATATTTGAACATTAAAAGAAGTTATCAAGAATCGTTGCAGTTTATGTGCATAGAAAATGTAAAATTTTACAGTGCGTATATTCTAAAATTGAAGAAAGTGAGTTAGATTGAAACTGTAACGTTTTAAATTTTTTTGCCATCACAGGATTTGGCTTAAATACAGTATTCAATGGTGAATTAATAAAAGAACTCTTTTAATATTACACAAAAAGCGGCGTCTCTTATCAGGTACCCCTCATAAAAACGGCAGTGTAGCAACTTTGGTCTGATTTTTCAATATATTTTTTATTGTTATATTTTTATGTATTCCAATAGTTTGTATCGTAAATTAGACATTCCACAGAATATATTAAAGTAACAACAATGTTTGTTTATGCCATAATTAACCAGTATATAGCATCTTAACTTTTAAGGTATCATATTTGGGGTTCTTACCCTATAAGCTAATCTGTCAATTTTCCTAAGATTTCCTTGTAACTTATGTGGGTTAGAAATAAAATCGAATACAAAAAGCTGCTTAATTCATACAATAAATGATCGAATGTTTATTATGAGTACAAAGATTTGAAATAAAGGAATCGCTTATTTTCTACACGCTCTTTATTCGCACAGAAAGTATAAACAAATTGAAACAAATTGATATCCCTTTCCGGATCCTGGCTTTTTGGGCTATTTTTTAGGCTTTCAGTCAAGCAGCTACTGTATCGTCACTATTTATCCTAGGATCATGGTTCATACCTCATTCTCTTCAGAATAGAGCTGGCTTTCAAATGGTACCATTTGCATGCTCATACCAAATACCAGAAGCGGGAAAAAATGTCAAAGTGAAAGTTTCGGAGGGATTTTTTTTCTCGAACTTTGACCCCCCTGGACCCTCCTGTGTGAACGTAGCCATCTAAAAAAATCTGAGAAATAGTACTTGGTATACTGAATGTGTGTGCCAAATTTCAAGTTTCTATCTTGAATAGTAAGGGAGAGAGAAATTTTATCATAATTTCCCACCATGCCCCCAATTAGCACAAAACACTATGATCTCAGGGGAAAAAAATTCTAAGACATCCCTAATTACCCTAGGGTCATGTGTCGCCCATATTCTCTTTTGAATAGAACTGCCTTTCAGGCGGTACCATTCACATGTCTCCACCATGTATCTAAGGCGGGAAAATCCAGAAAAAAGGGATTTTCTTGGTCTAAATTTCCCTTTTTTCAACTTTTAGCCCCTCTGGACCCCCCCCTGTTTTAACGCAGAAATCTAAAAAAAATCTGTTAAATACTACTCGGTGGACTGAATGTTTGTGCACAGTTTCAATCTTCTAGATGCAAAAATAAGCCCGCCAGAAAACAAATCAAAAATTTCCCCATGTTACCCTATACAGAAGTATATTTTGAAAAAAAATCACTGAGACGTCCCTAATTACCCTAGAATAATAATTTGACCGTCATTCTCTTCAGAATGGAACTGTCTTTCAGACGGTATGACTCACGTGTCCCCATCATGTATGTGAGGCAGGAAAATGACGAGAACGGGATTTTGGGGGTAAAAATATCGCTTTTTTCACCTCTTTGCCCCTTTGCTCCTCTGGTTCCCCCATGTTTTAGCATTGACATCGGAACAGAAAATCTGGTAAATACTACTCGGTGGACTGAATGTTTGTGCAAAATTTCAATCTTCTACGTGGAAAAATAAGCCCGCCAAAAAATATGGAACATAGGCTTAGTAAATGAGAAAATAAATTTTTGATTTATGACGTCATCACCTCCTATGTCTGGACGTAGGAAGGTCTGAAACCATACGTAATGTCTTCTACAAGGCCTCTGGACGTGGAAAACAAAAAAAGAAACCGGACGAAAAAGCTCAAATAGAAGAGAAATAACGCAATGTACCATGAAAAATGCGTATGGTACAAATTTTACCATAGGATCCCCAAGGGGATATTTAACAAAAGTATGTAATATTAGCATTATTATTACAATATTAATGTGTATAATATATGATAAAATTAATCAAATTTTTTGTTTTATTTTTCAGGTTGCATAAGTACTAATGGTGATAATGAACTTAAAAATATGTTTCCTGGTTCTAAGTGTAGGTTGTTTGTCTTCAGCAGAAATTCTATTTTCGCCAACACAATCACTGCGTAATGACTATTTACTTAGTGTAATGATACATATATGTATTCAGTATTTCAGAGACAGTGAATTTGCTTCAATTGTACTAGCTGCTGAAGATAGTGATCTATTTACAAACTTTGTCAGAAGTGAAACAATTTACATTCCCATAATTTTAACCAAGCCTTTTGTTATGAACACTACAGACATAAACATTGAAACACAAGTTCCTTTTTGGCTAAACTTCTACTCCGTTAAAAGTAATGTCTATATAATATTTTTAGATAATGTAGAAACGTTTGAAAATGTTTTACTAAGCGACGAGTGTTCCATAATATGGAACGGAGGAGCAAAATATCTTATAATATTCATAGGGAACTATCTGACTATAAACAGGGGAACAAAACTCTTAAGAACAGCATGGGATCTGAAGAAGATACTTCATGTCAATGTTATATTTACAAATAAAGAAAATATTGTATCCGTCATTACATATAATCCGTTCATTGATAGTGTGAGAGTCACCAATATAACTTCTAATTTAGAATTCCCATACGAGAATTATTATCCCGAGAAACTGGATAATCTTAATGGTTATCCGATAAGTACTTCCAGCACCAACCATTTACCATTTACCCAGTTAATCATAAATGCAAATAAAACTTATGAATACAGAGGATTTATTGCCAAATCATTTGAAGCGATGTTTCATCATTTGAACTTTACACCGAATCACGCAAAGATATATGAAGGGTTAAATTATGGAAAACGTTATCCAAATGGCACATGGTCTGGTGTTATAGGTGAAGTTGTTCATAAGCGAGTAGATATGACCTTAAACCCGGTTTTTGTGTCTTATGGAAGAGCTCCGTTTATGGATTTTTCTGATACGATAGATATGACAATGATTTGTCTTCTTGTACCGAAAGCAGATCCTGTTCCCCACTGGAAAATCATCTTCCTTGTATACAATGAGATGACGTGGTTAGCAATTTTAGTTGCCTTAGTATATACTGAACTATCCTTTATCATTGCTTCTCGACTTATAGGAGAAAGAGATCATCCATCGAGTGTAATTGATGCGGTTTTCTATGTATTTTCCATATTTGTTTCTGTTTCCACGCCTAAGCAGCCGAAAGGAAATATGCTTAGAACTTTATTCTTGATTTTCTCGTACTTTTGTTTGGTGATTCAATCCATATACCAAGGAGCTATTATAAAAATGTACACCAGTCCATTGTTTAACAAAGACATTGACACAGTTGCGGAACTTGCAGCGACTTCTTTCAGAATAACTACAGTTCCTCAATCCATAGATTATATGATAAGAGAGTCAGAAAATGTGCAATTAATGAAACTGATAAAGAGATTGGTGACATTCGAGAAGATTGAAAACATACTTCATAATATAGCATACAATAGAAATTTAGGATTACTGTGTGTTAAAGTGCAAATGGAGTCTGTCATTTATTCAAAATCACAAGAATTTTATTCACGATTTCACTTTATTTCAGAACCTACTGCAGTGTACAATTTGGTAGTAGCATTTGCCAAATATTCTCCATACTTGCCAAGATTTAATTATATGTATCAATTATTGCTACAGTCAGGTATTATTACTAAATGGTATACCGATGAGGTTATTAAGAAAGATATAACACTGTCTAGCGAAATGGTTGTGTTATCGTTTGAACATCTCCAGTCAGCGTTTTACATTCTTTTCTTTGGCCTTGCTATCAGTTTTATTGTGTTACTAATTGAACTTTATAGAATTAACAAATACACATTCTTTCAACGACTTAAAATATGTCTGAACTACAGAAAGAAAATATTCAGCTAGAATACGTTTGTTTTAAATTGACACGCTTCCTGCCAACGTAGTTGGTTGAACTTTAAAGTATTTTTTGCTAGTACTCATGTGCACGTTTTAATCCAATAGACGTCTTATTGGTTTTGTGGTGTAGATGGAGTAAGTTGTCAACCAGCCCATCAAATGAGGTCATTGCTATTTGGCGGGTAGTTGAAGTGCTTACTTATCACACGCATAAAAACTGTGTACAGGGATTTGTGACACAGGTGTTTTGCGGCGTTTCCTAGGGTATTGTGAACTCCCAACTTAAGCGTGACCTGAGAACAACGCGTTGCAGACAGATCTGTCCTTTAGGCGGGAAGCGTGCTAAGAAGAAACAAACGTACTCTAGTAACACTACTTATTTGACCAGCTGAGCATATCTTATAGCAATTCTTGCATTCAAATTCCTTTTTTTATGTTCAGATATGTTGTATCTTCACAGATAATGCAGTAGGAATAGTAATGAGAGATGAAAACGCACATAATGATAGCTTAGTGTACGCATATAGAAAGTGATTTTGATTAAGAATTAGCTTTTTATGTATTTTCACATTTATCTTTGGAAGAATTTATTTAGAAATGTTTTACTTTAACTATAGAGAGATTTGTGGAGAGTGTCCATGAAATTCATAAATGAAAAAAAAATGTACGTTTGTCCACAGCATTTATTGTATGACAGGTACTTCCATGATACTCCAGTTCAGAAATGGAAGACATAAACTGAGATAAAGTATGTGAATGTGTCTCTTGTAAAAATTCAAAATATCCATTGGACGTAGTTTCCTGAAATCCGAAAAAGCACTGGTTTATCTTTTCGTCTGTGTGAGCATGGAATGTGGATAAATTTCCTTTTTCTCCCCTGTCTGCGAAAAAGAAAATGAGCAAACAAACAGGTGAAGTACTTAACTTTTTACAGTGTGGATAGTGCAATGTGAAGGAAAGTGAAATTTAAAGTATACGGTATTGAGAAAACAATAACACAGAAATGCGACTGGAAACTTAAAGATTCAGGTGAAAAATCACGTGCACGATAAAAATGAAAAGTGAAAACCAAATTAAAAATAAGAGAAAAAACACTGGAAACTACAACTCAAGTATTACATTATTTTTTATACATCTTCCGTGAATAAAAATAAATAAATAAAAATGAAATGAAGTGTGACATTTAACTATTAATATTATAAAGTGTTTCTATATTATTAAAATAAATGATGAAGACATTGTAGGAGGTATCACAAAAGGACGCCTTTCTATCACATTCACTTCATGAAAAGTAAATAAGATATTTCTATTTGTCTCATGGTTACACTGAGAATGTCATATGAAATTTTGTAGCTACTTAATGACACAAGGAATCAATGGAATGATGGACATGCTGGGGTTATATCATATAATTTATGTGGAATGCTCATATAATGTTGAAGATGTATAATATGTGATCTACGAATAAGTAAAAAAAATAAAATAAATAAAAAGTAATTGATTCCAGGATATTTAGCATATATTTATTTTGGAAACCTTAGTTAGAGTGTAAACGTTTATGTGAATCAACTTTCTGAGTCGTGTATATATATCACCTAAGTGAGGCGCCTTGTATCAAAATCCACTGTATTCATTTATTTTATTTTTACCGAAATTGATTTATATATCGCTTGTTATATGTTTGATCTAAAGGAATTCCATGGAAACAGAATTTTGTTTAAAAGCTTAATATTTCATACTAAAAAGCTAGTACAAATATAGGACTTTGTACACGTTTATATAGAGCTTCACTCCACGTTTTGAGAGATTACTTGAAATAAAGCGAAATGAATGTGGCGGATGTTGATACTAGGCGCCTCAAATATACACTTTGGAAGATTCAGGTTTTTTGGATAGTGCGGTAAAGTTATTGGTGGCGAGTTCATACAGAAAATTTTTAGGTTCTTAAACAACGCATTGATTTGCCGAAAATTCCTTGAAGTTTCACTTAAGTGCTTATTTTTATTTTTTTTTCTGTATGTACGAAGATATTCATATTCAGTGTTCCAAATGTATAAACAACCTCTAATTAAGTATTATTTAGGCGCTATGTTCCTACTAAATAAGATGACTGTTATCACCTCATGGCGTATAAAAAGGTAAACATCGTAAGTTCTGTTTCCATCTCCTAGGATTTCTACCTTTGGTTTATTTGTGTATCTAGCAAAGAATTGGTAAGGTAGGCCAATTTTTTTCTCGATTTTCCGTGATTGGTAGTTTGGAAAAGTAACCACAAAAATGCAGCAATAAATAAAAAGAGATGATTATTGTTTCATACTATGAAACTAGAATTGCAAACTTTGCAAATGCAATACTTAAACTCGAAATAATGCTGGTTGCAAAATGAAAAAGCAATTACTCGTCATCCCGTACTACTATTGTTCTATAACGATAAAGGTTAAAACTAAAAATAGTATACTTCAACACTTCCGGTGTGAACAGAAGGTTTAGAGAGGAGATTGAATCTATTCTCAGGACAGTAAGTCGACTATTAAAAGAAAATCTCGATATCTCTTTCAATTGTTGAGCTACGAAAATCTGAAATCGTAAGTACTAGTAAATTCAATCACTTTCGGTTTCAATAATGTTACGGGTCGTGTTGATATATATCTAGGTGATTTAAAACAACACCGACAACCTTTGGGAAGTGATGCCTAACACCAAGATAAGACAAAAAGTATAGACCAACCTGGGTGCACAAATGCTTTCTTTCGGAGAAATAGGCTGCCGAAAAAATGATTAAATGAACTTTAAAGGTCCATAGCACATAAACTATGGAACCTACCATAGTTGAGTCAAGACTTCACTTAGGAACTAATATGTGCCCTATCCAAATACTCAAGTTTCACAATACTGTAGTATTTCCACAACAATGTTTATAGGGTTAGTTGATGAATACTTCAAATTATGTGCCCGTAGTGACACTCCCTCTATAAACGCTGTTGCGTGAGTACCTTAGGATTCTGAAACATGTGTTTTTAGATAGCGCACATATTAATTCCTAAGTTAAGTCTTGACCGGACCACGATAGTTACCATAGTTTTGGAGCTATGGATCTTTAAAGTTCATTTTTTCATGTTTTCGGGAGGCTATAACTCCGAAAGGATGCATTTGTGCACCCAGGTTGGTCTATACTTTTTCTCTTCATGTCAGGAATCGAGTTCCAAACGTTGTCAGTGTCGTTTTGAAACACCCTCTCTCTCTCTCTCCCTATATATATATGAGTGTTGCAAAACAAGTGTTACAACTCTTGGGAGGTGATTCCTGCCACTGAGACAAGAAAAAAAGTTCTCTTGAACTTTCGGCTATCGGACATAGTTTCAGATCTACAAGGTGCCGAAAGTGTGAGAAAATGACTTTCGGACGCCAATAGTTCGGAAACTATCCAACGTAAAGAGGGCGGGTAAAAAATTCACTGAAAAAGTCATACCTGCTGTTTTGAATTTTGCATGTTTCACAATCCTACGATACACGCGCAAGGGATTCCCCAAAGGAACATAGGGAGTCTCGGATAATCTGCCAAATGAAAATTGGTCTAAATACAAATGAATTGGTAGGGCTTCTACCAGGTAAGAATAATTCGTTTGTATTATGTCGATATCTAGAACAAATATAAAATGGCGGACACCTTCATGCCCGTTGTGTGTGGTTGCATAATCGCCAGGTACGGATGCTGGCCAACAGTGACGTTCTGAGTATTAAGTGTAGCGAATTTGTACTCAAATGCTCTATAAAGACATCTGTAGTGTCGGTAGAGCACAATACATGAAGCAGGGTGATTCACATGTGTGGAAACGCGTAACGAAACATGTCCAGACGAAATGCACTCATACTAAGTAAACGTGATTTCAAAGCATCGTAAATGTAAAGAATAGTATCAAGAGCATGAAAGCCATTGCCAATTCAACAATAATATTCCATCAATCAGATGCAATATGATGTGCACAGTTGTATACGAATAAGGATGCAACAACTGAGGCCAAGTTGAAATTGTGCAAGCGGACTCACAAGGGAAATGAGTAAACTAAATGAATGTGACTAGTGGGATCGCATGATCGATATTGAAATGTGGCCAATGTGTGTGTTGATGTCAACATGTAGCTAATGGACAAATGTCAACATGTCCCACTACTGCTGGGACACCGTCTCACGTGCGAAAACTAGGAAAATAACGTTGTACATTCTGCTATTACATTTGGTCCACTTTTTGGTAGAACGTAACTAGAACACGATTGTATCAATGTCCCTCTTTGTTTGGGACATTGTTCCACAGTTGACACATGAAAAGAAATCTCTTAATCCATGGTTCAAATTCTAATAGAGCGTGAAAATAACAAATTTGTATCATGTCCCATGTCTTACGTACTCGAAATATAGGAAAATTCCTTTAGAAATTCGTATCTTACACACAGTGAACATCAGGGCCGTGCTGGGACACTAATGAGGGCGGTGGACAAGTCTACTAAAAGGGCGCCGATACAAACGGGAATATATATATATATATATATATATATATATATATATATATATATATATATATATATAGAGAGAGAGAGAGAGAGAGACTTTGAAACAAAGTATGGGTGCCATCAAAATCACCACCAAATTTGTTTTAGTATTAACGTAAATAGTTAACCTCGAATTGAAATCTTCTTTACTACAGAAAAAAATTTTAGTTCCTGTAATAATATTTCTGTCAAAAGAAAGAAGCTAAATGTATCAACAACTTAATATAGCACGCCAATGGACGCAGGAGGTTCATTGCCGCGTTTACAAAAGCTCTCCATTGATTTCTGTCCTTAGCCAACTGAACCCAGTTTCTACTTTATATTTCAATCTCTGCGAGAACCATTTTAATATTTTCCTCCCATCTGCGTCTCGATCTTCCTAACGGTCATTTTCCTATTTGGATTTCCAGTTACAACTTCGAAAGCGTTTCTAATTTCTTCCATTCTGGCTAAATAACCTGACTATTTGAGCCTCCTAAACTTGTTGACCCTAACAATGTTTGGTAAACGGTATAAAATTATGCAGTTCCTCCTTATGAAGTTTCCGCCTTTCCCCAATCCCGTTCCTTTTGGAGTTCGAATATTGGTTTAAGAATCTTGTTTTCAAATACTTTCAGTCTGCGATTTTCCCTCAGAGTCAGTGACCATGTTTCGCAACCATACAGCACAACAGGCATGATTATCGTTTTATATTTTGAGCTACAAACTCCTCACCAGAATTAGCGACAACAAAAGATTTTTAACTGAATAATAGCACAAAATCCCTGCTTCCAGTTGACATCAAATTTTTTAGTGATTATGGTTTGGTCTGTTAATAATGATCCTAGATATTTCAAAGTATCCACTTTGTCGCAAGAAAATATAAGATGGTATTTAACGCATCCATAAAATGCAGTATTACGATCCCGACAAACTTCCATTTATTTAGTTTTCTCTGCATTTACTTTTAAGCCTATATCCCTGCAAGCGTTAATTAAGATTTCTGCATTCCTTTCTATTATTCTATCATTCCCTATTAAATTTACATCATCAGCATAAGCCATAACCTGGCAAATACAATTCAGCTCTAGGACCTGATTCCTGTCTTTGATTTTCCTTATAGTGTTCTCCACAACAAAGTTAAATAATAATGACGACAATCCATCTCCTTGTTTCAGGTCATTCTCAACGTGAAAGCTCGTGAACAAGAATTTCTCTACTCGAACCTTACTTTGGGATTCATTTAAACATATCTTAATTAATCTACCTTTTTCGGTATTGCAAATTCTGTAAGCATGTACAATGTTTCCCTCCTACCAGAGCCTAAAGTCGATAATTGATGTGCCAGGATGTTGTATTCAGTGATGAAAATTTTCCGGAAAATTTTGAAACGGAAAATTTTCCGGAAAATTTTCTGGAAAATTTTCCCGGAAAATTTTCCGATTCATAAAAACATACTCCACTTATTCCTACATCGTTGTTTAGTCGAGATGTGAGGTGGAAAATTTTCTTCTATATTTTTCCGGAAAATTTTCCGTTCTTAACAAATATCAGTGATTAAGTAACAATTCGTCAGTATTCATAAAATTGATTGAATTCATATATGGAAACGTTAAAAAGTGAAAGATCGTTGAAAGAATCTGAAAATTTTCATGGCTCAGACAATTTTCAGTACGATGTAAGAACTAGTGGAACAATTTTCCATGAATCGAAAAATTGTTTGTCCTGTACAATGAAAATTTTCCGGAAAATCTTCCGATTGATAAAAACATACTCCACTTATTCCTACATCGTTGGCTAGTTAAGATGTGAGGTGGAAATTTTTCTTCTATATTTTTCCGGAAATTTTTCCGTTCTTAACAAATATCAGTGATTAAGTAACAATTCGTCAGTATTCATAAAATTGATTGAATTCATATATGGAAACGTTAAAAAGTGAAAGATCGTTGAAAGAATCTGAAAATTTTCATGGCTCAGACAATTTTCAGTACGATGTAAGAACTAGTGGAACAATTTTCCATGAATCGAAAAATTGTTTGTCCTGTACAATGAAAATTTTCCGGAAAATCTTCCGATTGATAAAAACATACTCCACTTATTCCTTCATCGTTGGCTAGTTAAGATGTGAGGTGGAAATTTTTCTTCTATATTTTTCCGGAAATTTTTCCGTTCTTAACAAATATCAGTGATTAAGTAACAATTCGTCAGTATTCATATAATTGATTGAATTCATATATAGAAACGTTAAAAAGTGAAAGATCATTGAAAGAATCTGAAAATTTTCATGGCTCAGACAATTTTCAGTACGATGTAGGAACTAGTGGAACAATTTTTCATGAATCGAAAAACTGTCTGTCCTGTACAATGAAAATTTTCCGGAAAATTTTCCGATTCATAGAAACATACTCCACTTATTCCTATATCGTTGTCTAGTTGAGATGTGAGGTGGAAAATTTTCTTCTATATTTTTCCGGAAATTTTTCCGTTCTTAACAAATATCAGTGATTAAGCAACAATTCGTCAGTATTCACAAAATTGATTGAATTCATATATAGAAATGTTAAAAAGTGAAAGATCGTTTAAAGAATCTGAAAATTTTCATGGCTTAGACAATTTTCAGTACGATGTAGGAACTAGTGGAACAATTTTTCATTAATCGAAAAGTTGTCTGTCCTGTACAGTGATGAAAATTTTCCGATTCATAAAAATATATTTCACTTATTCCTACATCGTTGTTTAGTTGAGATGTGAGTTGGGAAATTTTCTTCTATATTTTTCCGGAAATTTTTCCGTTCTTAACAAATATCAGTGATTAAGTAACAATTCGTCAGTATTCACAAAATTGATTGAATTTATATATAGAAATGTTAAAAAGTGAAAGATCGTTTAAAGAATCTGAAAACTTTCATGGCTTAGAGAATTTTCAGTATTATGTAGGAACAAGTGGAACAATTTTAAATGAATCGAAAAATTGTGTCCTATACAGTGATGAAAATTTTCCGGGAAATTTTGAAACGGAAAATTTTTCGATTCGTAAAAATATACTCCACTTATTCCTACATCGTTGTTTAGCCGTGATGTGAGGTGGAGAATTTTCTTCTATATCTTTCCGGAAATTTTTCCGTTCTTAACAAATATCAATGATGAAGTAACAATTCGTCAGTATTCATAAAATTGATTGAATTCATATATAGAAATGTTAAAAAGTGAAAGATCGTTTAAAGAATCTGAAAATTTTCATGGCTTAGATAATTTTCAGTACTATGTAGGAACTAGTGGAACAATTTTCCATGAATCGAAAAATTGTCTGTCCTGTACAGTGATTAAAATTTTCCGATTCGTAAAAGAATAGTCCACTTATTCCTACATCGTTGTTTAACCGTGATGTGAGGTGAAAAATTTTCTTCTATAGAGAGAGAGAAACACTGTGTAAAATTTTATTTCCCAACTTGAAATACAAAATTTTCCGGTTCCCGAAAGCTAATTGGAAAATTATAATTTGTTGCTGACTAACTTTCCTCTACTGAAATTCAATTTTGTAGCTCTATGTGCAGTTAAATATAGTGGAAAATTTTCCACCTAACATCACTATACATAATATCCAAAATTGTCAGGCCTATGAAAAGTGTTTTCCACTTGTTTCTACATCATGATGAAAATTTTCCGATCTATGAATATTCCGATCTATGAAAACTTTCCGACTCCTAAAAAATTCTTCAATTTTTCCATATAAGGCAGAAAATATTTCGATTAATGAAAAATTGTTTAACTTGTTCCCACATAGTACTGAAAATTGTCTGAGCCATGAAAATTTTCAGATTGTTTAAACGATCTTTCAGTTTTAACATTTCTATACATGAATTCAATCAATTTTATGATTGCTGAGGAATTGTTACTTGATTACTGATATTTTTTTAGAACGGAAAATTTTCCGGAAAAATATAGCGGAAAATTTTCCGGAAAATTTTCCCAAATGGAAAATTTTCCGCGGAAAATTTTCCGCCTCACATCACTAGTTGTATTCTCTCATTTTTTTCAAGTATTAGTCGAATGGTAAATATTTGGTCGATAGTTGATCGATTTTACCTAAATCCGTCCTGATAATCTCCAATAATTTCATCTGCATATGTAGTCAATCTTGCTAATACAATGTTTAAGAGGATTTATTGGATGTTGACAGAAGAGAAATGCCTCGATAATTATTAAATCTGTTTTGTTGCTTTTCTTCTGAACTAGAACAATGATTGATTCTCTTCACTCTTGTGGTAATTCCTCATTGTTCCAGATAAGGAGAATGAGTTTGTGTATCTTCATCTACAATTTTTCCTCTCCAGCTAAAATTAAGTCAACCAGAATTTTGTCTACGCCTGGAGATGCGTGTTTAATTTTTTAATAGCGATTTCTATTTCTGTCTGGTTAGGTTCTGGAATATACCGTTATGCTGCATGCATTTCACTTTCTTCACGTGCATTAGTTTTTGGCTATGTGTTAAGCAAATCGTCAAAGAAATCTGTCCATTTATTTAAGATGCTATTTGTATCAGTGAGAACTGTTCCTTTAGGTTTCTTTAATATATAAGTACGAAGTTGATAGCCTTTCTTAAGTTCGTTGGTGCATTTATACATGTCCGGAATGTTTTTGTTTTCACTATTATCTTCAAGTTAATTAATTTTAACTTTCAAAAGTCGCGTTTCTTTGTTCTAAAAGTTTTAGAAGTTTTCTGCCAGATGACAATGAAATTTTATGTAGTTATTTCGTTCGGATTTTGTAGCCAACGCTGTTTTTCCTGTTTTCTCTTCTCTGCTACTTTAGTACATTCCTGGTTGAACCATGGTTTGTTCCTACGTATCTCTGCGTGCCCGAATATTTCTTTTGCTGAAATTTTAATGATATCTCTAATTTCAACTATGTATCTTGAACACTAGTGCACTCCGAACATTATAAAACCGAGAATCTATTCGACACTTCAATCTGGCTCTCCTCTCACCTGACTCTCCTCTATTTTAAAAAATAAAATAAACCTCTCCGTTTTCAGATATTGAATATTTCCTTTATTCAACGATAGTCTCTCCCTTACAATCACAATCAACTCCTCTAAACGACCAAACATCAGTTGTACTAGACTGTTCTTTTCTGTCTACTAAAACATGATCAGTTTGAATATGTATTTTTCCATCTGATGAAGTCCTAGTATATTTATGAATTTCGCGATGTTGGAATTTTGTAATCTTCACGATACGGTTTCTGGGTATTGCACAGTTCACGAGTCTAACGCCGTTGTCACAACCTTCCTTATGCAAATATTTATTCCCTATAATCGGTTTGAAAATACCTTCGCATTGAAACCGCCTAACAGAATTTTCATATGGTATTGCAGGAGATTATCAAATACCCGTTCTATTCTTTCGTAAAAACTGTATTTTTTTATTGCCATTCTTATTTTCTGTTGGGGTATGTGCATTTAAAACAAAAATATTACACCACCGCCCTTAAGAGAAGTAAAAGAAAATCTATCATTAACAAATTCAACCTGTGTAATTGCTGATATTACGTATTCATTTGTGAACGGAAAGCCCTGTTTCTAGTTGGTAATTTTTAATTTGTTCCCCGTAAAAGAACGTAAAATTTCCCGACTTGACTCCTCTATTTCCTTCTCATCTAACTTCCTGATATCCCACTAGGTCCAACCTCTATTTCTAAACTCATTTTTTACAAATTTTAACGCGCCTGTCCTATAGATACTTCTTATATTTCATGTTCCAAATCTCATGTCGATTTTACTTTGCTGAGTTCGTGCCAAGTTATCAGTTCTGATCCGAGGATTCTGCGAACTTATCTGAACAATCCTTTTTTTACAGGATGAGGTTGTTAGCCTTACACCAAATTCTCAAGCTGGATTATCACCTCTTGTCTGTCCGCGACTGCTTACTCAGTATATTCGCAGCTAACCTCTATATCCCAGAGGCCTTCTCCTTGATCCACAGTCTGAGGACGCGCCGTGCCGTGGTGACAGGAAGACCACATTTTACGGAAATTAATACAGCTATATTTCAGAAATACAACAGGTACTGATTATCCGAAGACTGCTTTAAAACACATAGGAACAATCAATATGCTCGAATATATGGATGCATATTAAGACTGTGAAAGCTTCGATGCCCTAAAAATCGTAAATTACAGACTAGTGTCAGTGTAGTATTACATAAATGCATCGTACGTTTGACTATTCGAACTATTCTTGATGTATTACATTGTTTCGTTTTATAGATACATAATTTTATAATATGTTTGTAAGTGATTATACTCTTTACCTGTTCTCTGCCAATAGCAACTGTATGAATTCATAATACAAAACTGAAATACAGAGGAATAAAATTTTAAAAAATAATGTGATATTTCGCAGGGCATCTTATGTAAAGGGCGCCTTGTATTTTTCACAGGTTCTGTACTACCAGTCAATATTTGAATTTATTATACAAAGCTGGTATACAGGATAACTAAAACCACTTATCTATAATGTGATGTTTCGTAGGGCGCCTTATGTAAAGGGCGCACTGTACCTTTCACGAGTTCTTCGCCAACAGTACATGTGCTATACAGAAGAGTGTTCGTCGTTGATGTGGTCTCGGAAGGGCGCCTGATATAAAGGGCACACTGCACCTTTCGCGGGTTCTTTACCAATAAAACTTAAGAATTTATTACTAAAAACTTGTACCTTTATTTATACTGTGATATTTCGGAGGGCGCACCGGGACACGTCCCGGTGTCCCGGTGGGCCAGCACGGGCCTGGTGAACATGCCAACACAAAGACGAAAATGAACCAATTTGGCACGTGTAACACTACAGCTGGAACTCCATACATATGGAAAATAAAACGACATGAGAAATAGGAAGGAACTTCTTAAAGCTCTGATTGTTTACAACTGTGCAGAATGAGTAACAAAATGAAACGCACAAGCAGGGACGTACGCAGGAATTTATTTCGGGAGGGGTCTAAAGCGTTTCGGGAACGTCCAAATACAATTTGAGTCTAAATTATATGAAAATTTCTAAAATTGCCCCCAAAAGTAGACTACATTTACAAAAAATCGTTTTTTTTGGGGGGGGGGTCCGGACCCGTAGGACCCACCCCCTGCGTACGCCTCTGCGCACAAGCATGTCGGCAGGCTGCACAAGAGCAATTGCCAAACGAAGTGGGTGCTCCTCAAAGGAATGAATACAGAGAAAGTAGGCTCCATCGAGCCTCAGGGCTAGAGCGATCGCTTTCGCTCGTGTGGTCGCAGCTTCCAATACTGCTGGGAGCCCAAGGCCTCAGATTCAAGACCCGAGTAGTTATTTTCCTATTTTTCGCACGTAGGACGTTGTCCCAGTAGTAGTGGGACATGCTGGCGTTTGTCCATTAGCTACATGTCGATATCAACACACGTTGGCCACATTTCAATATCGATCATGCGATCCCACTAGTCACATTCATTTAGTTTATCCAGTTTCTTTGTGAGTCCCCTTGCACAATTTCAGCTTGGCCTCACTTGTTGCATCCTTATTCGTATGCAAGCGTGCATTTCTGGTCATTTTTCGTTATGTGTTTCCACATATGTGAATCACCCTGCTTCATGTGTTGTGCTCTACCGACATTCCAGATGTCTTTCTAGAGCATTTGAGTACAAATTCGCTACACTTAATACTCAGAACGTCACTGTTGGCCAGCATCCGTACCTGGCGATTATGCAACCACACACAACGGGCATGAAGGTGTCCGCCATTTTGTATTTGTTCTAGATATCGACATAATACAAACGAATTATTGTTACGTAGTAGAAACCCTATCGATTCATATCCATTTAGACCAATTTTCATTTGGCAGAGTATCCGAGACTTCCTACATTCCTTTGGGGAATCCCTTGCGCGTGCATCGTAGGATTGTCATTTTCCCACGCTTTCGGCACGTTGTAGATCCGAAACTATGTCCGATAGCCGAAAGTTCAAGAGAATTTTTTTTCTTGTCTCAGTGGCATGAGTCACCTCCCAAGAGTTGTAACAGTTATTTTGCAACACCCGATATATATATATATATATATATATATATATATATATATATATATATATATATATATATATATATATATATTAAGCCACTGTATCGATTGCAAAAACAGTTTGTCGGGAACTTTACCATTTCTGTTTAATGGTGATAAAGTTCAAAATCTGAAGTAATCGTAGATTTGACCCATTTCCAGTTTCTGTAGTATTCTTATTAGTCATGATACGCTGTCATCAGACTGTGAATTATTTGCGGAAACCATTTCTCGTTACCTGTTAAAATTCTCGATCTCTGCTGATAAATGAGGCATTGGATGGCAAAATGGCGTAAGTCACTTTTGAGACATTTTGAGATATTGGGACTTTTATTAGAATCGATATAGAAAATTATCGGACAAAAGGTACAAAATTTTGTTGGAATCCTTTATGTTGCTATGGTATGTTGCCAAATCGGAAAGTGCAGAGCGTCAGAATATATTTATACATAGATCCTATATTTTTAATGAAATAGCACATATTTGAGGGGTTGGAAGGAAAAGTGGCGCTGGTAGTTTCTTGATATTGAGATACATATTAAAATAAATACAGAAAATTCTACAAGTATTGTAGATTTTCATCCCTATATAAGTAGACGTTTATCTGCGAAGACTCGTTACGTAGGTATAAGTGCATAAGTTTGTAGAATTACCTGCATTTACTCTTACAAACACGAGTAATATTGACTTACTCTACTTTACCATCCATATTTTTTGTGTATCAGAAAAGTATGTTGACAGAAACAATGCACAGTAGTAAATGAACGTAAAAATAAGTCATAAACAAATTGGCAACGTCAACATAAATAGAAACATGAATAAGGAAGGCATACTGGAACATTGTGCATCACCATTCCTGTCACAGTACACGTCATCATGATCTCAGTGATGGTTACTGTCCTTTGAAGACAAGAAGAAGTGATGATGGATAGGTGGTATAAGTGGCAACAAGTCAATTACTTCCTTTTTCTTTAGCTTGCTGATCACTCGAGGCCCTTTGTAAAGTAATTATTGTCGAATGTTGTCTGACTTATGCCAGTTTGACATGCAGGGTCATCGTGAATTCGAATTTACGACGTTCTTTGTGCAGCCATATCTTGACCTATTTTTAACTTTGAGATACCCAACTTTGCCATGCAACAGGTTATGATTTCAAGTTTACGGAAATGACAATCTCTTTTTGAAAAAAAAATAGTTATGTCACTTTGCCATCCAATGTCTCAAATGTTGAAACCTGTATGGAAATCAGAAGTAATAGTAAACTTGAACCATTCGGTGGAGAGTTCGGGATAGTTATGGTACGTTGCCTTGAGACGCTAAATCGTTTCGGTATAACCGGCCCTTGTTATCTGTTATCATTTTCGCTTTATGGTGATAAATATTGAAACTGGAAATTACTAATTTGAACCATTTCTCGTTTGAATTAAGGGGTTGAGGTAGGAGATGGAGCCTATTGTTAGGACTCAAAATCTGTTAAAAAAGAAAAAAAAAAGCTTCTCGTTATGTTCTGCCGTTTTTCGTCCGATACCTGTCGACAGACAGACGGACAAACAAATGGGCAAAGTCAGTCGATCTATAAGACTTCCAACAACGGTGTATTGCATAGTTTGGAAGTCTATAAACGATAAAGTATTATTTAAAAATATCAAAACAGCGTTTTAGTGAAAATTTAAGCTATTTTCGGCAAATTTAAGAGTTATCCTATGAATCTCAAACTTATTGTGTAAGCTTTGTGCAACCAATACTTCTTTTCTGCACTACGCATAATGGAAAATCGATAAGAAAATCTGTGGCCCATTCTAGTACGTAATTGTAAGAAGCGTAAATAGGCAAAAGAAAGGAACTGGCGAGATATCAGGAAAAAGATATTTACAACTTTTACGTATTTATAAGCGATGATGTGATTTAAAAAAGTAAGCTGATTTAGTAGACACATTGCGCCCAAATAACAATTAATAAGAGCTTACTTACTCATTTGGTACACTGAACATGAATATAAACATGCATCTAAGCGTAGTACACATTGCGTGTATACTATAATTCACTATTCCTGGCATTTGTTAAATTTTTCTTTTCGTCTTAAAGAGTGACTATTAAGTGAAAATCATAGAAAGCATGGGATCTATGAAAATGTTTTCAAAAATAAAAATACAAATCAGAAACAAAATTAGGCTTGATTGAGTGTCTTTTGGCATTTATTCTCTCGAGTGATTTTCGTACTAGTAAGGGGAAATTCAAACATTTGTAGTAAAAAAAAAATGGGCAAAGGACGGGAGAGAGCAAAAGAAGTAATATTTTAACTATTGGTTTAAATCTAGTGTATAGGTAATATTCAAAAAAATATTAGCTTCTGTAATTAGGATTCCGTAATCATATACAGAAACAAGACGAAAAACCCCTCCCGTTGAGCTCAAGGTGATTCGCTACTCTTAGAAAATTTCAGTGAATGGTATAAAGTAGGAGCCTCTTTCAACGGCTTTCAAATGGATGATGAACAGAGTAAAAACTATAAACTAGCAACCATTTTCACACTGGATCGGATCCTGTTCCCTTTCTTTCTTTCTTTCATTTGATTTTCTTTTCTCTTCTTTTCTTTTTCTTGTTTTCACTATTATCCTACTATTATATTCTTTTATAATAGTAGTATACCTGTAAGATTTTTATATTCATAAGAACCTAAACAACATAAAAAGAAAGTAACTTTTGTTAAGTATTTCCTTGAATCTACGTATCTATCAGTAGCGGTTCGTGGTCTGTAGAAGTACCGGTTGCAATGTTGCAATATCAAAGGTATGTAGTTACGCGCAAGTGTTCCCCTCCTCCCAGCATTCTTGAGTCTTATCCAAAAAATATTCAGGAAATATGAAGAGGAAGGTCCTTATAAGCTCCATTTGTATATTTATTGATTAAAGCGTATTCTCTAATATTAATTTAATATATAAGTTATTTCCTTTTCTTCAAACAACCACTATCAATGTACGTTTATACACTATTTATATACAAAAACTTCTACGTTCTTGTTATTGAACAAGAGATAAATCGAATATATAGCATGTGCTGTAAGCCATGAATGATATCGTTAACCCAGAAAGAAGAAAAAAAGCAAGAAAATTGCATATATTCATGCACACAGTTAAACAAAATTATTTAATTAAGTAAACTATGTATTATTTTAGAATGAAAGGTCTTTCTTCGTTCTTTTCGAGCTTCAAATTCTTCTATGACTTCATTAAAATCTGAAATGTTGCTCGCCAAGTTTTTCTGAATAGAAAGCATCGTTACTGGAAATATTTTCCGCTTTATTTTCTTTAAGGTACAGAAACACCTCTCTCCTCCGACAATATGCATTTTGTTAGCATTTCTTTGTATGAATATAAGGAACAAAGAGTTCATTTTCAGTAACTACGTATTTTTGTCTGCTGTTCTATTATAAAGAAGCATGAAATATAAGATTTTTTCCTTCAAAAATGAAAACAAATAATAATAGTTTAACATTCCAGCAATTTAGGCTAAAGACAGATGAATATTGAAAGTGAATAATTTGAGATTAATTTTTTATGCTCTCCGCCGGAAATTGAACACGGGATCATGTGCACGAGCGACACACAGCTAGGAATCAGACCAGTGGTAAGACATTCTCTTCTTCGAGTCTCTATCGCCCCCTTTCCCCCCAGAATAGGATATTTTTTATTTTGAAAATAAAATCTATCACAAGAATTTTTAACTTTGTATTATAAATGTAAAATAAAATCTATTGGCTTCGAACGACTGCCTTCCCCCAAATATTCAGCTTGAATCCGCCCCTGCTTCCACCAGACGCGTATTTACTCTTTGCGAGTTTCTGTTTGGTGACTAAGCGTCTATATCTCACTCAACCTATCAATTGAGTCAAGCGCTGCCAAACGGAGGAGTTCGTAACTACTACAGAAGCTGACTATATAGCCTACCAGTTGCAACGAAATAGCAACTGGAAACGTGTGATACGGGAGGATAGCAGCGATGCAAGAATAAATCCACTTCCTCATGTTAAGAGATAGGAGCTCGCTGCCATATGCTCAATGTTACTGCTTCCAGTGGCAACGCTTGCTGCCACTGGATTTATATATCACTCTCTTTCTTTCAGTTTTTTTTAATTAATTTTTTTAGACATGCATCAATACTGTTTTGCGCTCAAGAGCAAAGGTTTATTTTTTTACGAATACACTACTTTAATACTTAAAAATATCTTTAGTATTAAAGAAATATCCGGTTGCACAACCATGCAACATATAGTACCAGCCGCCACTGGTATCTATTCAAAAGTAGATGCGTAAATACCATCGGAAATAGCTATTTTATACTTGCTCCACTCAGTCCTTCTCATTGATTGCACAAGAGAAAGATCCACTTCGAACTTAGATAAACAGAGAAAGAGAGAAAGTGAGTCACAAATATGTTTCGGTTTCCTACTATGAATGTACGGTAATAGGAAATGTAATTCTGAAACTAGCAGATGACTAATTATTGTATCTAGCTTTTGAATTTTCAGCACGTTATATATCTATATCTATATCTATATGTATATCTATATCTATATCTATCTATCTATCTATAAATATATATATATATATATATATATATATATATATATATATATATATATATATATATATAGAGAGAGAGAGAGAGAGAGAGAGAGAGAGAGAGAGAGATACTCGTACATCGTGACTGCGTTTCAAAGGCCCTATGTTTGTAATTTACATTTATTGTGGCAACCGGGTGCTTCTGGCTGCCGTATAAATAAAAACTTTAAAGAGGATCACGTTGTAGTTTCTGAATTGGTTTGGAAACTAGAAATTCTAGCATATTTGTTTCACTTCCGATTTGAGTAGAGGGACTACTGTCGAGATGAAGTATATACTCTTGAAGCACTTAATGCATTACATAAAACGCCTTCTCGCTATCCATTCTATAACACTCAATGTTATAGCCGGAAGTGATTGATTTATGCCAATTCCAGTCTTAGTAGAAAGGTCCGAGTCAAAATAGAACATATTCTTCGTACACCTAATTGATTACAGAAAACTTCTTGCTATTTAATATCGTTTTAGTCTGTTGTGATCAATACTAAAACTGAAGTAATTAGGTTTTGCTACGTCCGGTTTGATTATGAGTTTAACAGAGAAGACGATATTTATTCCCATAACGCTAAATTGATTCCCAAAACAACTTCTAATGTTACCTATCTAACTCTATTGTTTAATTTGAAGCCTGAAGTCATATTTAATTTCTATCTTATCCGGTTTTACTACGATGTTAAGGATGAAAGTAAAAGTTATCCTTGACATCCTTTATCGATTGCCGAAAACTGCTTCTTACTATCTATTACCGTTTTCGCTCTATAGTGATCAACGTTAAACTAGGAAATGACTCATTTCTACCACTTCCAGTTGACGAATTACCTCTATTAACGAACTCCCTCGAGATAGTCACTCTATTTATTTAATGCAAAAAGAAAAAAACAGAATTAAAAAATTCGCATTCGTCCAAAGTTATCGTGTGAAGTAACGGCCGCACGCACGTACGTACTAATATACGATAGGTTCCATTACACGATCCCAATAAATACTTTATATACCCCCTGCCACACACACATACACACACACACGGACATATGTACACACGGAAGTATTTCTGGTAGTTCCCACATGCTTACACCGGGAGCTAGAAACAGGGAGAGAGAGAGAGAGAGAGAGAGAGGTAACATTATTGTACCTTTATATTCAACGCATCATTACTCACAAGGTCAATTAAAAAAAAATGTTGTAAATGAAACTTTCAAAGATTGGTACCACTGCTGCACCTAACACATGAAATTGTTCCATAATGATTGATTCGTAATATGATATATATGGGTTTCTTAATGGTAATGTAATAAAATGCCTTCAAATTGATCACAAAATAAAAAAGTCAAATTTATTTCTCAAATTTTGTAAAACCGAAGTCGGTGGGCATTATGGGAACATTCTACAATAACAATATATGCAAATAAATATTCATATACTTCACACTTTCCAGTGGTTGCAACAAAGCTTCGGATGATGTTTGGTTTCATAATCATAAAGGGATGTAAATAGGGTGTTAATGAACTATACCGACAAACTGTAAGAGGTGATTCCTCACATCAAAATAAGAGAAAAAAATTCATATGGACCTATGGCAAAAAGTGCATAATTTCTGAGCTAGGGCTGACCAAAATAGTTAAAAAGCCAAATTTCAACACGCCCTATTTCGAATTCCAGGAACATTGGATGGTGGTCTTTACCAACGTAAAGGAAGCCACGCATACACAATTCAAAAGTGCATATTTCGTCAATTTTCAATAGGTATACAGGGTATTACCTACAGTGTGTAATTCTCAGATATGCTCTCAATAGAGTTTTCAGATATACTCTGATTTCAAGGAGGTTTCAAAGCAGGCAGATGGTAATCCTTGACAACAATGACACACATTTTGTGTGTGTGTGTATGTCTGTTCGGAATAATGTGTGATGCAATGTATTTCGTCAAGGTATATTTAAGTTTTCTTCACTTATAAGCGTGCAAGAAAACATTCCAGCATGGGTTTTCTCAAATATCAGAAACCGTGCTCCTGATAATCTGTAACACTTCTGACATCGTGCCAAAGGGTTCTGTGTTCACTGCTATCAAGGCCTATCGTTTGCCTACTTTGGACCAATCATAAAATCAGAGCATATCTCAATATTCGGTTGACGGTATGTTTCGGAATTTCATCCTGTACGGAATACTCTGTACACCCAATGAAAATTAATGAAATATGCATTTTTCGATTTCATATGCGTGACTTCGTTACGCTGAAAAGAACCACCATCCACAGTTTCTGGAATTCGAAATAGGGACTTTTGAAATTTGAATTTTTCGAGATTTTTTTATATCCCCAGCTCTGAAATTATTCACATTTGCCTACAGGTCCATATGAACTTTTTTTCTTATTTTGATGTAAGGAATCACCTCTTACAGTTTCTCGGTATAATTCATTAACACCCTGTATATATATATATCGCCCCCAGAAAGCAAAAAGGTGCTAAGCGCCACTTTCCTTGATTTCCAAATAAGCTCATATCATGACTATCCATTCCATGTTTAATATTGTGCAGAAGAGAGAAAGTGGCAGGAGACAATATGAGAGGTCTGCAGTAAAACTGAATTCTAGAAGAAAGAAAGAATCGGTAGAGTAGACTAACAAGGAGTGCGAAGATACCCACAAATTTGTTTACGCAGTGAATAATATTTTTTTTTTAAAAAAGTGCCTAACTAAATAAATTATTTCATTAAGTTTAGATTCTTGAAATACTAGTACTTTGTACGAATAACACATCTACGAATCAAAATCATACGATTCCATAACAGACAGTAGAGTGAAATACTGATATTAAAATACTAAAAGTGAAATGGAATCTAACGTAGGAACGAGGAGTTTTTTCTAGCGTGAACCATATTTAAAATATGCCATTAAATTTCTTGCTTTACATATTATAAACATAAGAAATCTGAGCATATTCTTTCCTTAAACATACTTTTAAAGTCTTGAATCTCTTTGAAGTCAAGCGAGTAAAGTTCATCCTTCCGGTTCGATTCGCCGTGGAAGCTAATGTATTTTTATTTAGGTTTAGATAACACGGCCCAGAAATGAAGTGTTAAACGAATCTAACCAAACTCGTCAAACATAAGATAATAGTGTCTACATTATTATAGTTGTATTGATGCTACTGAAATGGTCAACTTCCATGTGCCACTTTAACCCGAGAAAACCCACGCTAGTTTTACCCTTTAAAGGCCCAGGGTGTGCCTGTGAGGCTCCCTGCTGCATATACAAGCTACCTGAACTCACCGCGACCATTTGTATTTTTCGTCATTAATAGGAAAGGCTAGTCACTACTTTGCTATGAAATCACTTGTCAATGGTAATAAATAATGAACAGTATCAGATAATTAGATAAGCACATAGGAGCCTCAAAGGCACCCCTTGGGCCTTTACGTCAATAAAAATACCTATTTTTTCTGAAGTAAAATAAGAAAAAGTAAGAACTCAATCAGGGGCCATATTCCAAAGAGATAGGAGAATTCTACAGCGGAAGACACGTGACGAGACATTTATTAAGAATAATTGCATTAAAAATGGACCAGGGTGCCTCTGAGGCACCCCCTTGTGCTTTCTCGGGTTAAAGGTGAAAACACTTGAACAGTAATACTACTTTATTCAACAGTCCCAGGGTAAAGTTATATTTACTGATTTAAACCTTACATCGTCATGAAACATTTATTAGTCTTTAAATATAAAACAAATTACATGACGAATGGTGCCACACACATGTAAATTTACTGATTTCACTTTGCCCAATTCTTGGGAGACTTCCTATGGGGCGGAGGTGGTTTATTTCCGGTTCTGGTAGGGCGGAAACTAGCAATACTATTTCATGTTTCATTTCATAAGGTGTCCGATCTTACTGTAAAACAGTATATTGTGCAGATGAAAGCCATCAAACTGAGAAAGAGAGATCTAGGATGAGGATGCGAAGTAACGAGTGGGTTAACTGTGGCCCTTCTCTAGCATGTGCTTGAGTGAGTACAATCCTTATTGCAAGGCGGACTGTTCTAAACCTGCGACTCGGTTATCTTGTCCTCTTGTCACTATACGGGCTGACTGAAAGTCAAAAAATAACAAACAATACTTCAAATGTTGAAAGTGCCTAATTATAGAGAGATTGTAGAAATAATCCAGGGTGCTATGTGAAATTAGCAACTAGGGCAACCTGAAAGCATAAAAAAGTATAACAGCAATTTACACATATGGTTGGTACCTTGAACATCGTTGTGGTTGTGTATGGGTCCAGAAGAAACTAATTTTAAAACCATAATGTTAGAAAATAAAGTATAAAGCATAATTTAAAATATATAGCACAATTCTTGGAAAATTCTAATGTCAATCCATATGAAGTGGTCCAGAGGTGGTTCCTCGACCATCTCCGAAAATTATAAAACTTTGAGGGTGATGAACTTTGTGTATTAGAAGGTCAATAACACTATTCACGTTGACGTATGTACAAGTGTTCCTGAATGACGACCACCTTTGTTGTCGGTGGAGTGTCATTTTTTGCACTTGCAAGCGTTTACGAAAACTACAGTTGCTAAGGACGTACGTATCAGACGAACTCCAAACAAAATAAAATGTTTAGAGGAGAGACTGAGGTACACGGATAACAGATAATCTTGCTTCTAAATAAATATGCAGGGTTGCAAACCACTACATGAAATTACAAGAAAAGGTACAGAAAATTGCATTTTTAAAGGGGCTGTATTTATAAATGGCATAAACTGAGGGGTTCATAAGTTTTGTGCTGAATACTATTGCATGTAAAGAGTATGTAGAAATATTCATAGCTATGATACTACTGGTATCATAGATTTATGGGATCCGAAAGTTGAAGTTTGCGATTTTGATGCCATGTTCGGAGCGTAATATCTCACAAGTAAACCTTACGTTTGGGTGAATCGAGTTGCTGACTGAGACACATATGAGAAAGTAGTACTAAATGTGGTCAGTATTTCAGTGAAGTTGTAGGTGCGAAGCTCCAGGGGTTTAGGAGATACAGCTACCAGAACATCACATGGAAGTACAGAATAGTATTCATACAGCTGGAGGTAAAAGCTCTGTAAGACCTCTTGTAACGACAAAAGGTGAATAACAAATATATGGGTACATATTAGAACTAGGGGGAAGTCATATAGTAAGGGTATACCTGACGGCGGCCATCTTGAAATGCGCCATTTTGAATTAAGGTTAAGTTTTTAAAATAGGAATAGGGTCATGTGATACATGATTTAAGGCGCAAATTTAATGAGAAGAACAATAGTGATGTTAATTTTGATTTACGCGCAATTGGTAAAAAGTTACAGGGAAATTAAATATTGTTGCAACATATGTATTAGTCCTTTAGCCCACCTTGTAAATTTTATGTTAATGATAATAATTAAATAAAAAGCAGGTGGATAAATATTAGGTCTATGGTAAGAGTTGCCTTGATGGCGGCCATGTTCAAATTCGCCATTTTGAATCAGACAAAAGTTTTAAACAAAACGCATAACATTGACACCTTATTAATAGGAAATTTTACCATAACTCCAACGGTATAACCATTTTTGCTTTATCATTAACCAGCATTTGTTATCGCATAAACAAGTTGCTAATTTAAGGAAAAATGACCAAAGTGGAATTGAGTCATAATTGAATTTGGGCCTTTCTTCCAGAAAAATCCTTAATTAGTACAATCAATACGTAGTTCAGAGAAGAGTGCATGACTTGCACAAATTCTCTGCTCACAGTGAGTACACCTGACAAAGGCAATCGAGTTACACTTGACACATTTGTCGTTAACAATTCCGTCAAAGCGGTAGTCGTAAGGAGCGACCCATTTAATTTTGTGCTGGTTAATGATAAAGCAAAAATGGTTACACCGTTGGAGTTATGGTAAAATTTCCTATTAATAAGGTATCACTGTTATGCGTTTTGTTTAAAACTTTTGTCTGATTCAAAATGGAGGATTTGAACATGGCCGCCATCAAGGCAACTCTTACCATAGACCTAATATTTATCCACCTGCTTTTTATTTAATTATTATCATTAACATAAAATTTACAAGGTGGGCTAAAGGACTAATACATATGCTGCAACAATATTTAATTTCCCTTTAAATTTTTATCAATTGCGCGCAAATCAAAATTAACATCACCATTGTTCTTCTCATTAAATTTGCGCCTTAAATCATGTATCACATGACCCTATTCCTATTTTAAAAACTTAACCTTAATTCAAAATGGCGGATTTCATGATGGCCGCCGTCAGGTATACCCTTACTATATGACTTCCCCCTAGTTCTAATATGTACCCATATATTTGTTATTCACCTTTTGTCGTTACAAGAGGTCTTACAGAGCTTTTACCTCCAGCTGTATGAATACTATTCTGTACTTCCATGTAATGTTCTGGTAGCTGTATCTCCTAAACCCCTGGAGCTTCGCACCTACAACTTCACTGAAATACTGACCACATTTAGTACTACTTTCTCATATGTGTCTCAGTCAGCAACTCGATTCACTCAAACGTAAGGTTTACTTGTCAGGAGAGCAAAGTGCTAAATATTGCTGCTTAGGCCACAAAGTAATTCTGTATGTGAATAAACTATTGCAGAAAAAGTCATGGCTAATATTACATGGAGAAAAAAGTGAGGACATGGTAAAAACGCGAAAAAAGCACACACGTAATGATGATCGTAGCCCGGAAAAGTTTAAATATTTTGATATGTTTCATGCTAAATCTCAAAAATTACGCATGGTTCAGCAATTAGCCCCGCTTTTGGTTGTGTTTAGTCGTGCAAAAGCTTGTGAGTGGCGTTTGTTCCATCTTGAGGAACCAGGTGTTCATTCTTGAATTTGATTGTAGGATCTTCAGAGATTCGATGACTTTAGGCAGGTACTGCTCAGTGTCCACTTAGGTGTGACTGTTTTTTGTATGTCCAAGACGACACGCTTCACAATTTCATCGATTTGAAAAATACGACTATCATTTTCTATTTTACTGATAGGAATTTTCTGACAGCTATAGATGTACCTCATCTTCAAAGACCCGAACTTGGTTCTGAGTCTTGGTCCGCACATAATACATGACAAACAAGTCTCGCCATTTGTCACGATGTTGTTCACATATCGAGATTGCAGCAACTCCCGACACCATGTCACATGTCGTGTCATTACTCTTCAGTCAGACTATGCGGCACCCAGAGAAAACAAAGTTCCTTCACGTGCAAATGATCATGCAAAATCGAACGAATTGCTTTACATTTAGGTCTAAGGTATCCTCAATTTTCTGGTAGGTCACTCGCTTGTATTCGTCAAGCATTTTCCGAATAGCAGTAATGTTTTTCTCCTTAACTGACGTTCGTGGCCTTCCCGTCCTCTCAGCATCATCCAAACTGAATAGTGGATATTTTCTATATCATCACTGTTTCGTAGTGTTAGGAGACAAAATGAATTTTGCTATCTTTGTTACTTTAGTCCTCCCTAAAACGATGTTTATTGCAGTTTGGGAATCACAAAAAAAATTTAGAGTTTAACTTACTAGTACAATCCATTGATTTAAATTACATATGATGTTTCATTGTATGGAAGCACATTGTTCATTCAGCTACTTATACCACTTTTTCCTGTTTGGAAGATCTGGGAACAAGATAACTATCCAGTGTTTTTGAACTGCTAGCAGAATACATGTTTGATTTATGCTTGTGACCGTCAGCATGGCCAAAACGTTACACTTTTGGACATACAGTGTGTATTTTTTGTAACTTTTATTCATCTTGCAAAATCATTATTTTATTCATAGAAAAGAAAAAGTTAGTTTTCTTGCTTGGCACTGAACGCTTTCGAGCTGGTGAGAAACTCTGTTCTTTCTTTACTCACAGGTGTTCCTCAGCCTTTGCCGAGAAATCGTTGTTGCTCAACCGAACTCTTATCTCATTAACAGAGTGCTTTGAAACAGCAAACATTTTTTTCTTTCCCTGTGTGAAGTTACCAACTCATGGTTTTCGCTACTGAGACTGTTTTGTATATATTTTTCATAACGACAATTATTACAGTTTGGAAATCTTTTTAGACACGAAGTTGTTACAGTGTAAACAAGTGCCCGTTCAATGTTCCATTCCCACGCTTTAACGTTTCGTCATCCCTCCTATCGTGCTCATAGCCAGGATGATTAAGCCACACAATTGCCAATGTGCATTCTTTTTCACTGAACTAATCTGTATCGAACTACAAGGTGGAAAATGTATCCAGAAGCATGATCACGGGGATTTCCCCAAGTGTTGGCAAAAGCGAGGAGTTGGTGTCAAATATTAAGGGAGAAAGCTATGAAAATCTTTTGCGGGCGAACTCATTTATATACTATTATGAGGTGATTCCGAAAGTATTCATGAGTACGAAAAGTATTAAGTACTTAGCAAAGATATAATTACAGTAGTCACCTTAAAAGTAAACGCAGTGTTGTTTCAGTAATTACTTTTATAGTGCATCTTTAGAGTTGCAGAACCTTGTCTGAAGTTGGTATTCTCTCCCATTCCCACTCATTGCCCCTACTCCGCAGTGAAAGCCCAACGTCAGTGTGAATAGTGATTCAGTGCAAGTGATTATAAATATAACTAAAGGGCTATATTCTTAGTGTATTCGTCTATCATATCTGTATCTACGTATATTTTGTGACATTAAGTGTTTTATCTTCCTCAATTTTATTCGTTCAGTTGGTGTGCGCAATTTCATTTGTTTAAGCGTTCATGCTATGTGAAGTGAAAATTTTGTGTGTCGTTAATATCTTTTCGTTACTTCTACATACATATGTCTGTCCAATAAATAAGAGATCATCTAACAATAAGGTGATATTCTTTTCTTCGTTTATGTGTGTGCGAATCCTTATGAGTCGTCAGCTTGCTAGTCGCGTATATACAAGCGTGTATGCAAAAGTAAGTATAATCAAACCTAAGTTTCTGAATCATCCAGGCTACTCATGTCAAATCACTCATTTTATTTTACTACCATCAATTGGTGCTTGAACAGGACATGAGCTCTGCCCTGAATTGTTATCAACTGTTTCTTTAGGGAATACTTCGGAAGCAAGTACCCAAGGGAAATGGTAGGTATCATGCTTTTCGCATGCTATGTGATATTTGATATCCACAATTCCCTCATGCGTTTTATTAATGTAATACTTGCATATTTTACACTCCACTTCATGACCATTCCTTCCTCGTTCTATAAGTCACCATTCCACCGAATATTTCTCTTGAAAGGAACACTTCAGCTTGGGCATGACTGAATCACTTTATACACCAGACACAAGCAATGTGAAACAAGAATGTTGATTTAACCCTTCACCGACAAAGAAATTCAATTCACTTCACTTCATTTGCAAAGATACGTATAGTATACCCACTGGGTTGGATGAAATGCTTGATGGTAAAATAGACGATTTAAATGCGATTAGCATGCAACGAAAAGAGTAGTATCGCTATTGTTGACTGAAGTTCCAACAGGGAAGCAGTTCTGCACTGCCGATTGAAGTATAAAATAACTAGTAGTTAAAGTCGATCACCGGAATAACACGTTTTCTATTAAAAGTTATACTCAAAAATTATTCCTTTAAATATGGCCCCTCTTGAATATTTTTAAAATACATTTCTGGCCCTCTGGAATCTAAACAATCCATAGGACGAAAGAATCGATGTGATTCCTTGTTGTTTGTCTAGTAAAAGTAATTGGCTACACAATCTTCCGAAAACCTCCCGTTTTTAGTTGAAACATACTAGTTCTTGAAGGTTGATTTTTTATAATCTGAAGAACGAAAACTGGGACAAACAGGAGTCCCAAAAGTATTTTTCGGGACCGTTAATCTTGGTGTACATCTTTGGTGTAAACGAATAGCTCAACTAACAAGCTCTATTTTGTAATAACCAAACTAGGCACACCTTCCGATACACCCACTATGTTCCGATACACCCACCTTGACCTGAAGTTTTTCCTAATTAGGGTACTGAAGGTATTTATATTTCTCCAAAATACCATCAAATTATTTTACCGCAGCTATTATAATCATTGCGTACCAACAGGAATCAAGGTATTTAGATGAATTTAGATTTTTTTGAATACGGTTCCTGGTACTATGTATGCCTGTTATATTTTTAAAGCTTCTGTTAAAAACTCTTTCATTATGCCAAAAGCAGTTTATAACTCACTATACGGTATTTTAAGGTTAACTACGGTATTTTCTAATCTTGTTGAGACCAATTTGGAAGCTAACTTTACGAACACGGCATGTGTGTAAGCAGTGAAGATGTTCTGTCTCATGTGTGCTAGGCAACAAAAGTCAAACGCTCATGTTAATTTTGTGTTCACACTCTTAAAGTGTAGTGTTTGTGAAACATGAGTGAGTTTTAATTGGAGTCTTGAACGCAGTTGTTACGAGGCGCATTTTCTGTTTCCTTCATCTTTTCTGTTTTCATTCTACTTTATTTAACTTTGATTCTACTTTATTTAACATTGGTCACAACATCGAGCAAAGGCTCCGTCCAAACGCCTGCGAAACGAATGCTTCCACACGTTCTTTTCTATTCCCATTACCTACTTCTACACTAAATGTGGTGCAATATCTCTGAGTAACATCGCGCCTTTCCCTCGTTAGAATGGCTAACAAGACAGAGGACAGCAAAATCCATGATATTATTTATTCATCGTGGTAACTCTTCCGCGTCTAACAATTGAAAGTTCTTGGCCGCAACAACTTGTCCCCCCTCTTTCGAGGGAGGTACAAGAAAACACACATCAACAGCAGCGCCAGAAGGGCACACTTCAAATAGAAAAACTCTATCGCTGAATTCACTTGTGAAAATCTTCTTATACATTGTGCTCTATTTTATTGAATGGATGACAATCAGAATTCAATAATTCAATAGAGTTCAATAATTTAGAAATTCTTATTTAGCATACATGAACTTTGTAACAGAACTTTCGTAGTATTAAGATTTAAATTGGATATTCAACACAGTTATCTTTAACGTAGCCCAGGGGTAAAGGTGCGGGGGAACGCAGGGTGCGCAGTTCCCCCACCTCGAAAATAATGACGGCGTCCCCTCAGTTCCTATAAAATTATAATGAGCGAAGATAGGCAGGGGGAATGGCGAGACGTCATGTCGCTACCTACCGTCCCCCCACCTTTTCAGATCCACTTTTACTCCTCTTAGCCTATGTTAATTTTATGAGTACGTTTTGCCATATTAATGGTAATTTGTAAACGTGTCTTAGAAAATAATAGTTTCGTTTGGTGACAGCCTGGAAATCAATTAGGTTCTTTCTTTTAGTCTATTAGATATTTATGCAGAGTCTTTTGTTAGTATATCAAGAATCAAGTTAATATAGTCGTCTTTGGAAAATACGCTAAGCTTCTATTACTACGCGCAAGTCAGAACATAGGTCAACCTAATGTATGGTATGAGACGGTTTGGTTTAAAATTTAAAATAAGGTAATTAACAACTTCTTTATGTTAAAAAAATTAATTATAACTTTGTAATCACATAACTACACAATTCATGGAATCTGTTGAAACTTATCTAGAAGCTCTAGGGCATAGTGGAACAAAGTTCATGATCTACTGATTTAAACTTATTCATTGCAGCAGCAATGACTTTGGAACTCAAATGTAAAAAGATGAAGGAATGTTAACTGTTTGGCATAACGTTCGAGTACTTAAAAATGAAGGAGAATCAGTGTGCGAACTGAAATTTCTAGGAAGGATGAATTCACCCGTATACGGCCAGCTACCATCACAAACCAATTCTTCGCGTGGTGTACCTGAGTAACTACTACCTTATAATTTGTGGCTGTAATGAAATTGACCGGCAAACATACGCCTTATTCTTCGATTTATGTACGTATAGTGACACATGCACACCATGTGAAGAAGTGGTTTGTTTGGTGTGATAATTTCTCAATGAATATTGAAACCGGAAGTGTTGGTAGACTTCTACGGCATCCGGTTTTGGTACAGAGTAAAGGATATAGATGAAATGTACTCATGTGTGCTTAATCAATAGCACAAAATTGCTTCTCCATATTCATATGTTACCGGTTTTGGTCTATATATTCATGGGACGCTTAATTGATTACAGAAAACAAGTTCTTGCTATCTATGACCGCTTTCACTCTATAGCGATGAATATTAAAGCCGAAAGTGGATAATTTTGTGCCACATGAAACCACTTTTTGCTACCTGTTATGGATTTTAATTCTATGGCGAACAACATTAAAACCGAAAATGGTTTATATTTGAAACTTTCGGTTTTAATCGGGTTCAAACAGAAAATATTTTCTATTCTTAGGACATTAAATCGATTTTTAAATAAAACTTTTATAGTTATCTCTTACCATTTCTAGTCTAATATAGATCAATATTGAAACCAAAAGTTGTAGTAGACTTCTACTGTTTCCGATTTTGGTACAGAGTGAAGGATATAAATGAAATGTACTCGTGTGCTTAATCGATAGTACAAAATTGCTTCTCCATATGCATATCTTACCGTTTTTGGTCTATAGTGTTCAACTTTATAAAACGGTAATTGCTTATTTTTCTTACATGTTTTATTATTGCCTAGGTAATCGAATTCGATTTCTAACTTCTGACACACTACTTACTGAACAAATTTAGTGGTGACCTATCAAGTAATTTTTATGATGTTTTCAGCTTTTGGACAAACGGGTACACGGACAGGGTAAATATATAACGAAGTTTTAGTTAACCAATGTTCTTAAGAAGATTTTTTTCCTGATTGTAATACTTTCTTTTACAAAATGTTTCCTGTTTCTATCTTCCGGAAGATTCAAAAACATTCCAGAGGGCGTGGGAGTTAAACCTGCCAGGGATTAAGTTTTTTCTTCAATGGGTTATACAATTTTGTCATAATGGCATTTACCCGTCAATACGTACGCTGGAAAGAACAATCGTTTTAACTCATTTTAGTAACAATTTAGTAGCATTTATGTTATATTTAAAAAGGACGAAAAGAAAGAAAAAAATAAACATTGCTCAGATTATTTATTTCCTTTATGACTGGGAAATCTTCGTATATAAATGGTAATCAGTTAACGACCTTCTAAAGTATGACTTCTCCTGAAGAAAGAAAGAAGGAAATCAACGCTAAAATCAGAAAGTGTAAACTAAGAAGAACATGTTTTAAATAAATAAATAAAAGCACCCACTGGGATTCGAACAAGGTTCAAAAGTTTTGAATTCCAATAGAAAAAGAAAACTAAACATGCATTTGTCAAGGTACTATTTTGCTCTGAAACTAACATTACATTAAATAATGAAAAAAGATCTCAGTACTTCAAACAACGTGCAAGAAGGTGTGTTGGGAAGGCTTCACTGCTCTAATTTTCTTATGACTTCCCTTCCCTATAACTTCAAGCACGCTATTGCCAAACCCACAATTTTTAAGGGACTTAGAAAAATTAAGACAAACAAATATATTTGGTGGAGGTATACCTTTACAATGCACATAAGATTTACAAAATAACTGTACATTTATAAAGGAACCTTGAAAATGGCAAAAATATAAGAAGAAATAATATAAACAAAAACTATTGATAGAAGTATAATTAGGCTCCATAGCATTCAGGAAACTAGTGTCTAACTATTAAGTAAATAACCCGCTTTCCTTTTGTTATATAGCAAAATACCTGTTTTATCCTCATTGTGACAAAGGAATGACCTCTCTAAGTTCATTTCATATTAATTAGCCTTCAATATTAATATGCTGTTTTCTTTACTTATACAGAAAACATATAATTTCCTACAGAAAAATAAAGCAATTATAATTCAGTCACGAAAGCTATTGCTTAATCATGCATATCTCTATTGATTAGGGAATTGTCCTTCAGTAGATGTTGAAACTCAGCTATCGAAGCGTAGGATTTAGTAGTTTAAATGAGTAAGCATAGCGAGGTACCTGTTCAAACAATCTTTAATTATTATTAGAAACATTGTAATTCCTCTATGATTTGTGAATTTGGTTTGATCTTTTGTTGTGTATGGAGGTCATAAAGTGCGGAATTTGGTATTAGGCTTGCACTATCATACACGATACAATGACTAATTCTCCTATTAGTATTTAGACTTAGGAGCGCAATTCAGGAAGCGTCAGAGCGTGGGTATTGCTACCTCCAAGTTATATACGCAGATATTTATCAATTTAATGTAACACCTGTAGTTGGAACGTGTCAGTTATCTGGTTGGTAATGATAACACGGTGATCGGAGAGCAAGGCTGTTGAGGATGATGTGATAGGACAATCCTTGTACTACTCAGAGAGCAGTAGAATTATCCTATGTAATGACCTAAGCTGACGTTGGTAGTATAAAATGGCTACCCGTCTTATGTCCAAACAGCGGAAATTGTTAATGCTCTGTTACGTAGTGCGAGACTCAAGGACTTGGCAAGTATGTTGCGTGTTTTGCACAAAGTAATTATGGCACACACGACTCAAGGCAAAGCAACATCTGTAAAGAGAAGTAATAGTTGAAAGAATACCCTTCGTGATAGGTCTAATAATGCAGAGTATCTCTCAGAAGCGTCATACGACTGCGATGCAAATGACAGATGAACCTAAACAACACCTCTCAACGACGATCAAATTTCATTGTGACTTATTTACCATTAATTTACTTTGTCGGATTGTATACAGATAATGAATGGACCATAACACATTTGCACGACTGTCATGCATATGCAACCTGGATCGCTGATGATTGAAAGGGTTTCACATGGCCGGATTAGTCATCGTTAACTTTCTATCAAACCCAGGTCGTGTTTATGTGTGAAGAATGTCTATATAAGCTTTTGATACGAAATATCTCCGCCAAACCGTAAAACATTCCGGCAGTTCTGTGATGCCGTGTACCAAAGTGTCCTATTTTTTAGTATGTTCTGCCGTGATGCTTGCCGTTTTGCGTCATTATCTATGACCAAGAAACCAATTTAGGGGAAGATGTGTATCTTGCCTAACAGAGTTGCTTCCGAGCGATTATTCTAGGACAATAACGCGCCTGAAGGACAACTGAACTTGTAGTGGTGCATATGAGGTACATTGAGATAAAGTTGAACATCTCTACTTTCCCTTACACAATCTGAACACAATTGAACATTTTCGAGACACTAATCTGGCACTGATTTCCACCTGTATCTTCTTTTCCTGAATTAAAGAGGGGCGCGGTGGCTCAGTGGTAGAGCGTTCACCTCTGGTGCTTGGGGTCCCTGGTTCGATCCCAGCTCGCGCCGTGTGGACTTTGTGGTGGACAAACACTGTGCTCGTGGGTTTTCTTGGGGTTCTCCCGTTTCCACCCACTTCTTTCATTCTACCATTTCATTCATTTCTCATCATCACCATCTCCTTTAGCCAAACCGGCATAACCGTGGGTCGTAAAACTTAGATTTCATTCCTTTTCTTTTCTTTTCCCGAATTCAGTTATTTACTGAACAGGGAATAATAATATTCCACCTGTAATCATAGTAATATTCCAGTTGTTACCATGATTCTATTTCATGTCTATTTGGGTTGTTCTGAGGGGTGAACTGTGGCCCAAGCCATTTCAAACCAAGCAAGCATTGGTAAATAAGAGGAGGCAACGTGAGGTGTGTGTAACTTCGTTGGGCAAGAGTTGGTTGAATGAAAGAGTCGGTGAAGTGATGCTTATTTGATGCCTTTGTTTCGAACCGGACACAATTGAGGCAGCCGAAGAACTATAGAAGCAAAAGGGGCTCAACATAGAGGAATATCGGGAACCCTGGCAAAGAAATGTTTGAAATTTGATCTAGAGACCACTAAAATGGTCGAAAAACTGTAAAAAAAGAACACGTTTGTTTTCATTTTTATTTCTTTTGGCAACGTTTCCATCCTTTTCAGGACCCGAAAAAATATATGTTGTATCTAAGGATATTACAAAATTTTTAACGAAAAAAATCAGAGACGTGTCTCCCACATTTTTTTACATTTTTTGTAAGTTTCAACACACACACACACACACACACACAAATCAAAACGCACATCTATGTTTTTGAAACAATTCACATTTACACGTATATAGTATCTACAATTTATGAAACTTTCCAAATGTTTCGACCACTCCCCACCAAAATTTAAAAAAAAATAGGCTGTAAGATACCATAATTCGGTAAAGGGATGGGGATAGGGACTCAATTTGTAGACAGCTTCAGGACAGAAGAACACTTCGGATAGAGAGCGACCCAATTTGGATGTAGGATCGATTTTGTTATTTTATATATATCAACATAAGGGTACAAAAGCATCATATCGGAGTTATAGCATCTGAAAATTGATCGGAGCGATAAAAGAGGGATATCATGTCTAGAACAAAATATCAAGACCACGTAAATAAAATATAATGCTTATTTCGTGCCTAGATTATATTATTATGTTAGTGTATGTGTAAAGATAGTAGATCAGCAAGTGAAAACTGGGAATCGTTTTATATCTACAGATATCTAGGCCTATATTAACCACTCTGTACGTTTACCAGCCTTCTACTGATAGTTTGTACCGATTACTCCCAAAATACACATTTGTGCTATCATATTGATTTATATATTTGTTCTGTTTTCGTATAAGGATTCACATGACAATTTGTTTTCATTCTTTTATTTCCCTGTACTAAGCTCAAAATACTAAGTTATCATAAACTGTTCAATCGTTCATCTTTTCAGAATGCGTGCTGTAATCATAAGATGGCTGATGATATTTATCCTATTGCTATTAATACCAAACAAAGGATATGCTTCTCTGTTACTATCGAACGAAAGCAGTTCAAATATACTTGAGACATTGCAAGGAAGAATATATGACATCTGTAAAATACACTTTGCTAAAAGTAATTTTATTGCAGTTTTCGATATCGAGCAAACCATGGTTGAATTTTCAGAAAAAATCTTGTTGAAACTAGAAAGACTATCACTGAAGTCTGTTGTGTTGATTTCAGCTGCTTCAAATAAATCCATGTTACAAGAAAGACTATTTTCACCATCACAAACTTTGGGAAAAGGAGATGCATTTATAATATTTATTAGGAACTCAGATGAATTTCATCAGTACCTGACATATCTACAGAAATGTGCATTATGGGATTCAAGGGGTCATTTTTTAGTTATTGTTTATCAAGACACAACCGAAGATATTAATTTCAAAAGCATATTCAATATATGCTGGAAAGAACTTAAATTGGTGAAACTGCAAATAATAGCTGTGAAACCAAAATGTCAAACCTATTACAAGGTACCAAATTCTAAACGATGTATTTCCTTTGTGGATTATAATCCATTTTGTGAACCTAGGATTAGATATCACACTAGGAATGATTCTGCTTTAAATGTATTGGAGAACCTCAATTTGTTTGAAGATAAAACCAGCAACTTATGTGGCTATCCTATAAGAATATCTTGGATAGATATACCTCCTTGTTTCACCAGAATTAATGATTCTTTAAAAACGTTTGAGGGTAACTTTGCAAAAACGCTTGAAACTCAAAGCAATTTGATGAATTTCACTATAATCGATCATATATTTCGAGAAGATAATACTGGCGGTGAGTATATTCCACATAACAACACATGGAGTGGTGTTGTAGGTGATGTGTTATATGGCCAGGTAGATGTTGGTCCCTCGGATATAACTCAAACTTATGAACGAAATCAAGTCATTGATTTTACGTTTCCTGTTGTAATTGATGATATGGCTTTAGCTGTTCCAGTTGCACCCTATGTTCCTATGTACAAAAATTTAATACAACCATTTAGTAGAGATTTGTGGGGTCTTATTGCAGTTGTTTACATTTTGTACTCAATTTTTATCATAATTCATAAGTTCGTTTATGAAATATTGAGAAGAAACTCTAGAGATAATTTTAATGTGATGGGACTATTTTCGGTGTTACTATCCATTTCTATTTCACGTCCTCCAAAAGTGAATCAATTGAGAATTGTTTTCGTATTATTTACTTTCTTTATTTTGATTATAGATGCTTTATATCGAGGGGTGCTAATAAGTTTTATGACAAGACCACTTCAATTACCTCAATTGAACTCTTTCCAAGAGATTTTTGAGGCAGACTTGCATATTATTAGTCCATCAGGATTCCTCTTTTCATTTCAAAACTCACAAAATCCAATTTTGAGTACGTTTAGTTCTAGAACTGAAATTATTGATTTGCATTCGGAAGCTATGTCTCGTGTATCGTATGATCGAGACTCAGTATACGTGGCAGAAGGAATTATGTTTGCATACTATATGCATATACTGATTGATGACAAGAGTAAACCATTGTTTCACGTCGCTAAACAAAGAATTCACCAAATATTAAATTGTTTCGCAGTCCCTAAAAATTCTCCATATTTGCTTAGATGGAATGCTATTATTCGACAAGCGACAGAAGCTGGTTTAGTAGAAACGTGGTTGAATGACTTCGTTCTGGAATTTACAAATCCATTGATATTGTCTCAGGAGAAAGTTATGGTTCTTACTTTAGGTCATCTGCAAACAGCGTTCTACATTTTGTGTACTGGTCTGATCATCAGTGCTCTGGTATTTTGTTGTGAACTGGTATTAAACTTTGCAAAAATATTTGAGTTCATGATGAGAATTCTCAAAATGTTGAGAGGTTTTCTTAAATATTTGCATGGGACTTATAATGACGGTGAATGCCATGTACAGATTCATACACTAGAAGGAGTGAATGATTCCTGTTAAATTCTAAGGCAATATTTTAAAATATCATAAAGCTATCAAGAAACAAATGTCGAGCAGTATGCACGTTCTTGGTTGGCAAATGACAATTTGTTCCTCCAATTTAAGTTCGCTGATGTACTAAGCATGCCTCTCTTTTATCAGAAGGCAAGTACTGTATGCAGACTACCTTGGTGTCCCACTTAACCTTCTTGGAAAGAGATTATCTCACTTCATATTGAAAATATATAGCAAAATTAAACTTTTGTTTCAAGACTCAATACGTTCGTGTCCTATAATGGGCTGAATACATATATACATCAACCATCATTCATATTATCGTTTTATAAATGAATATTTGTCGTTATTCCCACAGTACTTAAGTGTTTACCTTCGCTCCTAGGGAAAAGACAGTATTGTGTTGATATCATATTGAAAATATATAGAAATATAATAATCGATTTGAATATTTCAAGATATCTAAGGTAATACTCTTAGACACTCTGTTTCGCAACACACCCAACAGAATTGGAACTTTTCGTCACGTTCGCACACCGTAACCAAGAGACAACGATGTTGCCTCTTTGTAAATCAGAGAAGTTGCCCATTTTTCGCTGTTACAGTATTCTCAATTTACCTGCAGACTGATATTCTATTGCTTTCTACGTATTACGAGTTTGCCCTAGAATTTAATCATCAATAATTCATTTAGAATCCAGTCATCTCACGTTTTTCCAACTCAAGACGTTTTGCAATAAATTGATAAGAATCTGTACATTTGAAATTTAGAACACAGAGTATGTGATCGTTTTCAGAGTCTTATTTAATGAGAAATACTACCAGCAACGATAAAACGAAACTGTTGAAAGGAAAGCAAAACATCTTACATTTGTTGTGTGTGTGTCTTCCGGTTCAAAGTAATGGAAGTACTTTGGAAGCTAATGGAGGTACTGGAAGAAACTAATGGAAGAAGTATGGAGTACTGGAAGAAGTTAATGGAAATACTTTGCAAACTAAATCTGTATTTGAGATTCAGAATTGTGTTAGTGTAAAGAAATATGTTTACTTATTTTAGAAGATCCTCATTCCACAATCAACCGTGCAGTTCGTTCCCTCCATCTTTTTACATAACATTTACTTAAATCAAAGATATCTAAGATAATACTCTACCCGATATCAATTTCAGACATGGAAGGATACTGTAAAACATATACATTGCCTCTCAGCGTTACAAACAGATATGATTCTTATGTTTTCAAAACAGTTACTTAAGTGAATTGTATCTACAAAAGCTAACTTGTTTTGACTTCAATTTGTTGTTCCTGAGATTGAGTGGAATTAATACTAATAAGTTCAGATTGTTAAAGATTGTGGTCTGGGTACGTTTGATCTGGATTAGATATATGAAATTGTGTAAAAGTACTTGTGAAAGTGAACTACGGAAACATAGTTATCCAGAAAACAAATCAATCCATACTATTGCTTAAACAACTAAAAAAAAAAAAAAAACTATCAAATGATTTCCCTTTCGAAAATGTCCAAACTTAATGGTACATTGTGAGTAATTTTTGTGTTTATTGTTGAAAAGGCATTTTCAGTGTTTTATTTCTCAACATTGCAAGAGTTGAATACCTTCCTCCACAGGGGAAGAACAATGTTTTAGTAAAATAATTTATAATATAGAACCCAGTTGAATAAATAATGACAAACAACGTCTTCGGTGTTTTACCTTATCAATTCCGGGCCAGATGAAATGCCCATTCTTCGCATTATAAAGGTTTATTCGAAATATTTAAAAATAAAGAATTGAGTAAATTAAAATAGTGACGAGCAACTCCTTTGACAGTATCTCTCCCTGAAATGCAGGTTCTTTGCACAGGGAGAACAGGTTTATTAAATAATGCAGTATTTGTACGCCTTTTCTCCTATTATACGCATTTCAATAAAAGTGTTATTCTTGTTGTGTAGACAATCAATATTGGTTTAAATTATGAAGTGGTATCTAATTTCTAAAAGACTCGTTATAACTTTTCCACCTCTAACCTTAGGATTACTAGGGATGTCTCAGTCCCAAGCTATTTTTTTTTTATCAGACTGCAAGCCATGTACGTGTCAAGTTTGCTAAGTCGTTAAAATAATTCAAGACATTCAGTAGTTATCCTGTTGTAGAAACACAGTCACATCTTGTGTCTTAATTATTTATCAACATTGAAAAATATCAGGGTCCTTTATTTCTTTCTGAAACAAAAAATAAAACATATCAGTTTTACTTCCTACGATAATGCCAGAAACGCTAAAGGAGACGGTGATGATTATAATGAATAAAATGATACAGAGAAAAGAGTAAGAGGAAAAAGAAGATCCATTAGAAATCGCACGCACACCATGTTTGTCCAGCTCAAAGCCAACTCAGCCCGAACTGGGATCCAACTAGGAAAAGCATTAAATGAAGGTTAATACTCTATCACGTTTTTTAAAAAAGAAAATCCGGTTCGTATATTTTACTTATTTCAACTGTTCAGGACGTCGGAGAATAAACACAAAAATAATGGAAACAATTAATATTCCGAAGAATCTTCTACCGATAATCGAGGATGAGACACGTACACTAAAGCTTACAAGTCAACTGGTTAAATTAACATTCCTCAGTAATTCAATTTTTGTAATTCAAGTATTTTACCTAATTTCACTTTTTTACTTTACATGACAGGGACACAAACACACAAACATCGAGAACAGTTAAAATTCCATATTTGGGCTCTCACCGGGAAACCACTAGACCAGCATGGAGAGCTCTGCTATATCACAATAAGTACAGCAAATTTTGACATTAAAATACGATTAAAATCATTACCACAAAGAATATAAAAACTGAAGTTCAAAGTAGCACATGTTTGTTTTGTTTATCATGTACTAGCATCAATTTTCCTCTTCGCTGGGTTACAGTAAGAAAAAAATAGTAATATGTTCCATTAGTCATTCACTATTTAGTATTACTAAATCACTCTTTGATATTGGTCATTTCGATCATATATATATATATATATATATATATATATATATATATATATATATATATATATATATATATATATATATATCCCTCTCCCCCAAGTTTCGGGGCTGTATTTGGTTTTAAACAGCATCAGAAGAGTCACTGTTCAGCGACTCCAAAACTTACACATTCGACACTAACATCGGTGATTTTTCGATCATTTTCAAATATCACTCTCCCTCCTTTAAGTTACACAGTCAAAGTGATATGACAAAAACAATTTCAAATTCGTTGAAAATTTGATCTTAGATCGATCCGGTGGCTTAAGAGTTATTAAGATTTATTTATTTTCATAGATCTCCCTCTCCCATCCTTATCCCGTAAGTTCTAGCGTCAAAGTGAAGTGATAAAAAAAAACATCTCAGGTCCGGACCTCATCTATATTAAAAATTTAATCGAGATTAATCGTTTGGTTCAGGAGTTATTAAGTTTTATTTTTAACTCCTCCTCCCATCCCGCAAGTTCTATCATTAAAATGAATAGATATATAAAATTCCAGACCCAAACCACGTCTATGTTGAAAATTTGATTGAGATCGATGGGGTGGTTCAAGAGCGACAAAGTCACAAACACAGTCACTTTCATTTTTATTTTTACATACATCTCCTCTTCGGCCTTCCCTACATTGCACCGTCAAAGTTAAATGATAAAGATTATCCCAGACTCGAATGTCATCATATGTTGAAAATTTGATGGAGTGGTTCAAGAGTTAAGTTCTGTTTATTTTTGGTCAATTCCGCGTTAAATTAACGTGTCAAGGGAAAATTTGAAGCTTCAGCTTGGCCCACGTAATTATTAAAAACATTGTTAAGAATGCTGAATTTTTTATACATCAACAAGACGTATTTTGCAATATGATTGCCGTTGTTGCGCAGATGGCTCTGCAGGAAGTAAAATATGGCCACTTTCATGTCGCAGAAGGACGTACCTGCAGTGGGATTTTAACACAAAGTTTTTTCCTTCTTATTTCCTGTAAGTAAATGAAGATTGTCCATGGTATTTACTAAGATAATATTTGTGTTTACATCAGTGTTGTTGTTTTCCACACAGTTTAATAATAACAAGAAAATTTTAACATTTGATTTATTGAAGTAAGCTGTATAGTGTGTCACAGAGAAACCATAAGAAATTTATGTATCTATATACACAATTAAAAAAAACTGCAATACTAAATTATCTTCATTTGGACACAAGGTAATCAAAGACCATGCAGAAGTTCCTGAAATAAGATGTATAACTTTAATATATATATATATATATATATATATATATATATATATATATATATATATATATATAAAATGTCGTGTAAGTCACATTTCTTTACCTGTCGTGTAATTCACATTATACAGGTCGTGGAAGTCACATGTTGTTGAAACGTTCCCACTTTGCCAATAGTAGCAAACTGCAGCAAAACGTACAAAATGGACTAATACCTGAATGAATGGGGGACGCGGCAGAAGTCCTAAATGGCAGAAGTCCTAAAAGGCAGAAGTCCTAAACGGCATTAGACCTAAAATGCACAAGTCCTAAAAATTATTTCGCGGCACAAGTCCTAAATGGCAGAAGTTCTAAAAGGCAGAAGTCCTAAAAGGCACATGTCCTAAAAATCATATCGCGGCAGAAGTCCTAAAAGGCAGAAGTTCTAAACGCCAGAAGTCCTCAAAATCATACCGAGGCAGAAGTCCTAAAAGGCAGAAGTCCTAAAGTGCAGAAGTCCTAAACTGCAGAAGTCCTAAACTGCAGAAGTCCTAAAAATCTCTTGTGGCGCTACCATCGCGTCCGTAAGAAGAATACTGTCAATCTGTTAGTCAAAGTTTTAGATATACTGTTTCATATTACAGAGCCTTAGTTCTTACAAGTTATTTGTATAAATACATAGTCTATCGTTCTGAAATAATAAATAAATAAATAAATGAAGCCTATTGTCCTTTCTTATTCTTTCCATGATATATTTCTATGTTGACAAAATTTTATTTTTCTACCAACTGTGATTCCCGGATCTTTCATAATGTCTGTTTTTCTCTATTTCCAAACCATTGACTTCATATTAGTAACATAATATTGTGTTTTAGTTATGTACGTCATAAATTTTGCTTTCCTTGTGTTGTTTTGAAGTAAATTATTTTTACACATATAGTTCTTGTACAGAAGCCTTTCTGTAGCAAATAATTGTCATACTCGTAATTAACTACTCCTGGGATACGGCTGTTTCGGTGTAGGACGTTTTGGTGCAGGGCGTTTCGGTGTACGGATTGCTCGGTGTAAGGACGTTTAGGTGTGAGGCTGGTTCGGTGTAAAAGTTCTAATGTTTACACCGAAACGTCCACTCTTCAAAATGAAAATTATTCGTTAGGGAGAAATAAATTCACGAAGTAGAATATATAAATTAATAAATAAAATAAAAATTAAATGTTTCTGTAATTGGCAAGGGTTACTTATTTATAGTGAGTCCCCTCGCTTCACTCTATGTCAGAACTTCTTATATCCTCAAATGTTATAATTATTAATTTATTGTGAAAACGTTTTACGGTAATGATATATAGTAAAGAAGTGTGTGATGCATAAACATTGTGTACACCACACACACCTTATTACGGCAATAACTGTGCACAAATCGCAAAATGCTGCACAATCTTTGAAAGAAAATTTTCAAACACAGGTGTTTTTTCTTCCAATAACCGCTTTTATATCATGCATACCCAATAAGATTAGCAAATCTGGGAAAAGAAAACTGATTATGAATCAGTGATGAGATCTTAATTATATTATTACGGAGATGTAAATTCATGTTATAGTTGTAGAGAAGGACAGTGTCAGAAAAATGTCTCAAGAAAATTTTTAACGGCCTAAAGAACACAACAAGAGGCTGAATCCTACCAGTTGTTCCTGCAGAAATTGTTTCTATTATGAGTTACTCTTTTGTTCTTAAAATAGGTCAAAGTTGAATTGTGACCACTCCACGAAACTAATAACAAAATGGACTTTGCATTAGACGCTTGAAGAAAAATCTCTTGGAACCATGATCTCACAAGACTTGATGTTAATTTTTCCGGATTTGATGCTTTTACAAGAATATCTTCAAATTTAAAGAGGTTGTGTTGGACTATAAGACCAAATGTTCCATTGTTTTCCTACAAAACAATTAAAAGTGGTGATAACAAAACACTATTTGCAGAAATTAAAGGCTGTATGAATAGTCATAGAATTTACTGACTGTACCACCCTTTCTACTGTTTGTGTCCCTGTAAACACTAGAGTACGTCCCGTCTGCATTTAAAAATTAATCCTATTGATAAGAGTTATAAATATTTAATTTTCCAATATGTGTTGCTTCACATTTGCGACAAATGCATTGGCATTGGCTTCTAACTTTTTGGCTATAGATTTAATCAAACGTCCTGTTAAAATAAGTACAAAAAGGGGTTAAAATCAGTCTGCACCTTCTCTCAGTAGCCCCTGCCAATTATAATTGATCTTGGCTAACTGCAGAACATTTCAAACCAGAAGACTATTTGTAATTGTAATAATCATATTGGCTCCGCCGATTTGAATTTTGTAATTTCAACGTCAGGTTCTGAATCACCTGTCCTAAAACCTCCTTGACAGTAAGCGTATCATTTAACCTTCTATTTTAATGATTACTTTCTGTTTATGCTTGGAGGCCACCTCTAACGTTCAAAAAGTGGTTTCTACCCTTAAACCCGCACCATTGCCAAAAATAAACTTAAAAAAAAAGTGACGATTATTTTTTGATATTCTACAAGTATGCAAAGTTTCATTCAAATCAGTAAATTACACTTCCGTAAGTCTCCTTGTTAGTATTGTTCAAATGGAAAAAATAAGTTAATTGGCGGATATGAAGTCAGAACAAAGAAAAAATACGCCGATGTTACGAAGAGAGTGAACAACGTTTGTGAAAATTACAAATCTGACGATGTGATTACAGTCTTAAAAGGAATTGTGTACAATTTTAGATTCTTGTTGAGATAAGTTGATTCTGAATTTAACGCCCCGTTCAGCAGTGAGGCTATATGAGACGTCCACATACTGATTAACGTGGAATCCGAACCACATGAGCTCTCACCGGAAATCGAACCCGGGTCTCCCACGCCAAAAATTCCTTTGAGGTATTATTCAATTTGTATATATTATTACTGTGTCTCAGGAACTTTGTACAATATATTTATTTCAATTTAGAAATAATGCTGAATATTTTGCAGTAAATTTGATTATTATTCTATAAAACTCGCCTATGGACATCTCTGAATAGAAATTATTGTTGTGAATGGATTGGTGTCGTATTATCATCCTGTCTCAATAACAATGAGACTAAATAACAATGTTAATCAGTTTACACTATTCCAGAGTGGCTACACTATGACACTTCATGCCTGTTCATTACAAGCATATGATTAATGCAATCAAATATTAGGCTATACACCGAAACGTCCTTTACAGCAATTGTCCTTACACCGAACCGTCCTTACACCGTAGCGTCCGTACACCGAAACATCCGTACACCGAAACGTCCTACACCGAAACATCCTACAGCCAAACATCCTACACCGAAACGTCCTACATCGAAACATCCTAAACCCTTACTCGTTATCATTATTAATAATAATTTTAGTGTTACTAACATAGTTGTTACCGTTGGAATTAAATACGTTCATATTGGTATTGTGGCAACTACTTAGTACTGAAATGCTCTATCGAATATTTAAGTCTGTAGTTTGTAGCAGGGTGGCCATAGAAGTTAATGGCTTATAGCCCATAGTGCGTCACTGAAATTTTAGAGGATCTTTGAAAAGCAACTTAATTGAAATTAATGAGAAATATATATTTAAAATACATTTATTTAATACAAGAACATTACGTTTAATCAATTCCGCAACCATGGTTGAGGAAGGGATGTATTAAAGTACGAACCATTGAAATAGTGCAGAAGCAATAGCTGAGTTTTTTATAAACATATATATAAATGAAAGTATACTAGAATGTAACTAACTAGACTAGAAATGAAAGAATGTAACTATATATATATATATATATATAAATGAAAGTAACTATATTTGTAACTTAACAACACTTGAACCACCAGACTGATCTCGACAAAAACTTTCAACATAGATGAGGTTCGGGCCTGAGATGGTTTTATCATTACACTTTGAAGGTGCAACTTGGAGGAAGGAAGTGCGGATATATAGTATTAAAAATTATCGATCTTAGTGTCGAACCCATAGTTTTCGGGGTTGCTGAGATGAACACTGACATCTCCGATGAAGCTTAAATTCTAATTCAGCACTGCAACTTGGGGGAAGGAGAGGAAGATGTATAAAATGATCGAAAATGACCGCTATAAGTGTCGAATCCATAGTTTTTGCGGTCGCTGAGATGAACAGTTACACTTTCGATGCCGTTTAAATTCAAATTTACTCCCGCAAATTGAGGGAGGTATATAAAAATGATGAAAAATAATCCATATTAGTGTGAATCCATAGTTTTCGAGGTTGCTGAGGTGAACAGTGACACTTTCGATGCTGTTTAAAAAAATTTAATTTGTCCGCGCTAGTTGAGGGAGGGGGAGGTATATTAAAATGTTGGAAAATAATCGATATTAGTGTGAATCCATAGTTTTCAGGGCCACTGAGATGAACAGTAACATTTCCGATGCAGTTTAAATCCAAATTCAACGCCGAAACTTTAGGGAGGGGAAAGGGGGTGATATATAAAAAAAATGATCGAAAATGACTCATATTAGTGTTGACAGTGACAGTAACAGTGACATGAGCAGTGACACTTCTAATGCTGTTTAAACCCAAATTAAGCGCCGTGACCTGGGGACAGAGGAGAGGGGTATATATATATATATATATCTATCTATCTATCTATATATATATATATATATATATATATATATATATATATATATATATATATATATATATATGTGTGTGTGTGTGTGTGTGTGTGTGTGACCGATATTATAGTCGAATACATCGTTTTTGGGGTTGCTTTGATGAACAGTAACACTTCCGATGCACTTTAAATCCAAATGCATCCCCGCAACTTGGAGGCGGATATATATATGATCCAAAATGATCGACACTAGTGTTGAATTCATGGTTTTTGGGGTCCTGAGATGAACAGTGACACTTCCGATGACATTTAAATCCAAATTCATCACCGCAACTTGTCGGGGGAGAAGATGTGGGTATATAAAAATGGTCGAAAATTGTCGATATCAGTGTCGAATCCATACTTTTCTGGGTGGCTGAGATGAACAGTGACACTTCCGATGCCGTTTAAATCCAAATTCAGCCCCCATTATTACTCCTAAAGGGAGAGGACGACATGTAATAGTAAGTGAAAATGACTGATACTAGTGTCAAACTCATAGTTTTGGGGTCCCTAAGTTCACTGGTGACAGTTTTGATGCTCCTTATACCGAAAATGAAATTATTCTCCCCGTATGAAGAATGGGTATTCTGCTAGTCTTTAAGAATAACGAACGGAAGTTTCACATGTTAAATTCTTTAATATATTTGTCGCTGCTCAAATTTACGCACTTATGCGGTGTATGTGTATATTTGTAAAGAAAATCCTTTCTCTTTTTCAGTTCTTCGTAAAGTATACAAATAATAAAGAGGTATTTTTTATCAGAAAACTAAAAAGTAAAATTAAAAGATGTTGCTTTCACTATTTTTCCTGCTAGCGAAATACGTTGTATGTATAGATGCTGCAGACACGATACAGCAAATAAGATTAGCATCAGGCGAATAAATATTTTTTAAATTACATTATCTGGGTTTTGCCAATATTTCCGAACAAAAGATTTTTTTCTAATGGGTTCAAAATTTATAAAAATTTACACAGCACAAGGAAGATACGTGTATCCATAAAATAGATATTTGATTTTAACATACTGGTATTAACTAAAATGATTTTGACCCTGTTATTTTAACACTTCCCTGCCATGAAACGGTAACTTTATAAGATTACTTAAGATAATTTAAATGCGTCTATATTATTTAATCTAACTTCGATTATATTTCAGAATTTTTTGTAGCCATAACTCCATTCTATCACGGTGCTAACTTTAAAGGAATGGTGTAAATATATTTACTGTCATTAAATTTCCCTATTCTAATACAAGAAACATAACTACTCAATGATCTTAACTGTAAAGCAGTAAATATAAAATAGTGTTGTTTTCATTTTAAAAGCATAATGTGTGAAACATTCGAATATTTCAATTTTCCCCAATCTTTTCGTTTTTTTCAGGTTCGGGAAAAACGGTAAAAAACTGTTTTTTTACCCAAAATTTTCTTTTTGTTTTTTCTAGACCTTTGCAACACTAGTCGCACATATTGTGAACATTCATCAGACACGAAGACACATGATTCATCACTGAAACTCCTATTCTCCAATCATCAGCAGTCTAATGTTCTTTGCCACGTGCCCATTCGAGGCGCTTCTTTGTAATGATTGGAGTAGTTTTTGCTTTCTTTCTTGGCCTGAGTGCTTTTATTCCCTTAACACAAAGAACCCTTCGAACACTTTCAGTCGAAATGTCTACACCATACTCATCCATTTTAATGTTTAAATCTCTAGATGTTTCTGTTTCTCAGAGCCAATCTTTTTTAGTTTTTTGATACCTCTTAGCAATAGCTTTGGATCTCACCCACTGTTCCAAAGCCTATTTTGCTTTGGAACAAAATATATATTATTTTAAACTCTGTTAAACTAACTTTTGTAACACACAGAGTTTGACCCTGGTTTAGCAGATACGCAGTAGTGACCAACAGATTCCCTTTTGTTGTATGTATATCTTATGTAAATAAACAATCATCATCATTATGTATTTTCTCTCTTATTCCATTTTGCAATTGTTAAATAAGATTAACAAAAGTTTGTAAGAACTAATAGCGTTATATTAACAAAAGTTCACCAAGTAGTTTATAAAATAATTTCGTCCTTATTTGTAATGGAATTGCAAGGGCTTATCGCCCATCCTTCTTAGGAAGAAGAAGCATATACAGTTTATTGCATTGCAGATAGCATACCCTACAGGAAAATTAAATTATAGGTCACACTCTATCACTGCACTACCACACCAAACTAGTAATATTCCAAGACAAGAACCATTGTCTTGTTCTACAAATAACACTAGACTAGCAAGTGATAACACAATACGTGTACAGAAACCAACACATAGTCATTCAGGGAGTAGCCAGCAAGTTATTCTAGAGGGCCTTGATTTTTACAAACTAGAAACAAATCCAAAGTTTCTTTCAAGATTATGAAAGAATTAATAACGCATAGATACACACGTATTTCAGAAGTGCATATTATTATTATTATTATTATTATTATTATTATTATTATTATTATTATTATTATTATTATTATTATTATTATTATTATTATTATATTATTATTATTATTATTATTATTATTATTATTAGTAGTAGTAGTAGTAGTAGTAGTATAGTAATAGTAGTAGTAATAGAAGTAGTAGTAGTATATTTCATATATGCTACATTTCTGAGACTTGAGTCTTGAGATTACGTGAAGTTAAAATCAAAGGTTATGTTACGGATGGCAAATGATGGCTTAACACCAAAAACACATTCCTGGCCGTTATCGGGGGTTAGTCTGTTTTATGTTCACTAAACGTGTTTAATAATTACAGCAAATGAAGGATGTTTATAATAGAATGTGAAAGAATACAGTTTTAAAAGAATTAAACTACGTCAACATGTTAAAATAATTAAAAGAACCGAATTAATCAGCCACTTTGTATTCTCGTTTGCTTAACTGGATGAACCGAGGCCTAAAGGAAAAAGAGTTTTCTGCCCAAATCTTATAAGCAGTGGGATATTTTAATATTATAGAAATTGACCCTCTTTCCCCTTAGATGTGTAATTTTCAAGATGCTGAAACATATGGTATTTTATTACTTTTAGTTAAAAGTTCAAATACCGAGTTTCACGCATCTAGCTTAAACAAATCCTTCCTTAATTTATTTACATATTTTCTGAGTAAGTAATGGGGAATTCGAACATAAAAAAGTGCTCCCTTTGCTCTTTCCTTTTTATGTGTTCAATTTTCAGTTTTTTTTTTTAACAGGAAAGTTTATATGCCAAGTTTCATTTTACTAGCTTCAGAAACTTGCGAGATACACTACCCTTTAAAAAAATCTTGCCCCACCCTTTTTACGATACTTATTTCCAAAAATTCTTTCTTATGCCCTGCTTTCATAAAAAAATTATATTTTATAATTAAAATTTAACGACTCTACTTGTAGTAGTATGCCCAAAAAATCACTCATCTTTACTCTTTTATATAAGAGTACAGATGATAAATACGGTCAAACAAATGGATTTCCATGAACAGTTTCCGATTTCTTATAACTACCTGATTCGTACATTTCCCACAAGCTGTGATTTTAAATTTACGCTCTGTCAAGGTTCAGGTTTCAAAAAGGAACTAACTGGAAATATAATAATATTATGTATTTGTGTACATGTGTAATATGTATAAATTTATTGTCTTATTGAAGCTTTCGTAATCTGGAAATAAACTTTTGATTTGCTTTTAATATATAAAAATCATGCTCCCCTAGAAAATTTGCAGGCTACACCCCTAAATGACTATGTAGTAATTTCTGCAAAAATGGCACAGGACCTAAAATTTAGGTCTAGTGCCTATATTTTTAGGACTTGTGCCGTTTAAGACTTATGAATGTCACCCACTGTATTGCATAATAAATGTTCTTTGCTCAATTTTAAATTTACTGCGTTCTTTATGTATACAGTTGGTATTTAATGTTCATTCGTGAAATGTCTAGTGTACATTTGTCCTAATTAAGTAAACTTCGATGGATTTTTGTCCTACTCTTAATAAAATACGATCCGCACAGTATATATTGCAATTCTGAATGTTTGATTGGTTTCAAAAGTCTGGTAAAATATGCTTTTTAAACATTTTTTATTATTTATTTATTTATTTTTGTTTTAGGAATTTGTCTTGGGATTCTCGTATCTCCATTCGAAAGAAACGGAATTTCTTAACTAATTATGTAATTCATTCTTAGAATGAAATAGGTTGTATTATGTAATTCGTGTATAAGTGCAGAACAGATAGTGATAGAAATAATCTTAGTAGTACAAATATAGCTGTTACTGTTGGAATTAGATACGTTCGTAACATTATTGCCAACTAGTTGCTGCATCGTCCCAATTTCGTGTGGTGGTGGCGAATTTCAGAACTAAAGCAAGTGAATGAAAAAGGCACAAGTCCTAAATGGCAGAAGTCCTAAAAGGCAGAAGTCCTAAAAGGCACAAGTCCTAAAAATCATATCGCGGCAGAAGTCCTAAACGGCAGAAGTCCTAAAAGGCAGAAGTCCTAAAAGGCAGAAGTCCTAAAAATCATACCGAGGCAGAAGTCCTAAAGTGCAGAAGTCCTAAAGTGCAGAAGTCCTAAACTGCAGAAGTCCTAAAGTGCAGAAGTCCTAAAGTGCTTAATTACGCTGAAAATCCGCAATATATTGTTGTTAACCTCTACGCCAACTCAAAAGCAATTATTGCTGTCCTTTGCTGAGACTTACGATTGAAACCGAAAATATAATATAGATTATGCTAATATTTAGTAGCAACCAAATAGTGGAAGAGTGTCTTCTAAAATGAGAAAAAAAAATGAAAATCCTTTAATGAGCAAAACATGTTATAATATTTCGGACACGAAGCAGGATTTTATGGTGTAAATAATGGTTTCAGTGTGTCACATTCCTGTACGGTGTTACACAGACACAAGCAGTAGACAACTATGTAGAAAAAACATTATTAGATCAAATTAAATTAAAGTCCCGACCAAAGAATAAAACAGTTAACCATATAATGACATTCATGAGTCAAGTAGCCATTTCAATTAAGGGAACAGTGGAATTACATTTTTTCATAAATAATAGAAAATATACCGATTGGTTTCTTGTGATAAACTCATCTGACAGTTCTCAGTTAATTGAATGACAGTTTTTAAAAGAACACGATGCGCGTATACTTTATAAGGAGAAGGAACTATATTTGAGTGAAAAAGGTATTTCGGTGCAATTTAATTTGGAAGAAGAAATATGTCTAAGACAGAAAACTGCTGGCCTTGGAATTCGTGTTCCAGGATTGTCGGCTCATCAGCTAGTTCAACATGCGTGCTAGGCATTGCTGAAAGAGGATAAACAACGTTGGACATATGGCTAGTCAACAATCTAACCTTCAGAGAAGGTAAGGTGGCAAAGGAGAGCGTAACAAGGAGGCTACCAATTCTGAACCTGCTTTAGGACAGCAAATGTTTAATTCTGTTTATAATACTGTATGTGACAATGACCTGAAGAATGTCGCAAGTCAGTCACAGGGTAATACTGATGACATTAACAAATATTTATGATGATAGTTTAGGTGATTATGTAAAAGAAATAAGATCAAAATATTCCGACGTAATATTTGTTATACGTTCCGACGTATTGTTACTAACAAAGATAACAATAAAAGATGATTAGCCAATTTTTCGTCGCTGAACAAAAAGTAGTTATGCAGGTGTATCCGGCTCCAAACTGTGAAAGTATTATAGGGAATATAGGTAAACACAAAATCTCTTCTGTCCTGGATGGGAAGTCCGGCTTCTATCATTGTTTATTGGATGAAAAGTAGAAACTATACACAGCTTTTGCTATACTAAATAGATTGTTAGCCTTTCGAAGGGTGCATACGTATCTCTATGTTTCACTATTTGTGTTAGCTAACTTCTTTAATAGTATTTTAAGGATTTACTAGGTGATCAGTTACACATTCTACGGGATGATATCATAATTCACAGTATCGATATAGAATCTCATAAAAGACCTTTGGAAATATTTCTCAAAAGATGTAGAGAATGGGGAATAGCAATGTCTTCCAAGAAAAGTAAAATATGTAAGAAAAAGATTAAGTTTATGAAATATGCATTTTATGATGGAAATATGCCCATTGGTGAAAATCGAGTAAGAGTACTTAGAAATTTCCCGGCTCCTAAAAATAGAAGAGGTTCACATAAGCTAATTGTATTTTTAAGCTGTAATCTTTGTTATTTATCAAATTATTCAGAATTAGTAGGACCGTTGCATAAATGACGATCAGAGAAAACACCATTCATGTGGGAGAGGAGGAGAACCAAATTTTACAGAAAATTAAAGAAGAGATAGAAAATCATGTAGTTAAGCCACCAGAGTAACATGATAAAAGGTAAGTTAGCCAAATCTTTTCGTTGGAGGTCGCACACTCTCCATACATTCTAGTGTTTAATCTTTGGGGATAGCGAGAGAGAAAGTATCGAGTAAATCGAAGAATTCACTAAGAGAAACCTACGTGATGTAATTATTCTCTCCAGGTGACTGCTGATAATGCAAGATCAAACAGTACAGAAACCGTATTTACCCCTTTTCATGAACCATACGATTCATGCGTTCATGAAAATCGTGTTCTGTCACATATATAGCCATATTTGACTTCTCTCGTCATATAGGGTGGTAAGTCTTTCTTTAGACTATTTATAGCATTTGTGGGTGCAGCAATTTCTTGTAAAGTTTCTATCATAGTTCTAGAACTGTTCATGACGTTAGTAGTGTGATCTTTCGGCTGAAGAAAATGAATCAAGTAGTTTGCACTTGCCTCGTGCTTTGATTGTACACGATAGCCTTCACTACTTCGCATTGATTAAACATCAGAGGATGGGATCTCCAATACGATTTGGCTAATTTGAGATTCGCCACCTTCTTTGGTTATTCTCTGGTGGCTAAATGGAGGTTAATGAAAACCAACATTGTATATGAAGATGAAGATTGACTTGCTGTATGTTACATCGATATCAATCCATTTCATCATCTGTAGATAACGCAGTCAAAGAGAAGAGCCTATTATTCATTACTACCTCAAATTAACTCAGCAAGGTCAGTTTGATTTGGGCAGGAATTTTTCAGGTGCGGTTAAGTGATGTTTCTGATTTTTTTAAACCATATACAAATGCTTTGATTCTTGTGAACATTATAATTGTCAGATTAGAAGATGGAGGTATTCACTATACCCTCTTTTAATAATGTGGTTGATGTTAACATTCATCTTTCTAATTAAGCCAAAGATATGACACGTAAGATATCTGAAGACGACATTAGAAGTTCTTGAAGTATTATACTTGCAATTTTTGTGTGTGTCCCAGTATAAAATTCCTTCCTTTTTGCTTTTTTTGCATCACTCTGAGCCAAAAAAAGAAGAAATTGAATTTGACAGGCAAGTACTAGATACTTTCAGAACTAGCCGAGAAATCATAGCACGGAGGCAGAATTAGGCAAAGCTACTGTAAAAGTTGGTAAAAATTTTGCCTTCCTGAAGGGTTGATTTCCAGTCGGCAAAGGACCACTTTTCGACGGTGGCAAGAGGTCGGATGCCGCCTGTGGGAGAATTGGGAAGCCGACATCGAAAAGAGGTCCTTTCGAGCAGTCGGCAAACAGCCGGAAAATCGCATGAAATGCGTCGGCGCAGCCGCTGGAAAATAGCCTTTCCGAGCAGTTGGCAAACAGCAGAAAAGGTGCCTAGCAATGCAAAGGAAAATCATGGCGGATTCCCACCAGTAATGTTCCACTCGGTACATACAGTACATTTCTAGAATTCTCAGTACGATTAGTGTTGAATGGAGTTGATTTTAGTTTACCGTCCTTTTCAGCAGCGAGGCTATATGAGACGTGCACCTACTGGTTAACGTGGAATCCGAACCACATAAGCACCCGCCGCGAATCGAACGCCAAAATCAATACGACTAGTGCTAGGTGCCATATAGAGGGAAAGTATATGAGAATGACTTACAAATGCTTGAAAGCGACTTAAAAGTAACAAGTAAGCAGCTAATAATGCCCGTTAAGAATAATTCAATTAAGACGTCTGTGGGCCCAATGTAAAAAAAACTTATAACAGTCAGCACATTTCCCCCCTGAAAGCAAACTTTTTTACTATCGGGACCACTAGGAACAACACTGGTCTATGCATTCAAAATTTGCTCGTCGCAAACGCTTTCTTCGGAGAAAAAAAAGCAGCAGCAATCCGTCGGAATACGGATTTTTCAAGCTGTCGCTTTCCAATCAACTATTTGAAAAATGATTTTAAACGCCATTTTTAATTTTTAGTGGCGAGCATGGCCAAAAATCGACGACTATAAACAAAAGAATAGTCATGATTTAATTTATCAGATTTAGTGTTCCACTAATTGCTTGTGAAAGAAAATCTTTGTAGTCGGCACGCCACCAGCGTTCCCCATTGACAATCCGCTGGCAAGTCGAGAACAGGCTTACAACGGCCAAGAGCGGCCAAACAGCAGGCCTCGGATCAACAGCGGCCCGCCAACGACTTTACACTTTTTTCCGCCGTTGGCCGGCTTAGCGATAACGTGTCTGCTGCCGGCAAAATATCGCACGCGGGTTGGTCAGCGATTTGTGTTTTTTACGACCACAAATCCGTACCCAGGCAGCCGAATGAATAAATGCCTGACTTTTAAGGACCAGGTTTCGGAGAAACCAAATAATGTACCGCTAAATATTACCCTTTTTTCCGTCATCAGACTGAAAAAATTGCTTTGTAGGAACAGTAGTGTGCATGAGACAGTTATCGCTCACATAACTGTGTGCCACGATATGGGTTGCTGTGTGTCACGAGTCGGTTAACTGCTTTCGTTAATGCGAATTCCACAAATGTCTGCTTAACGAAAGCAGTTAGCCGATTCCTGATAACTCTATCTCATGCACACTACTATTCCTACAAAGCAATTTTTCGAATGTTTTTCAGTTTGATTACAGAATAATGATAAAATTAGCGGTAGTTTAATTTGGTTTATGAGACCCCTTAACAAACAGCAACACATGTGTTACGGTAACTATAGTCATTGGAAGAAACCAGTGAAGGGACACAATATAAAGAATTAAATCAATCTCTGTTGCTCTGAGACCGTATTAAGATCCCAAGAACAATTGATGAAGCACAAGATGCCTTAAAGAATTTAAAAAAATAATAACTGGACTACCTTACTGAACATTAAGTTGAGAAGCAAAATAAATAAAATAAATTTCATGAACTTTATCTAAATCACCAAGTAAGAAAATACAGAACTGTTTGTTTCTTTACATAACCAAACTTGTGCATTTATTGTTATTTGATGCAAAATGTTTCTGCAAAATTGTACTAAAAAGTTGGGAAAAGCATTATTTTTTAAAGATATTTTCGTAATTGTTAACTTTATAATCTCGCCAGAGAACATTTACCACTGTTCACGCGCTCTAGCGTATAAATTGAAGTAACGAAAAATGTGGCGAAAAGTGATTTTCTAAATTTTTTAAAGTACAAGGGTTCCGCTCCCCATGCAAAATGAGATTTAAATAATAAATTAATGAAGTAAAAGCTATAAATAAAAATATTGTAATAAAAGGTATGTGGTGGCGGAGTGATTCAAACCGGGCCTACCACTCACCGCGCTGACGTTTTTTCCCTGGAGTACGGATTTCTGCTAGGAAATAGTGTTCTTTTGATTGTATTATAGAGGTACAGCCTGTATACCGCCTCGCTTTATTAAGTATTTTTGCCATAAGACTTTGCGGGTCACCTTTTCACTCAAAAAAAAAAAAAAAAAAAAAAAAAAAAAAAAAAAAAACGAGCACGGTGTTTGTGCTTGTTAACACTTTCTTAACTTTTACTATTCCCATTACTTGACTTTCACTCATTCTTCCTCGCAAACAGAACAAATTTTTCAATTTATCCGGTACATTTCCTAAAATTGGTCCTGCGATATAGCATTTAACCCAAATTTAGTAAATTGAGTCGTAGTCTTACCCACTTATTGTTATTGCATGTCTTGTTCGGACATAGCTGAGAGCGATTATGCAATAGTAACCCAACGTCTGTCCCGTCTGTCGCGTTGGAACGAGGGGAACGCGTCCCCAATATTTTGAAATACAAAATATTCAATATTTTATTCTAATTTAATTTAAATACTAACGACAGAATATCGTATAAATAATAACTATATTTGTGTGCAATATAATATTCAGGCTGTGAAACGATTGTAATCGAGTTCTTGATACACCTTAGGGGCCCGTGAAAGTAAGCAGAAATGTAAAAATTGGAATGTAAGTTATAAACAGGTTGGGCTACTTAGTACCATTTAAATCACTTTCTTTGATGTCCCCCAAATTTTACTACCAGAGCGAGAACATACTATAACCGAATCTTTTTCATGCGCAGGAGCAATTAACATAGGTAACACAACATATACAATTTATGACAATTTGAAATGTATGTGCATAATATTAAATTAATTCACCACATGTATATAGCTCTTTCACTTCGTACTCAGACAGCGATTCCTCCGGTTTCAAATGGAATACTATTAGCTGGTTAATATTTAGTATATTCCCCACCAGGGGCACTTACACATAGAGATGCAAGGGCTCGGAAAAAAACCGGCTTTTTTGGAAAAAACTCGGATTTTTCTGCTTTGCTTTTTTGCTTCGGAAATTTTGGGCTTTTTTCAAAATACTGCTTTAAATTGATAAAACAGACTTTGTATCGCTTCTCTATAACACAAAAAATCATTTAATTAGTGGTTGATGCTGATAATAATATAAAACATCGAAAATAAACTATGAATTTCGAAAAAATATTTCAAACAATTTTTCTTCAACATATTTACATTATGAATTCCACAGGATTAACCAATGTATATAATAAGAATTTTTTAACCTCCTATATACAAAAGTAAGCAGAATTGGCAAGAACCGTGGTTGTTTTTGAAAATGCCAAAAACCCGTTTTTTGGGGGATGTTTAAACCAGGCTTTTTTGGTTTAAACCAGGCTTTTTTGACTTAGATTTTTTGCTTCATGTATTTATATTACATATTCACAGAAATAGCCTAAGTTTGTTTCGCCTTGATGTTATTATGCAACAGCGGGGTTATGCCGGAAGAACTCCCATAAGCTTAAAGAAGTGCGGTCAGTAAATTTCTTAAGTTGAGAATCTCCCGCCCTAGCCACTGGGAAAATCCCGTCATTACTTGAAATGTAAGACAATAACGGGAAAATCCTGTTATTGCTTTGCATGTAAAATTTAAAGGTCAACGTACCATAATCAGTACGCTAAAACTGAGGTATTAAATTACAAATTTAGTACCGGTACGTAGATATCATTGAAGGTCCAATCCAAGCTAATGTTGGAAGCTACGTAGGCAATCGATAAATTTTGCCAATTTCTATCAATATATTTAAGCAATATTGGCTTCTTTATAAAACAACACGCATTTAGGCATGTAGAAATATACAATTTGGTTTGTTTCGTATATTTAGGCTTAACATCCTTACGAAATACCGAGGTTATCAAGGAGAAGACTTTCGCTTAAACTGACATCCGAACCGCTACTTGGGTTACGCATGAAAGAAGGATTGTGGTTCGACCGAGAATTGAACATGGGACACCTTGATTAAAAGGTGAAAGGGAAATAAAACTATTGCAGGTGGTTTGATATCTGGAAATGTTATCATGAAGTTCACACGATTCGCATTTTTCATTCTTTTTATTTTTGTGGTTTAAACCAGTTATTGAAAAAAAGTTGGTGTAAATCAGCCAACCCTAAAAGTAAACACTTCTTTTTAAAGAATACACAAATAACTAGCAAAATAGTATGTAGTATTTTTACTTCAAAATATTCCATACCCTCTTTTTGAAACAAAATAAAATTAAAATAAAACATAAGAGAAATACTTAGATTTATATGATACACTTAAAGACTGCACATCTAGAGCTTTTGGTTCTGTATATTCTTGAAATTCTACAGTTAAGTTTTATAGAACCACCATCACAGTTTACCCAATCCTCAAGTTTTCTGAATTTTTAACAAGAGGGATTCAACATATCATTACGGAACTCCCCCCCCCCCCCAAAAAAAAAGACTACGGAATATATTTAAGTTAAGCTAAATACAACTGCACAACAAACATAACTGAGTGATTAGCTTTTGCGCTTCTATCGGGAAGTCCGGGATTCAACCAGCATTCGACCATTCTGTCAAAGCTTTTCTTCATTCCATCTGTGAATGTAGAAATAGTGCGTGTACTGTGAGTTGGGCGACTTCCTTTTTTATTGTTTTTAAATCGTTATTATTACTAATTACCAGCAGTGACGGTTTTGCGAAGGTTAGGGGGGCGGTCTTTCGGACTGAAGCCCGTTCCCCAAAGTTACGGAATGTCTGCAACAAACGAAATATCTATTATTTATGCCTTTACTCATAAACTTTAAGCTTTCGTCAAATAAAAATTACGAATGTTTTAAAAAAACTAAACATTAGTAAGAAACTCTTCCCAAAATACTTTTCTAAATCCGCCACTGATTCTCAGTATAAAATGATTTTTAAAGTTGTATCCGGAAGATTATTGCTAAACATATAAACGAAACGAAATATTAGTTATGCCTGTACTCATAAACTTCAAGCACTTCCCAAATAAAATTAGGACTTTTTAGGAAACGAAACAATCAGAAAAAACCCTCCTAAAGTACTTTTCTAAATCCGCTACTGATTATATGTATAAATTGGTATTCAAGGTTGTGTCCGGAAAATTATTGCTAAATCACTTCACAGCTACAGTATAACAGAAATGTGGAAGTACGGTTTGACATATATTGAAAAACGTACGCTTTGACGGATAAATAGAAAAACGGGCAAGTATAACTTTTGCGCTAGAAGCTAGAGTACTAAAAGCTCTTAGAAATGAAACACGTGTAACAGCCGTACTTATATTAAAACATTTTTTAGGTATAATGTATTGAGTTATGAGGGATATAATTAATTTTTGTAATATTATTGGGAAGAAGCTTATACTGCCTGTCTCTCTCCCTAATCGTGAAGTTACCAGTTTAAAAATATTATGTTCTTTATTTGGTTTCCTACTTATTCTATGTTAACGAAGGAACAGACTTAATGGAAAATTCCAATTGATAATATGTGATGTGGAAGAAACCCAAGGGTAACACAATGTCAGAACAATGTTTCAAAACCGGATAAAATAAGTTTTTGGAGGAACTGCTAAGAAATAGTCACCAGGCCTTACACGTGATTAGTACAGTTGTACCAACTATCAATGTATATTTTTTTATGTGTAACAAAAAACTGTGTACGAAACTGAAAATACTTGTAGTATACATGCGCACGCAGCCTTAGTGTTGAGTGCATATATGGGTGTATATGGAAAATTAACATTGTAAACCAAAGTCCGAAATAGTCATGGGACATGACGTATATTGCGGAAAATTGTCACGTTTTCATGCATCTGTATATATGTGACGTGTACTAAAAAGTTGATGTAACTTCGTTGACGCTCGTTGTAGACAGAAGTCCGCCAGTTAACCTGTTTCGTTTTTCTTAATTCTAAATTGCTGACGGACTTCAACTTGTACTGTTATTTTTCTCTTCGATATAATAAATTGGGCTTTATAAGTTGTGTTATTATTCTGACGAATTACTACCCCAAAATGTATCTGTCTACAGTTGGAATGAAATATTTTTAAGAGTTTATAAGAAAGTTGTCGCTCGCTTATTAACTACTATTGACTGTTGTGAAGTACGATCCGCTCGCGTACGTAGCTGTGACAGATAAATATTGGTGTCAGGTGTGGGGTGGTCTGGTAGCTAAAGGAATAAAAGGAGAAAAGCCCAGTGGCCAGAAGTCCTGAGAAGAAGAAGATCCAGTTGCCCAAAAAACTATATCGTCAGAGGATCGAGCTGAGGGCCCGTGAGGAGGAGAAATTGGTGCCAGCCCGAAGATTGTGCCTTGTATCCTGAACTATTGCCAATTGCAGGAGTGAAGTTGGACATCGAGAAGGAGACACATACAGCGCAGGATAATAATTCGCATCACGTGAGTTATTTTACATCTCATACACACCATAGACTGGCTTGTGGACAGTGTTTTTGTTTTACACAACCAAATTCTCTGGTGGGAGGAATTCCTAGGACTAAACATCACAGCGCCCTACCACGGAGAGGATATTAGTGCATCTTTACACAGGACAGATTATGTGAGTACAATATCTTTTAGCTATTCATAATAAAAAAAATTCTGTGTGTGTCCCCGAAAGTTGAATTGTGTTTCATCTCCGCGGATTAAGGTACAGGTGAAACAGCAGGGAAAAATTTGAATCACGAAAAGTGTACAAATTGGTAGATAGTTATTAATCCATACAATTTATGCCTTTTAGGGGAAATAAAGTTTTATTTCTGATTAGTAACAACATTTGTTAGGGCAATTGTAATAGTTCAAAACAAGGTCAGTTCGAGAGCAGTAAGATTGTAAATTCAAAGTAAACATGACAGATAGTAGCACGACTGATTATTGTAGTATCTCCGATGCTTTGAGACTTATAACTGTCTCTTTTTCCGGAGATAGAGATTCGTTAGGAGAGTTTTTAGCCAACTGTGACGCGGCTTTCGAGTTGGTTGATCCAACAAAGCATGCTCAGTTGTTGAAATTTGTCAAGTCCAGAATTACGGGGCAAGCTAAATCTAAAATATTAGTTCGTAAAGCAACAGATACTTGGGCAAAGGTCAAAGATATATTAAAGGAAAACTATCAAGTGCGACGAACTGTCGACTATTACGCTTGTCAGTTGTTTAATGCTAGACAAAAGAAAGACGAAAGTGTTGCCAACTGGGCGAGCAGAATTGACACATTACAAAGTCATTTACGAGAGGCAGTGGCTCGTGTAATGCATCCTGACTTTCTTCCAGGAGCCATGAAATTAATAGAAATAATGGCTAAAGCTAGTTATGTACAAGGAATGAGTAGTGATAGGTTACAGATGATAATCAGAAGTAAGTCAGATGATGATACCCTGTTAGGTACTATAGTAGAGATGTCATTGCAAGAAGAATCTGAAATGTTGTCGCAACGTAGAGAAAACGGAAAACAGTCCAATAGTAAAATTCACCGTAAAAACCCTAAAGATATTGTTTGTTTCTCATGTAGGGCTAAAGGACATAAGGCTAAGGATTGCAAATTTTCGACTAAAAGAACCACTGGCTCTCGTAACAAAAAGATAAATTCTTGTTCTTCAGTTCCCTCAAAATCGGACCATACCGAAGAAAATTTAAACCATGCCCAGTGCTGTTGTAACGAAAGTAACGAAGTAAGTGCTCATTGTTATACTTTATATGCTGTAGATGAATCCCCGGGTAATTGTAGTAGTTGTTTGGTTAGAAACAACACAGTTGGGGGAAATGGAAAATTCCCAGAGATATATGAGATAGGTATACCTAGTAGAGAGAGGGAGGACGAAAGTGCCGTGACCTCCCAGAATAGTGAGTCGAAGGAAAGACTCCCAGAGCAAACGGATTCTGAGGACAGAAGGGTTCTGTCATGGGAAATGGCGTCAGACTCCGTTGGACATGGGAAACCAGTGCCAAGTAGAATGAACAAGACAGGCCTACTACGGCCTGCAAGGGGGCATGGTGGTCCCATAGAAGGTAGAAAGGCAGTATCCTCAGTGACCAAAAAAGTAGGTTTACATACGCCGGAAAACTATTGCAGGGTGTAGGTGTTGCAACCGACCAACACCCTAATTACTGTTTACGGCCTCGCCAGGGAAAAGGTTGCGAACACCTCAAAAACAAATTTGGGTCGGAGTCGATTGTACTCGTTACTATAGAGGAATTACCTTACATTAAACAGGCAAAATTTCTAGTAGATAGTGGTGCAGATTTCTCTATGTGCTGTCTTAGTTTGTTATCCTGTAAACTAAGAAAGAAAATTTGTAGACAGCACAAACTTAAGTTTAGCGGCATTAATAACGCAGTTGGTTCTACTTTAGGTGTGATTAGTCTTACCTTAAATATAGACAATAAAAGGTACACACACAAGTTTCAAGTGGTAGAAGATAAGAACTTCAAAACTCATAATGGATTGTTAGGGAGAGATTTCCTATGTAAATACCAGTGTGTTCTTGATTTTCGTTGTCCTTCCCTTTCTTTCATAGTTTGCAACTCTAGTTCTCAACTCTGTAGACGGGAAGGTTTAGTGCCACAGCTTCAACACACTTACTCGAGCCCTTCTGACCTTTCCCACCCTCCAGACTGTGCACAATCGTGTTGTAAACAAACAGTGGTCTGCAGTTCCCTTAGTAGAGAGAAGGACATGTTTATGAATTCTAAGATAACAGTGCCCTCCAGATCACATGGAATTTACTACCTCCAGTCAGTACATTCTGATAAATTAGGTTTTTTTTAGAAAAAAGAGAGATTAAACCAGGTGTCTTTTTAGGAAACTGTGTCACTAGAGCAAATAGTTATCAGTGTCCTTGCCCCATATTAAATATCAATGAAACGGAAGAATATTTAGTTATACAACCTATAGAATTAATATCGTTACAAGACTTTGAAGTAGTGTCATCTCCAAAACATTTTATTGGAGCTTTGCAAAAAGAGGATGATAAGGCAAAACCACTAGTAGACAGGCTTTCTTTGTTAGACTCCATGCTTAGATTAGAACATCTACCATCTCGAGAAAAAGAAGAAATACTAGATATTTGCCATGAATATCACGATGTTTTTTATCTTCCGGGAGATAAATTGACTTGTACTAATACTGTAGAACATGAAATAGTCATAGACCCTAAGCATAAAGGGGAGGTGATTAACCGCAAACCATATCGGTTGCCACACGCACATAAACAAGAAATTGAAAAGCAAGTTCAAGAGCTATTAGAACAGGATATCATTGAACCATCTACTAGTGGTTGGAATACGCCTATTTTTCTTATAGACAAAAAATTAGATGCATCAGGCGTTAGAAAATATCGTCTTGTTTGTGATTTTACGTCTCTAAATAAACTTTGTGTTCCTATACGGTTTCCTTTACCAAACATACAGGAGGTCATTGAACAATTAGGAGGTTCTAAATACTTCACTTCGCTGGACGCCACCCAATCCTACTTTCAGGTTCAAATCAGGGAATCAGACAGGCCAATGACAGCCTTTAGTGTCAATTATAATAAATACCAGTATAAACGAATGTGTTTTGGGTTGTCTCAAGCGCCGAGCACATTCCAGAGGTTAATGAATACAGTTCTGTCAGGGTTAAAGGGGACAATATGCTTGGTGTATCTTGACGATTGTATAATTATGGCGCCTACTCTCGAAGAACATAGCAGGAGACTTAGAAGTGTTTTACAGAAATTTCGAGAACATCATATCCAGTTAGGTCCCTTGAAGTGCGAATTTCTGAGACCTGAACTTTTGTATTTAGGCCATTGTATAAGTAAAGATGGGGTAAAACCAGACCCGCGCTTAGTTGAGAAGGTTCTCAATTATCCAGTGCCCCAAACAAAGAAACAAGTAAAACAATACTTAGGATTGTGTAATTATTATCGTCGTTTCGTAGAAAACTATAGTCGCATTGCTGCCCCTTTGACTCACCTTTTGAAGGACAAGGTAGAATTTACTTGGGCCCCTAAGCAACAATTGGCTTTTGATACTTTGAAACAAAAATTGACCTCTTACCCTGTGTTACAATATCCAGATTTCTCAAAGCCATTCATAATCACGACAGATGCCGCTCACAACGGTTGCGGCGCTATATTGTCACAAGGGGAAATAGGAAAGGATCTCCCTATATATTATGCTAGTAAAATGTTCAACAAGGCCGAACTGAATTATTCCGCGACGGAGAAAGAAATAGCTGCAATACTGTTTGCGGTCAAGGTGTTTAGACCATATATTTATGGTACTGCTTTTACTCTAGTTACAGATTGTAAACCGTTGACATGGTTATTTCAAGTTAAGGACCCTAGTTCTAGATTAATGAAATGGAAATTATTGCTTCAAGAGTATGATTATACCATAGTGTTCAAACAGGGGAAGAAAAATTCAAATAGTGACGCTTTAAGTAGGATGTACCCTGTAAATGAGGAATCTACACAGGAAGAAAAAGAAAACACTGTTAGCGTGGAATCAAACATCTCTAGCGATGAATTGGATGTAGATTCCCGACAATCAATTTTACATGAGTTTCATACCAGCCCGTTGGGTGGTCACATAGGTAGGGATAAACTGTACGAAAGAATAAAAACTCATTTGCAAATGAAAGGGATAGCCTTAGAATCTTGGCCTAAATTAAAGGAAGAAATAGAGAAGTTCATAAAGTCTTGTGACTCGTGTCAACGGAACAGAAACACTCAGGCTCGGATAAAGATGCCAATGGTCATAACTGACACTCCCACTAGCGTATTCGAAAAGGTTTCACTGGACATAGTGGGAATCCTCCCTGAAACTACCAATGGCAATAAATATTTACTCACAGTGCAAGATCACTTGTCAAAATACTTAGTAGCTATTCCCTTGACCAATCAAGATGCTGAAACTGTTGCTCAAGCATTTGTAAATAATGTAGTATTAATCTTTGGCATTCCCCAAAAACTCCTTACAGACTGTGGTACTAATTTCCTTAGTAAACTATTTCAAAGGGTAACTAAATTACTAGGCATTGAGAAATTACATACTTCGGCGTATAGGCCTCAGAGTAATGGTGCTCTGGAACGTAGTCATGCTTTTTTAACTCAATTTCTTAGACATTATGTGTCAGAGAACCAATCAGATTGGGATCTGTGGATACGATATGCCACTTTTGTGTATAATACCACAGTGCACTCTTCCACCTCATATACTCCCTTTGAGATGTTATTTGGGAGGGTTGTAAATATTCCAGGATGTTTACAAAGAACTCCTGTTGAAGAGCAATATGCTTATGATGATTATGTCAAGACCCTTAAAAGGAAAATGCAAGAGACACACTCAATTGCTACAAAACAATTGGTTCAGTCTAAGGAAAGAAACAAAGAGTATTATGACCGAACTCAGAACCCTTATTTGTTTCAACCGGGAGACAATGTATTGCTTTATGACGAGACTGTGCGTAGAGGGCGTTCGAGAAAGTTAGGTTCCTTTTGGCGTGGCCCGTACTCAGTAATTAAAGTTAATGATTCAAATTGTACAATTCGAATAGGAAAACAAGATGTAACCGTGCATGCTAATAGGCTTAAGTTGTATCACTAAAAAAAAAAAAAAAAAAAAGAGGGTATTGATTAGCCTTATATATGTATTTCAGGGAAATGCGAGCTGCCTTTCTGTTTTGTACAATCGCCATTTTTGTGGTTCCCATAAAAGGGATCGTTAAAAGAGGGATTCAACTACAGACTTATGATGGTGCTGGAGGGATTTATTATGATTTTATGGGGGACGTTCAACTTGTAACGTCAGAATGGAAACTCCTCTCCTATGTAAATCTTACTGCCCTCGACGAAGCGTTTAAATTGGTGCAACATATGGTATTTAGAACTGAAACTGTTTGTGCTCATGAAGTTGTCATTATTAATAATACAAATTGTGATCAGATATTTAGAAACCAAATAATTCCTAGGGTAAAGTGGATAAGTGATACTCGTAAAATAATTACCGATGTAATTGAAGTAGGATCAGCAGATATTTCTCGTAAGAGAAGGGGTGTGTTAAATGTGATTGGAGAAATGTCTAAGGTATTGTTTGGTACTCTAGATGAAGCAGATGCTCAATACTACAATAGTAAAATAAGTCAATTGGAACAAGAACAGGCTGAGTTCCTAAAATTAAGTAAAGAGCAGTTGGTTGTAGTAAAGTCATCATTATTAACACTAAATTCCACCTTGCAAAATGTTGCCCAGAATGAGCAAGTTTTGAAAAATAATATCGAAAAAGTAGTTGAATTGTTTAATTTAAATCAAAAACAAGTTGCTAAGGAGCTACGGAATCTCGAAAAGAATACAGAATTAGAACGAAATATGCAATCCATTGACATGTATTTGAATGAGTTGTCTCTAAGGTATGAGATTCTGTTAGAAGCGATTTTGAATGCACAGAAGGGAATAATTCAACCACACATAATTAGTCCTAAGGAAATATTTAAACAATTCAAGGAGAGTTCCAGTATGTTTAGAGCTGAGTTATCATTACCAGTGGCCCCGAGTTATGATCATGGGTTTCTGTTATTAAAGATATTGCGCTTTGAAGTATATTTTAATCGAGGTATCTTGGTGTATGTGATTAAATTGCCATTAACAGATTCATTAACTTACAAGTTGTATAAATTAATGCCATTTCCTTCTAAGTTGTCTAATTCCACTGACACTTTTGTGTTCATTCTACCTTCCAAGCCATACATGATTCTGGATCAGTCTAGGCAACATTATGCTAAACTAGACGATAGTGAGTTTCAAAAGTGTACTTCGATACTTTCTAATTGGTTTGTATGTAAATTGAACCTTCCCTTAGTAGCTACCCGATCCACTTCGGATTGCGAAGCTAAACTACTACAAAAGGGTTCTGCGACTCCACCAAGCTGCCACACTAGATTAATAAAATTAACGGAGTCTATTTTCCTTACGTTAAATAATAACGAATGGTTGTATGTGACTCCTAAAGCAGAAAAAATTACAATAGTATGTTCAGGTTATGAACCTTACGATGTAACTATAGTTAACACAGGAATTTTAAAATTAGATGTGGATTGTAAAGCTTATGGAACTACTACTGTGTTACAAAGTTTCAAAATATTCAGTAGTAATGTAACTGGAAAAGATATCTTCTCACAAATTAATATTACGTTAGATTGTTGTGAAGCGATCAAAGAGCCTTTTAACTTACATACATTAAATTTAAAGATCCCTCTTCACAATGTTATAAGTTCAGCTTCAGACTTAAGGCACACGAGTTATAAGATAGAACAAGTAGAAAAATTAATAAACGACCAACAATGGAAATTGTTACACACAGGTGTGGTTACTCGACTTTCCTGGTTAACCTATTTCGGTTTAGTGATTCTTGGAATGATCTTGTTATGTTGTTGTTGTTTAAAATGTAAATGTTACAAATCAATTGTACCATTTTTTAGAAGTGATGACAACTGTTGCCATCAGATATGCGTGAAACCATTCATAGTAAACAAATTTTGTCCGCAAACAGAGACAAGGGATGTGCCAATACGTATGAGTAATTTAAGTGGATCTCTGGTAGAATTATCGGAAACCTCTAATGTTAATGTTGCACCAGTTCAAACGGAGAAAGGTAAATTAGCAATCAAACAAAAGGAAAGGTAAACTTGATTGAACGATGTACCATTGAGTGTCAAGGGAAATTTGTGTAGGTAACAAATTTCCTCAATTAGGGGGAGAGGGAGATGTAACAGCCGTACTTATATTAAAACATTTTTTAGGTATAATGTATTGAGTTATGAGGGATATAATTAATTTTTGTAATATTATTGGGAAGAAGCTTATACTGCCTGTCTCTCTCCCTAATCGTGAAGTTACCAGTTTAAAAATATTATGTTCTTTATTTGGTTTCCTACTTATTCTATGTTAACGAAGGAACAGACTTAATGGAAAATTCCAATTGATAATATGTGATGTGGAAGAAACCCAAGGGTAACACAATGTCAGAACAATGTTTCAAAACCGGATAAAATAAGTTTTTGGAGGAACTGCTAAGAAATAGTCACCAGGCCTTACACGTGATTAGTACAGTTGTACCAACTATCAATGTATATTTTTTTATGTGTAACAAAAAACTGTGTACGAAACTGAAAATACTTGTAGTATACATGCGCACGCAGCCTTAGTGTTGAGTGCATATATGGGTGTATATGGAAAATTAACATTGTAAACCAAAGTCCGAAATAGTCATGGGACATGACGTATATTGCGGAAAATTGTCACGTTTTCATGCATCTGTATATATGTGACGTGTACTAAAAAGTTGATGTAACTTCGTTGACGCTCGTTGTAGACAGAAGTCCGCCAGTTAACCTGTTTCGTTTTTCTTAATTCTAAATTGCTGACGGACTTCAACTTGTACTGTTATTTTTCTCTTCGATATAATAAATTGGGCTTTATAAGTTGTGTTATTATTCTGACGAATTACTACCCCAAAATGTATCTGTCTACAGTTGGAATGAAATATTTTTAAGAGTTTATAAGAAAGTTGTCGCTCGCTTATTAACTACTATTGACTGTTGTGAAGTACGATCCGCTCGCGTACGTAGCTGTGACACACGGATGACAAACTAGAGAAGAAAAAAGATGTCGATAACTCAAAATAAAGTTAAATAGCCTCTAAAATTACCCTCAAATACTACATTCTTCATGTTAGCTTTAATTCGTAAAACATGTGCTCCATCCATCTTGATGGTGAATTTCAGAGCGAAATATCACATTCAGGTCATGGAATTCTTATCTAACTATAGAATATACTATAAGAAAGCTATTTAGATAGAAAAATCATGAAGTTGAAAAAAGCCAAAATTTCCAAAATTCTCGTTTTTTTCCCAAAAAAGCCGGCTTTTTATGTAAAAAAAAAAACATCGATTCAAAAAAGCCGGCTTTTTTGCATCTCTACTTACACATCATGTTTTCGTCATATTTGCTTAACCAGAAACTTGGTACAGTTGCCAATGAATGAACATTTTTATCACACAAAACCTCTTTTCCCACTTGTAAACTCACCTTCCGCTGTTTGCCGTTTTCTCCTAAAATATTTATCAAGGATCCTCTCGTACTTGTAATTTAATTTTAAATATTTACTTCTCATATACCCTTTACGTGAAGTCCCTTTACTACATTTCTTTTCATACATTTACATTTTTTATGGTCGGCACGCCGTCAGCGTTTCGACATCTTTACAACCATCGTTCCGTGCGCTGTATGCCGACTTTCTGCCGACTCCGTTTTCAAAAGGCATATTTAATGGAATTAGTGTCCACCCACAAGAAAAACCTTCGGACAGTTTCAATTTTTTACTTCACCATTAAAGAAGATACAGGCTTTATTCATTTTCCAAAATTCGACTCGTTGCCGCGTACGCAATATTGAAATTTTCGCCGACGTCGTTTTTCAAGAAATTGCCGGCAGTGTCTTTTTACAGTCGTTCTCCGACTGTCTGCCGACTGTTTCGAGAAAGATTTATACGAGGGAAATATAAGACCTAATTCGTATTTTAAAGCAACAAATTACCTTTTAACTCTTTTTTTTTCTTTTCTGAACGACTCTGTTTTAGCTCGTCGCGGTCGAAAATCGCGCGGAAAGACGGCGGTGTCCGGCGTCGCCAATCTGACCGTGGCATCTGGTCGGTATGGAAAATTTTCTGACTATAGGTGGCAGGATCCTGATGGGGATATAATATCAATATTTGTATGTTCTTTGTACACAAGGAATATGTACCAATGTAAAATTAGTGAAATCACTTTATATCTCCACTTTCATTTCTTTTTACAAAACTTGATTGGAATTAACTATAGAAAATATAATAATGATGTGTTAATACAATAGCCACTATGAACTGTAACAAAAATAAAAAATATCAAAATTTTATAATAAACTTTCAACTACTACAGCTTACAAAGAAGAAAGTCAAGATAATATTATAAGAATAATTAAGATTTAGTTAAAAGAATAATTACCCTTGTCACATATATAAAAATCCATCGAACAAGCAGAATATATACTTTCAGAAATCAAACGATCCACCAGAAAAAGTTCCAACAATGAATCCTTTTTCAAGAACGTCAACCCAAATCGAACTTTTACAGTTTACCTTTCTGCGACCAGTCTGTGTGTTAGAGTTCCATCTTGTCGATCGACTCAAATGAACACTCTCGTAGCGTCATGGCTAAATGGTTCGCCTTCGGTTTATAAGACCTAGATTCGATTTCTCGATCGGCATTCAATATAGTATTCGTAAAATTTGGGGATCGCACGCAAGACAACACAAGCAATGTAACTAATAATTATAACCGTCAACATAACTATCGCAAACCGAAACGCAAAATATCCGTTGTGTTGCAAATCGCGGAATAAGGTCCTTAGAAACATGTGTTCGGTGAACTAGACTCTTCGCTCCAAATTAACGAACCAATACAATACTGGAACAGTTTATTGTACACTATCAAACATTTGAAGATTGTTCTTTGTAAAACGTGTTTTCCCGATTCTAAACAAACCGTGTACAATTGTGGAATATTGTTAAATTTTTATAAGTCGATAACGTATTCAGTTGTCAATTAAATAACCTCGTACTGGTAATATGTTTGTAGCTGATTAATTTTCGTTTTTCAATAATCTTTATAAAATGAAGGGTAGAAAATTTGCCTTCCATGTTATCATGACAAGTATTACCATAGGATATTAACGAACTCTAATATTACATTTAGAATATACTTATCATATATGCTTATATTGTATTATATGGTAATCTGGTTGGCTGTTTAAATTGGACAAGTTAAAGTATTAATTGATTGTAATGTAATTATTGTTTACAATCCTATGTAAGAGAGCAGTGTTGTTCAGGCACAACCAAAGTCATTACTCGTATTCATACAAGGTACATATCCCTACCAGGTAATGATGAATGAAAAAAAAAGTGGAGTACACGAACTGGGATGAAACAGGATTATCAGAGGTAACACACTTATACGGTATGTGTCTACCACAAAGCCCACTCGATGAGAGATGTATTCAAAGAGAGATCTCAGCCGCTAGAGGAGAGCACAGGTTTTCATGTAATTGTTTTAAAAACTTGAAGAATATGTCCACCGGTTCAATAAATTTAGCTTACCAGGGGCTCCTATCTCTCGACGGCTTGGATTTAGTCCACCAATTTATCATTCCGCCCCTAAGCTTATCAGTCTGCCACTGAAGTGTAACTTTCTACCATTTTCAATAAAACATTATATCCCCTAATATTCCCACTGGTACAATATGCACCCCTGAAGTCCATCTGCGGGTACCTTTCTACTTACGCAATGATATAAAATAGAAACAAATTTTATGAGTCATACTAAGGATCCTTCGATCTTTATGCCGCATGGTAGGTCCAGAATGTTAAGATTTAGATTAGCTTACGCTACATTAGGTTAGCTTAGGTTAGTTAGAAAGGTTTCGTATTGCTGGACCAGCTCTGTGGCATTTAAACCAATCCTCATATTGCTATATTCAGGGACTAGTGGATTACACTTGAATTATAAATAGTTTCCTAAGAGTTGACTACCATCCTAAGAACACTTGCAAAGTAAAATCTGTATAGACTAAACTCTATTTATTTTATTTTCAGGACTTTGGGCTAGAGACTTTTCTTTTCTACTCGTATACAGTGACATAACCAGGCTAATCAAAAGCCAAACTTCTCTTGGAAGAATCTCAACATTTCTAACACTCTAGACGAGGAGACTATATTCATCACCTATATCTTAAAAACGTTGGAGGCATTCTTTGATTTTAGGAGGAAACCCACTCTCTAACGTGTTTGAATAAAATAATAATCTCACGGAATGAAGATTCGTACGTCATAATTAATCTGAGGGAATGTTACATTGATTTAATATCTTTTGTTTGTTTCTTTCTTAGAAGATTGTTATAATGAAAAATAAAATATTGCGTTTCGAGACACAACAAACCCCATCAGTAGTTAAGTGAAACTGAATTTCTTTTCTTTCTTTCTTTGTGGGCCGACTGAACATTTTCGTTTCTTTGTTTGATTGTTTTGGGTCACCTCGACCATTTTAAATGTATGCAGTTCAGGCAAATATTACGCGAAGGGGGCAATATCTCCACACTCCATATTATATAATTCGTTCAGTTGCAGCTAAAACTTTTGGCTGTAACTAGCATACCTTACTCTCAGTTAGTTGCTACCGCTGATACAGCTAATAAATCTGGTCTGGCTACAGACAAGAAGACAAGAGCTCATACTTGAAGAGTGGGACAAAATATAGAGCGCACGCATCCACCTCTGTTAAAAGTGATATAGCATAACATCAATTACATAAATGCAATTTCTTAAAATGAAAAATAAAATAAATTTTCAGTGTAATGCCTCAAGCGAATGAAATGATGGAATATAGAATGAGGGAGGAAATAGGATCAACTACGCACACGGTGTTTGTCTACTGTACTGGTTCTCAACCTGATTTCTATCATGACCCCATTTTGTCACATCCTCTTGCCAGTGACCCCTTTATAATTTCTGGTTTGTAATAAGCTTGTGTGGGATTTTTAATATACCTATTGCGAACCCCTCATGATATCCATCTACTTCTATAGTAGTAAAATCCATTTCTTGTATATAGTGGTGACAGTAACTTCCCTAAAACAAATGGATTAAAATCAAATTTGGTCAGTTCATTCGTACTACAAATACCGACTCCCATCCCTCATACTGTTTCAAAATGGAGGCCGTTTGAAAATTTTAAAACTTAATGACTTCCTTAATTTTGGGTCATATGTTAAAAAAAATCAAATGATTCTAATTTTGGTTAAAATAAACTTGAAGAGTTGTTTAAAAAGTTATTGAGTATTTTTAGCTTTCGAGACTTTGAATTACTCTTTTGTGAATTTGGTACATTGTTGTGTATGTGTTCAGTGTCACAAAAAACTGTTAAAATCAACTTGTTTACATTTAAAATTTAGGAAACAAATAAAACACCTCCCCACGCCAAAAACTCTAACTTAATTCTGGCCAGTTTGCTCGAAAAAAGATGATTCGTTCACACACATACGTGTACAATTCTGCAAAGAACAATATAGTATTCGAAACAAAAGCTATCTATTTTATTACCTACAGAATATTTGGTCCTTGTTGATTTATTGTGGATTAGTGTTTACAATTTTAATTGTAATTCATTCTGTAGGTTTTATTGAATTTGTATTCTGGTATTTCAATATGCAGTTCCCATTAGTTTCATATTGTACCTCTTTCATTTAAACTGATTTTTAAACAGCTCTGCAACTGTTGAAAATGTTTTAAGTGTTCTTAACAGTATGTATAAAGATAAAATATGTCTATCAGAACAAAATTCAAAATATTTAAAAATAGATTCCTGTATTAGTTTCTTATTATATGTTTCTCCTCCGCTTATCTTCGCCATCCCCATGAAAGCCTCTTGTGACCCCCTTACGGATCGCGATTCCCAGGTTGAGAAACCCTGGTCTATTGTATAGTCCGGTTGACATGAGCTCGGATCAACCTGCAGATACAATATACCAGAGGTCAGAACTCTTCCAATGTTTTGTCGTGACTCCAATAACAATTTGTTGCTAGTCTAGTGATTAACTTGTATGCATTTTTCTACTTTCTGTTGAAGATGTGTTCAAAACGATTAGAAGTCGGGTACGGTCTCTCGAAATGATTTTGGAACTTAACCTCTTTATTAAACGAAATATTTTTCTTTACACATTCTATGTTAATATTACATTGCATTACTTTTCTCACAACATCTGCATTGTTTCCCATCAATCTACTTAAATGGACAATATTAGTACTCTTGTGAACGACTTTGGCATGTAAATATAATTAAAGCGTACTATAATAACGCAAATATAAACATGGAATCATTCGAGTTACTAGCATTGTTGTGACCTACCCAATTGTGGTTTCCGCAATTTTAATCTTTAGCAGGCACGGAGAGTAGAAATGGAGCGACTTGTACACTTGAATAGCTTTTATTGCCCTCTTAATTGATTTTATTGCTTTTATGACTGTGTACTTTTGATGTCAATATGGCCGTGTCGGCCTTGGGGATGTTTTAGGGGGAGGTGGTTTTATTACCCTGTTTGTTAGGTGGTTAGACGGGTTCCTGGAAAAGGTTGAGTGTTAGGAGGGATGGAGTAGTTTCTAGAAAAGAGGTTGAAGGACATGATTTTGATAGGGTTGTTTCTAACAGCTATGCTATGATCAAATTAATTATTCTTTTATTTGTATTTTCCTAATAAATTAGTCGGAGCAATTGTATTGGTTCGCTTGCTAAGCAAGCTCCTTATTTATTGGATCGTTTGCTAAAGCATACTCCATAGAACAATCTCTGATTGTGAATATATTATGTTTTCCCAAATCGTATGCTAAAGCATACTCCATAGAACAATCTCTGATTGTGATTATATTAATTAATTCGATCATTTGCATAGCAACTTGTATTTGATGAATCGTTTTTTCATTCTTTCGCTTCATTAGAAGCTCTTTCTTATTTGTATTTTCCTAATAAATTGGAGGGAATAAACTTTATTCATGCGGGACTTTTTTTTTAATTTGACGGATCGTATCTTTATTTTCTCGAACACTGTGTAAGCATACTAGAAATTTCGTGTATAAAATATGTATAGTGCGGTACGATAAGCATTGCTGGTACATATACAGAGCGTGGTTTTCGTACGTCTTTCGCTGGTGAACTTAAGACATGAACTGAACTTTTCGCGCGCTTTTTGGAAACTGGTTGTGCAACAGGGAAAGATGGCGTTGTTGGGTAACAGGTGCGTGTTAAAACATGAAGACAAATACAAAGGAAAACCGACGACACGTTTAGTACACATCACAGAGTGCCGACAGAGTAATAAAAACAAGTTTGGCGCCAGGGTAGGTGAATACAAGACATTGGCGGCGAAGAATACAAAGAGGATTGAGGTTGTGGCAGGTAAACATGTTGAATCATGCCCCCTATGCTAATTGTGAATAGAAAAGAAGTTTTGCGCGGCGAATGATGAACACGTGATTACCTTGTGGCTATGAAAATACTTTAAATACGGGTCATAGCGGAAAATATATATAGAGACACCATGCATCTCTTTGAGAAAGAAGAACACTACGAGGTTAACACTGAAGCAATATCCGATGCTGAAACAGAAAATACGAATCATCGTCAGATGAAGAATATGATTTTGATGATATAGAATCACCAGTGCTAACAACAGTTTCACCAACACCACCGTCATCACCAGCAGTATTATCAAGAACATTACGATTTTGGGGTTTAGATTGTTGTTGTAATAGTCAAAAGGTGGACCGTGAATGTATAAAGAAGGCTATTGAAAAATGGGATTTCAACGATACATTAATATGCGATGGATGTAGAGAAGGAGCCCCTCATGATTTTGCGCATGATTGTATGAATGTACACCCAGAGTCATTGGAAACCCGTGCATGGAGTATTATTGCAAGTCCTAGTGTTGAAGAAGATGTGTTTTACTTGTATGCAAACACCCATATTATTGGAATATTAACAAGAGAAAAATTCTATGAAACGTATGTGGAATTATTAAGTGATACAGACTATCTTCCGGAATTACTGGACATTTTCATAAGAAAAGACAAACGGAAAGCGAATATTTCAGATTGAGAAAATGTATTCGAATAGAGTTAGTGTTTCATGTGTGTTATGCAGTGATGAAAACATTAATGTGAACTGTGTATTAAAAACTATAAAAGTATACTTACGTAACACCAATCCAATTGAATGCATGGAATGCAAGTTAAATCTTCCTCATGATTGTACTCATCTTCATAATACTGGAACATTTGCAACGAAGTACTTATCTCTTGATAAAACTCTTAGTGAATTTTTTGAAGTTTTTGAACAAGAACATAGTGAAATCTCATTTATATGGTTTATGCGTAAAATTTGTGATCTTTTAAAAAATACAGAATTTGTTGGACAGATTATTCCGTTTTTCATTTATCACACAAATGAAATTTCACCATGTGTAAATCAATATATTATCGATATTCAAGGTTCTAAAATGTCTGATAATGAATTTATCATTCGTGAGTTTTGTTTAACTGCATGCGATGATACAGTAAATTTCCATTGCTTGGTAAAATCACCAATAGATTATAATTTATTATCATTAGGATGTCAAAAACAAATTGATTGGTTAACTTTAAATTTACACGGTTTGAAATGGAATAGCAAAACTGGATATACTGTATCATGCATACGAAACCTTGTATATCAATTATGTTCAAAGAATTCATCCTTTTATTGTAAAGGTTTAGAGAAATCTCTTTGGATTAAAAGAATATTTGCATTAGATAATGTCATTGATTTAGAAACAAAACATTGTCCACCATTAAGTGAATTATGTGGAAACACATTTAATGATTATTGTAATTTTCATACAAATATTGTAAAGAAATCAGGATGTGCATATCGTAATGCACAACAGTTGAATTATTGGTGGAAATATGAAAGATCAACAGCATTAACTAATGCATTATCAAGATTGTAATGTTTTTCTTAGGAATTGTAAATAAAATGCAGGGATGTAAGTTTTAAAAAAAATTATTAAAAATTTAAGAAAAAAATTGTATATATGATAAAAAAATAAAAAATTGTAAACATATAATAAGAAAAAATAAAGAAATAAAAAAATATTTCTGTTTTCTTTTTTTAAAAAATTTGTTCACATGTTTATAAACGATATCATCATTCTTTTTCAAATTTTTCTTGTTAAACATTTTTAAACACTTTTAAAATGATTGAGTGCGGATAATATGATGCAAAAAGAACAACACAAAATACCCGCACAACACAGAATTATCATGTTGATATTGCTGATTATTCGTAAAGTACATTTTAGTATTTTTCGACAAAAAGTTTTTTATTTCTTTGGGAATGTCCATAGCAAGACTGTCAAAGTAGTACCCATGTTTTTTCTTATTGATGTACACTGCGACCCAGTGGGAACCAGCAGAATCAGATGTATCAAGATTAATCACAAGTGCAGCAGGAGGTTCTACCGTTACAGGAAGTCTGTCAATAGGGTAAATTCCAGTAACACTTGCACCAGTCACTTTATCACTTAGTAACACTTTTAACAATTCGTTACTATACATGATGAAGATTATTATCTTTAATTGTAGTAGGTATGTAACTATCACTGTTATTCACATGTAAGACATAGTCATACACTTTTACATATTCACTATACAGTAATGCTTCATGAACACTGCACCTATATTGTCCGAAACGATGCTTATTATGTGCACACCGATGAACGTGAAAACTTAATGCAGTATACTTTGGACAGTTTATTTCTTCTAAATTTGTAACTTCTCTTTGAAGAATTTCTTGAAGAAAACACTTTCTATTTATTCCGTAGGTGTATATTGTTGTAGTATTTGAACAATATGATTGAAGTATTTCCTTAAGATGGGAATATTCTACATCGCCTTCGTGCCAGGTAATGCCATACACATTCTCACCTAGATATTTGTTTGTACTTACGATCGGCTCAGCTAACTTATTTAAAGGAAATGGTGGTTTAAAAATCCAATTTTGGAAAAAGGGAACGTCAGGATTTACAATGGCTAATTCTTTTACAATAAAGTCATCTTCGTTATCATGATACGCCGAGAAGTGTACAACAACCCTCATCGTACTCAACTGAATAAATTAGAAGGTGTTATCAGTATAAATATTTCTATCTTTGTCTACTTGTGCTAAAGAATCGAATTGTGCGTACACAATGCATGTAACAGGTTCAGTTAAAGTTTCTGAAAATGATACTTTTAAATTTACAGGGGAATCGCGTACCACATCCCACGTGTTATCGTCTAAAGTTCCTGTTGGAGATAGAATAAAAGCATACAGAGCATATCCGTTTGGATACTCATCAAGAGTAACAGTATGTGAATAATTTTGATAATATATACCAGTACCTGAAATCAAAGTATAGTAACTTAGAAGATATAAATTGTTTTTAAAATCAGGAGTGAGGGGGTTGGGAGGAAATGATTTTGAGCCGACTTGTAATTGCAGTTTGTTAACGTTAAAGTTTCGAAATTCAAAGGGATTAAGATGTGATTTCCCATTGAAGGCTGTGTTGGAGATGAAACCAATAACCAGGCCTTTAGGAACATTACCCAGGAAAAGATTATCAATGTTGTAAGACTTTACTTGTGCAGGTAGAGTATAAGATCTTGTCTCCACTCTCGTCAGAGGTAACTTGGCCGTTTTCGAACCCATTCGTGTATTTAATTGCATAGCTAAATCTGCAGCTACATCAATACGTCGTACATGAAGAATAACTTCCTCAAGTGCAACTTTATAACTTGTATTTTCAGGAGACATTAAGCAAAAATTATCTTTACTACGATGTAGTTTTACACGTAAACTTACTTTGTTAGGAAGCATACGATCTAAACTTACAATATCAGTATGAAGACGTCCATACATTTCAAAAGATTTACTATTTTTCACCTTATTAGCACGTTTTTGAAAACCAGCATTTGTATTATCTAATTTATTAAAATTTTTTGCAGTATCTTTATGCCACAATCCACATGCTAAATGTGTTTGAGAAGCATCATAAGAATAATTTAATAATGTTTCAATGTATGCACGATAAGGATAAGATCCTGATGAAGAACTAATTAATTTATCATTTAACGAAATATCAATTTGACTAAATAAAGAATGTAAGAAATTATTTACTGGTGCAACAGTATCATCATTAGCTAAAGTTGCACCATCAGCTTTAGTAATTTTACAACGTACATAAAGATATAGATATGCAGGATGAATAAATTCCCCTGTTTCTCCTGGAATAACAAATTCAATAGGTCCTTCTGAGGTTAATGTGGAAATAGGACGATATTCAGCATTTGTAGTTGCTTCAATAGCTGTTTGTGTCATTGGTATAGAAAAGAAATCAAATTCATTGGTACAACATTCAAAACTACTTGAATTTAGGAGCGCCATTATGAAAAGATGTCGTGTATATGTTTACGTTTTGTTGGTGGTCCAAACTTTACAATTGCAGGAGCTTTCCTCTTGCGTGACCGTCTCTTGCCGTTACCAGTTAGCAACTGCCCAACTTTATTAATGGCTTTTGTCTTTAAACTATTACCAGCTTGTTTTACACGCGCACGAACAGATTCTTTAAATGGTCGATTTTCTAATACATCACCCGCAACTTGCATACCGGTTTGTAATGCTTGACGCCCTACAGTTTTTGCACCTTGTTTAAGAAATGGTAAAGCAAAACGAAATAATCCTTTAAAGAAACTACCTATACCATGTCCCCTTTGATATACAGGTCCTGAAAAATATGGTATTCCGCGTCCACGGTGATAAGTAACACGTCTTGCTCTCATCTTTTTTTTCTATAATTATTATTTAGCAGATGCAGGAGAGCGTTTAAAATGTAGTGTTACGGTCAGTGTCCCAGAACGAAATGGCAAATTTCGCCCTGCATGATCTTTTAATAGTATTTCAATTGTGTTAAAACAAAATTTTGCAAGTGGCATATAATGAATATCTTCAAAGGTAATTGTTTGAACTTTTCCGTATTTAATATCAGAGATTGTTGCTATACGTAATAATGGTGCTTTTGTATCATCTAAAAATTGATATTGTATAATATCTGTATAAATAAAAATTTGATGTGGATATCCGATATCTACATATGGTTGTTTGAATCCACGAGATTCTTTAACAAGATCTGATTTTTCAGAAAAACCTAATTGTAAAGCTAATGTAGGCGACAATGTAACTGATTCTACACGTTCATCACATTCAACATGCACAACATTTGAGAAACTAAATTTTATAAAACTTGATATTGCGTTTAATTCCTCTAGTAAATGATGAATGGATGGATAATATCCAACAAGAATTTTACTTTTCATAGGTTCTGCATTTTTAAATTTGTACCATATAAAATTTTCACCTTCAGTAACATTATAACATGTTAATGGAATATGTACTTCACTTAATCCTACATACCAATCGGATTCTGATAAACGAATATTATTTTTTAATTGATTAATAAAATGTGTTGGACTATTTCTAGGATATACATCTGCACTAGCATTTGAAACTAGTGTAATGTAAAAACTATCATCAATACTTTCAGAAATCATTTTCGTTTAAAGTGAAGTGTTAGGTTTGAAGTTCCAAAACGAAATGGTAATTTTAACCCGTGTTCATCTTTTAAGTTTACTTCTATCGTATCAAAATATTTCTTTTCAACTTTAACATAATGTGGTGAGTGAAACACAAAAGATTTTACATGACCGTGTTGCACATTATATACACTAAGTTTCCGAACTAATGGTCCTATATTTTGTTGTTGTTTTACAATATTAATGCAAACATTAATTGTATTGGGAATATTATAATCTAAATCACATGGAAATTTTCCACGTGCTAATATTAAATCAACATTTCTAACTTTTGTGTATATAACTTTTTTAACATCATACGTATTTTCATTAATAAATCCGAAAATGTGTTGTAATCCTGGTGTAACACCAATCATACATTGATCTTCTAATTTCAAAGAATGTTTAATAACAATTTGATTTTTATTTTTTAAATAGTGTAACATACGAGCATTTTCAGGAATTAATTGTAGAATAGATTCAATTGATGAATAATATCCAGGTGTAATTGGAACATGGTGGCGTTCAACTTTACCATCGATAACACTAGTAATTATAATTTCTTCATTTTCACCAACATTGTAAAAACTCCACGGAATATTAATTTGTGTTAATGCAACACCCCATTCCCCATCACGTAAATCAATAGGTTGTGCCAATTTAACTCGAAATGATGATGTTGTATTATTATCAAAAAGATTGCTACTTGCATTTGAAGGAAGAGTAACGTAAAAGTCGTGTGTAAAGTTCGAATTCATTTTGCAGACTGAATAGAATCTGATCTAATCCACGAATTCATACTTGATGGATATCCTAACCATTTTACATACATCTACCCATTTTTACGTTTCAATACTTTTTCAATAAGATATGTTTTCTTTGAATTTATAATTACTTTTTGTAATTCTTCTGCATAAAATATTCCTTTAATTTCTTCACCGTTCCAATCTTTTAATTTGTAAGTGACAGGATCTGACTTTATACATTTGTCAACAATAAATATTTCTTGTGACCATTTAGGTAAATATCCTTTTTCTAATTTATGTTTATACTTACTAACACGAACATAATCACCCGAACTAAATTTACAAGTTATATTTTTCTTATTCTTTTTATTTCCGTATAATGTTTCCCACACTTGATTCACATTGGAATCATTTACTTGTGCAGGTGCCATTTTAATACTTGAATGGTATGAATGATTATAATTTTTTACAATTTGATCTAATATATTAATATAACGATAAGTATTCTTTGCAGTAAAATAACGATACAATCTTTATTTTAATGTACGTATAAAACGTTCTGCTAACGCACACTTAATTTCGGAATGAACACTATAATGATTAATTTCATATTCTTTAAACAATTGTTTTACATGTCGATTATAAAATTCACCACCTAAATCTGTTTGTACGTTAAACACAGGTAACTTGAAATTTTTAAGAATTTTTGTTATTGCTTTTACCATTTCAGGACCTTTCTTTGTTTTTAACGGAACACAATATGCATAAAGTGAAAAAATGTCAATACAACATAATATATATTTATAATTATTATTATACTTTGCAATATTTTGAATATCTGCTAAATCCATTTGTAATGTTTCATTTGGTGCACTAACATAATACTTTTTACGTTCAAAAACTTTACGAGCTGGTGCATGTAATGTATAAGCATCTTGAGAAGCTAACCATTTTTTAATTTTCTTTTTAGATAACTTTGTTTTGCGTTGTAATGTTTGTATACTTGATAAAGAATCAGGGTTTGAATAATCATAATATATTTTTGATAATTTTGTCATTTTACATACTATATTCTTTCCAATGTTTAAATAAATTAGCTACTACTGCAGGACTAGGAGATTTTCTTGCTTTACGAATACGTTGTCTACTACTACTACTACTACTACTACTACTTTTCACTTTTGATGCTGGCGTGCTAATAGGTGTACCAATAAATTCTTTAGGAACATTAAGATCTTCTAATAAATTTTTAAATTCATGAATACCTATAGGATTTCTTGAATATTTTCTTGTACGAACAACATCATTTACTAAATCTATAATATTTGAACCTGGTATTGTTTTTTCATGAATACGTACTGTACCAGACTTATCCCACTGAATTTTATTACAACTTGTCAACTGTTTTAATAATAGATCTGTTTTCCTACGAAGTGTTTTCGGTACTGATTGTAAAATGTCTGATACAAATGGTAAAATAGAAGTATTGCTATCTTGTTTGGAAGTTGATGATGATGATTTTTCTTCTTCTTCTTCTTGAATGATAGGTAAAGTAATAGGTTTATGTGAAGAAGATGTATACTGTAAATAACGATGCAAAGCTTGTTGATATAATTTCCACTTTTGTTGTACACTAAGATCACGACGTTTTAAAATGTTATTCATTTCTTCATCTAAACGTGACTGATGTGAATCTATGGATTTAAGATTCGATTGAATTTCATGTACAGCATTTTCAGGAACTAAAATCATTTTACGTAATTCTGACATACTTAACGACTAAAAATACTGCTTCCCACTGCTGCAAGAAGTGGTCCCAAGATTAACGGTAAAAGAGCACCACCTTTCTGTAGTAACAACTTTTTCTTTTTATTCAATGCAGTACGTTGCTGAGATAGAGCACGTAAGATCTTTTTATGTCTACGTAAACGTTGCTTGTGACGAGAATTTAAAGGGATGTTTCCTTTTATTGTGTTTTTAGATACATGAGATATGGTTCTTATTAAATCCCCTGAAGCATTTTGTAAAATTTGTTTTCGTTTGGTATTCTTGCATTTGCACAGCGCACGGAGCGTGCTGTAGTGTTGTTTCACCTTCAACATCTTGACGCAGACTATACAAAAATTTCTGTATGCATGTCTTTTACGTTAGCGTACACATACATGATTTCATTCGGAAAAATATTTGTACGTATTCGCAACGCATCGTTTGTTTTTTGTGTCAAGTCAAATAATAAATAAGTGTGAGGCTCTCGTGTTACTTCTTCGAACACACTCACGACTTCTTTACTATACCGCGGCATAATTTGCCTTGCTAAATATTGTATTTGTAATTTATCACGTGGATTTTTAAATACTATAATATAATGTGCATTTAAACTAATATCACGTGCATGTTTTCCTTTTGGAAATAAATTTTGAATAATAAATATTACCGTTAACTTTTTGTGATGTGCATACTTTGTAAATAAATTAGCAACATCACCATTAGTTTCTGACATTAAATCATCAAGTATTAATAATGAATTTTCTTTGATTTCAAAATTATTCATGTCAGGTATTCCCTCTACAAAACGTATTTTTGCATTTGCATCTAATTTTGGTATTACTGCACCATAACACCAAACAATATCATTAAACTTTATACTAAACATTTGATCATGTTCATTAAGTAAACGATTTACAAAACAAGTTTTACCAGCCCTTGAAGGACCAGCGATTAAAATAGTTGAGGGATGTTGAAATTTTAACATCTTGTAATCAAATGAATGCATACAATAGAGACTCTGCTTTATATATACACACTCACACACTCATACATTGAATATCAAGTTTCCATGGGAATTTTAATATTTTCACAATCGTTGATTGTTCGGAGTATACATAGTAATGAACTGGATAAAAAAAATCACTGGGATATAAGATTAAAGCTGAAGTGACTAGTTTATACATTGTTTGCACAGCAAACGAAAATATAAAAAGAATAAAATAAATGAAGAATAAATAAAATAAATTAGGAATAAATTAAGAATAAATTAAAAATAAATTAAAAAATAAATATTTTTACATTCGATGATGGTTCGGGGTTCTATTACACGAAAGAGACATTCATACAAGTCACATTCACTCATTCGTGGGCCTATAACCGTAAGGTACACTTGCACGTTTTCGTATTGGTTCATCGTCGGTTATGTCAGGTTCGTCAATCCGTTTTCGTTTTTTGTTGACCTCACGGTGTGTCTTTGTCTCTCTACAGCTAAAGATACGGAACCCCGGTCTACGAACGATGCTATTTGGGTTTTCTATTACTGTGGACTCTAATTGTCCAGACACTAATTTATAGAAACTCTCAAAGTTAATTTTCTGAGAGGTCCTATCATTTAGTGTTATCCCCCTAATTTTGTATATATGCCGAACATCCCCTTGGGCGTTTGTTAGCCGCATAGCATAATTTTTACAGCCTAGACCAATAAAGGTTGTAAACTCCCAACCTTCAGGAATTTCATTCGTCAGATCACCCAAATAGTTTCCGAGCGGTAACAAGGGTTCCTCATCTTTTTTCTGTAAGTACATGATACTGTCAGTGTCACAGTAGATTACTCTGTCAGGTCCTACAGTCGTCAGTAGTTCGTAAAGTCTAAGTCTAGCCCACGAAGTAATAAATGCGGCTAGTATCACATTGGAAAACTCCAACGGAACGTTTTCATTTTCAATGTCTCTGTACGTGAGAATGAGATGGTCATCATCAATTGGCACTACACTTTGAATTTCGTACCTTGCCGTAGTTAAATACCTAAGAAAGGTAACCTCATCACTAACGATTATACTCTGCGACATGTCTGTGCGTTGCCCCCACTTTCCATACAATGAATTGAGGTATAGCTTCGCACATTGCCTCAATCCCGGGTTCATCCTAATATTGTCATAATTTAATCGTATGCCTTCATGGGCATAATATTCATCGATATATTTTTGTTTGTCTTCTTCAGTGGTACAGTAAGCAGGAAAACCAGAGGCTTCCTGCTTCATCTGAGGGAAGGAATTCACATAGGTCCCGAACAGCCCTCCTGAATTCCCCTCTTCAGGATCTAAGAGTTCAAATTCCCATATCTCATGTATATTGATTATTTTGTAACCTTTTTTAAGAGCAAGGTGTAACTCTGGTGTACAAAATGTTCCTGTAAGAGCACACTCAGCATCGCTATGGGTACATTCGTTAGTGTTTTCTTCTTCCATGCATGTGCGGCAAAGGCCGAAAAGTAATCGACCTCCCGCAACGTATGGTAAGATCGGAAAGTAGAGGTCCTTTGCAGGGACGATTGTGCATTTGACTACACCGTGAATACTTTCCACATCTGGAAAGTCCGGTCCCGTGTGAATCTTAGGTGATTTAACCGGCATAGGTTTACGTGCCATCACCCAAGGGTATAACAATGTTACATCGGCGTAGGAAATTCGCTCATCACTCGCACAATTGACGTAGGAACGAAAGACCTACGTGCGACCACCGTTGTAACAGTTCTTAGGAATAAGAAAATCAGGTAGATTAGTACAACGTTCTTGAACAAACTTTTGCACTTCCTTATCCGTCTTTACCTTATTGTCCCAAGAACATTCCCATATTTCGTATAGGTTTACACCTATACTTTTCAGGTACCTACGGCGGCGCATGGTTTGCTCATATCGTCTCTCCATCGTATTGTACGAGTCCTGGGCATCGTGCAAAACCGCGTCACGGTTAAAGGAGAAGCAAAGGCGGCAGGCAAGGAAATAACACCCGTAAAAGTCGAAGGCAGCGTTGGATCCTTCGTGCAATCCATCGACCTTGTATCTACCAATATGCTTTTCCCCACCTCTCCTAGCATGCTGGATTTCTATCGCTACTTGGGCTTCCATATACATAAGCCATTGCATAGCTTTTGTACTATACTTGGTCTTATGATGAAATCCCAACGCGGGAATGATAGGAATAGTATTCTCCGGTAAGTGCAAGGTACGATATGTCCGCATTGCGAGACTTGCAATGGTAGATGATGTTATGAAACATTGCAAACCCTCCGTTTTCTCTTCGATGATATCGCTAAACTTAATGACCGCTTCTGTTAGAATTCTAACATCATTCTCACAATAAGCCAGCATATCCCTCTGCAGGTTAAACTCCTCGCCACTTTCCGCACGTTCTTGGTGCCAGGCTTTCAGTTGTTTTCTTTCTTCTGTGCTTCGCCCTTCAGGGTCATAGTACTCAAGTGGAGGGTAGGGACCAACATAATTTTGATTCTCTTCAGTATTGAATAAATATGGGAAATCTCCCTTCTTTAAATTTTGACTAAGGCCTAACGTTTTTGGTAATTTGGATAATTTCACGCCAATATAAAGGAAAGAGTCGCGGAAAAAGATACGATTACCTATACTGATATTAAAAATCTTTTGACCCTGAATAAGGACACTAGGTACAATATGCTGGTCTTCTATTAGAGTTCTAAGACAGAAGAGACCATCGTAGCGACTACCATTATGGGCGATTGCCACGATCTTCTGAAAGACAGGACGCTCTACTAACACATGGTTAATAAAAGCCGTCATTGTCTTGAAAGAAAACGAACGATTTCCAACATTGTCACCGCACGTTTTACAGGGCTCATCGATATCTTTTCTTATACAGGCATGACAAACATGACGACAACACACCAGTACAACTTCGTGTTCCCTTTCACCGCGCTCATTCGGTGCCTTCAACATCGTCTCTACATCATAGGTGATGTACATAAACCTTTTCGTATGAACAGGTCGCTGTCTCTGAACAAAACATGTATGGTTTGTATCAACATAGGCTCGGCACGTTGAACAAAAATGTTCACCACACATGTGATCAGATTTTCGCCCTCTCTTATCAAAGATGACGCCGCAATTGATGCAGAGCTTTACATTATCACATACAGATCTAGCCGATTTATTACGTGTCAGATGATTATTAAAGCATTCACCTTCAGCAAACTCTCTATTGCATGCATTGCATTTAATTCTGTTTGCAGTATAGTCCCGTTCGTGAGTATGTTCGCAATAAGTACAACGAGTTTTACACTTGTGTGTACGTGACCTTTCATCATAAGCTTCCAAACAATAATAACAATACTTTCGTGCCTTGAGGAAAGTTCTAATGCTACGAATGGGTTCGAAATGACCAATAGTGTTACCTCTTCGAGAAAGGATAAAAATCTTATTTTCTGCCGGTTCTCCCGGGTAACGTACTATATATTCCCGGTTATTCTTTTCATGCTCCTCATAAACTACGATTTGATATTCCCCTTTCAAATACGTTTGAAAGAGGTCCAGATCGGAAAAGTCACAACCTTGCTTACTTTCAACGTTAACCCCTGCCATCTCGCAGAGAACTTCTGCTTTAAGAAGCCATGTATCTTGGTTTCTTGTTCTTAACTTATACAAATCATGTTTTGTACCGTGGAGCTTTACTTGGCCCCATACAATGGCCATAGGGAGACAGTAAATATTTCTATTTTCAATACGCATTAATCGCTTTTCTAAGTAATCTTGGTATTTTGCATATTTGTCAACGGCGCTCGATGTAGTATTTCTTCCCTGGCCGTGCATACTCTCAGGTATATGGAATCGAAACAATAGTTCTTGCCCCAAAAGGAACACTTCATTCGAATTTAATACACGTTCGATTGAAGTGAGGACTGTCCTAGCAGAGAAATTGCCCTTTCTTCTAAACGGAACGTACACTGGTTTGTTGTTGGTATTATTACTACTCTCTATGTATAAGCCAATGTAGTCCGAGGGGCGTGCATTGGAGATCACATGTTCCAACGCAAAATTAATTAAACTTTCGATATAAGCCTCTGGGTTATTAATGTTCCTTTCATCACCCACAGGTCTGACGGCAATTTCATGTCCCGTAAGATGGAACTTACGAAACCTTTGTCTGCTTTCTCTTACAACTTCGAAATTACTATTTCTTTGATTATCCCCGCCATTATTATTATCACTACCACTACCACCTGTACTACCACTATTAGGACTACTAGTAGTACCAGTTGTACTATTATTGTTTATGTTGCCATGTCCAACCATTGCTGGAACATTGGCATATGACGGGTCAGGTTGAGGAGTAAAAAACATTTGGTCCCCATAGTCATGATTATCCTGTACACAGTATTCAGGTGGATTGTATGCAGGATTTTCTCCCTGGACTTGTTGCGTGGGTATATCCACAGCATTGTCCTCGTTTTGAACCAAACTCCTCATTTCTTCAGCTGGTATTTCATCGAAATTTTGAGTGCCAATCCCATTTACTTCATCTAAGAAAGCTAAATCTTCATTTGTTAATTGATATAGATTATTAGGACTCAAGTTATGATTTTCTTGAGGGGGCATGACTATGGCATTATTTGCGGGTGGGATTAAGCACGGTTCCGAAACAAATCGCGTGCCAAAATCAAAAAAGTCCGATAACTCTTTATCTTTTATCCTATCCACCTGACCTTCCCCACATGATAATAAATAAAAGAGTTTTGACTGCGCCGTTCGTAAGTATCACATGTACGGAAAAATCCATACAAAAATAAATCTATTATATCAGCACTGCTTACACAGTGCTGGAGAAGTAATGTATCATTACCCTCGAAGCCACGAAGGGCGCGTAGGAGTGCGTCACATTTCCCCGACCCCCGATATCCCAGCCTGTTCAATTCCATGATGGCTTTCCAGGTATTGAAGACCCTCGGGTAGTCGTTGAAACCGCGCACCAATTCCTGGAGATAAATTTCATCAACCATATTCAATTCTTCGGATGGGCAGAAGAAATCCATCTGAAAGAAATAAAACAAAGAAAAAACTATTTTGAGTTATCAAGTTGACGTTAATATATCACTTGAATATAAAAGAGAGAGAGAGCACATTTAATTACTTTCAACGTATAGTTATATTTTAATAATATGTACATAAAAAGCAAACACTTATTTTCAATCTATAGTCAAATAATGATATGTAAATAGATAGCAAATTGTTCAATTTATGAAAAAAAAAATCAGTAAAATATATTCACTTATATTCAGATGTAATCTATTCTTTTAAAATATCCACACATAATAAGTCTCTCTCTGTTCATTAATATTGGTTAAATACAGCTCAAATATGTATAATTTCTTTCTTTATTTTTTTTAAATCAAAATAAGCGTAAGAAATACACACCTTTCAAGCCTCAGTTGTTCGTTCACAAAACCAGAAAAAGAAGAAGAAATGTTGACTCTGCGTCGCTGTAAGGCTGAACAACAATATGCCTGGGTGTTCTATTTGTGCTGCTACCACCACTCAAGGTTCGGCAAAGCTTCAATGTCTGGAATACAATAGGCTTGAATCAATTTCTTTATACTTTATTTAATAGTATTAAAACTATATAGTTAATTAATTAAGTTGCGCTAAAGCTTGTCCTTGATCTTACACGTACGCTGCCGTGAAAGGAAATGATACCCCAGACGCCAAATGCATGTTATATCATGTCCTATTATGTATTGCACAACCACTACTACTAGTGACATCTAGCGGCAAAAGTCATAATTAAAGATTAGTTGTGCGTTGAAAGTTGAGCACTGCTGACGCGTGTGTGACAGAGTTCCGTATATTTCTCAGGTGAGTATAGTATATATGTTTTCAATGTGTAATAAACCATAGCACATATTCACTTCATTCAAATACATATGCTTGTATATTCTCTTCGTCTTAATATTCTATAAAAGTATTGAAAATCAAACACGTATAAGTAAAACTATTGGGTTAAATACGGAATATAAACCCAAGTCTTTCAGTGACAGAACGAGTATTTACTTAAGTGGTGCGGTACCACATCATTTCTGGGATATGAAGCCCAGTCTTTCAGTGAGGGACCACTACCTCCTCACTCCAGGGGGATGTCCCCTCTACTAGTATTGCTGCATTACGTTTACATTAAAATCCTAGTGCCAAAAAGACGGAGTAAAACCGAAATCTCTCACTGCAAAATCCATATATAAAACAAGTAACGTTCAGTAATGGGAGGCATTACTCTTAAACATCGGTATAGTCCCCCTTTTCCCCACGCAAAAAGAGCGCGTTCACTACTTGGAAAAGTTATGAGGGGGAATTCAGTCCGGGTATATTGCCCCTCTTCCCCACGCAAAAGAGTGCATTCAGTAATTGAAAAGTTGTGAGGGGGAATTCACCCCCTCTTCGTCCACGCAACAGAGCGCGTTCACACTGCATTGGATTCTCTTTCTGCATCCCCTAACAAGATATTTCGTATTTCATTTCATTTACAAAGCCAATATTTATTTTTCTCACTCATTACCTTGCTTAATATAGAGTTAGTATGTACAGCGGGGGACACTTCTAAATGGTACAGCCATATGGAGATATACGGCTAAGGTGTACCATTTAGAAGTGTCCCCCGCTGTACAAAAAGCATGCGACTACCATATGATTAAGATTCTGAATACTGCAACACATGTTTAAAATACGCAAGTTCATATTCCCAAGACTTATTCAGAAATAAAGAACATCTAGCTTAAATTTCTCTCACTTAATTACATTCTTTCATTTGTCATGTCTTGGAAAAGAGAAACATTTGAGTATTCACTACGTTTCGTGATGAACAAGCTATTCTAACACGAATTCAAAGGGAAAAGTCCGCTGCTATGATCCAAAATGAATCAATGAACGTAGTTCTTTTCTTTGGAGTCTAACTGTGGGAAAGAAAAGTCTACACATTTACGTAAAAATTGCAATATCCACATGTATCTTGGAAATTGCATCCACTACAAATAAGAACTCTTTATATAAAACACTTAATACTGACTGATTTTCTAAATATTAGGGATACAAGCAAACAAATGTCTATCTTTCTGTTGAACTTAATTATTTTACACTAAACAATATATTTTGAACATTATCTGTAGTAAATATTGAATATGTATCTGTTCTAAAAGTGTTCTTTATGTGTAAATTGCTTATTTTCCGAAAAGACTTCCCAATATGAATACAGATTCACGACAAATCATTCAGACACAATGTATTTATATAAAATCTACCATCAAAAATATTGGACAGTACGCAATTCTGTTTAATCACAATTTCAGTTATAAAGATTCAAAGAAATTGCACACTTGATTTTTACCGTAAAGTCCGTCAGTGGCGGGTCTTAAGACACATTACCAAACATTTCTGAAACTATAAAGTATCTCATTGACGGCTCTTAAGGGACGTCACCACGCATTTCTAAAACTATAAAGTATCTCATTGACGGTTCTTAAGGGATGTCACCACGCATTTCTAAAACTATAAAGTATCTCATTGACGGCTCTTAAGGGACGTCACCACGCATTTCTAAAACTATAAGTCCGTCCGTCATTGGCGATTCTTAAGGGATGTCACCATGCATTTCTAAAATACCAACTATTATGTAAAGTATCTCATTGATGGTTCTTAAGGGACGTCACCACGCATTTCTAAAAACGTCAAAAAAATTCTGTAGTAAACTATAAGTTCATCCGTCATTGGCGATTCTTAAGGGATGTCACCATGCATTTTTCTCTAAAAAAAAAGATTAACACTGCCAAGATATTTTTCGTGTCCCCACATATTCTTAACTATAATAATAATGCTAGTTCCATTCTTCACTCTATCCTGTGGTTAACTTGTCCAAAAACGCAGCCGAAACGGAATCAAATCTCAAACATAGTATTCAAACAATTTTTTTTTAAAAAAAGCAAATATTTCGTTCCTTCGTGGTGACCGTTCAGGAAGCTATCTTTTCCGGTGTTGGCAAACCCAGTGGGCGTTATGCCCCTATGTATGGTTCCCCCGATTTTCGGCAAACACGGAAGGCGATATAAGTCAGACGCGGTTCCCCTGTTTGGGGGAACTATGCCCCCATGTATGGTTCCCCCTGTTTTGGTAAACACGGAAGGCGTTATAAGTCAAACGCGGTTCCCTCAGGTTCGGGGCACTATGCCCCATGTATTTTTCCCCCTGTTTTGGCAAACACGGAAGGTAATATAAGTCAGACGCGGTTCCCTCAGGTTTGGGGGGCTATGCCCCAATGCATGGTTCCCCTGGTTTTCGGTAAACACGGAAGGCGTTATAAGTCAGACGCAGTTCCCCTGTTTGGGCTCGATATGCTCCCCACAAGTTGAAACATATTGACAAACTCTTAGTTCGTTTCTACACTGTGTTAATTATTTTCATAAGAAAAAACAATATGTGTTAATTTTCTAGGGGGAGTCCCAGCATTCGATACTTATGCAAATATATCTAATCAATTATAATAATATAAAACTTACTTGAATATGATATCTTCTTCTTTGAACAAGACACAGAAAAAAATCCAGAAAAACACAAAAGAAGCAAACGCAAAAGCCTTCGCAAGCAGAATTGTTAATACAGGAAATGTGTACTGCACTTATATAATATATTTTTTTTTATTCATTAACATAAGGGGAATGGAATAGGGGGAGAAAAAATAAAGTAAATCAATTTGCTTTGTAATACAGCATTGCATCACTCTGCAAAGAAGCAGAAAAGAACTGGTGTATTTCCTTTGTCGGCCTCTTGCCGAATCGCATGAAATATTTCTTTCTTTCTTTTTCTATAGAGGTAATACCAGGGAATTTTCACACAATGCCTAAAGTTTGAAAAACATCGCCAGCATGCCTGAATTCGTACATCAAAGACGCCAAATTGTCGTATTTTTCACAGCAAATAGTTGTTTACCAAGCAATAAATTCGTTATCTGGGTTCAGGCGACAATGTTCCTAGATTTTAAAATTCCGGCTTTATTCAGTAAGCTATATAGCTATCATTTTCAACATCTGTTTCAATAACTTGTATTTTGCCGAAAAGAACAGCACAATTATTTTATGTGGCAATACACAGAAACCGTTCTACAGGTTTTTGTGTGTGTTGTTTTGCAGTACTCAATATGAAGGACAACCGTTTATTCATCAGGTTATTGGCATTGAGTCCAAGGCCAGTCTGGTACCATCACCCTGTTTGTTTGTCCGAACAGGGTAGTGGGCGGGGGAAAGGCTGTTCGCAAACCATCGACCAGAAGTGGTTTGCACAAGAAATGTATGTCAGTTGTCGCGGGGCGGGGAGAGGGTAAAACCTGTTTACACAAGATGTGGCCAAAGAGAGGCGGGGGAAGGGTGGGTTCTCCCGCACACTCAAACTAGAGGGAATGATTGGCAGGTATCTATCTCCCATGGTTAAACATTGGAGGCGGAGCAAACTGGTTTTTCCTGGCCAATCATATCACAAGGTTGTTTGCATAGGGTGTGAGAAACTGAGCTTCATTCTTCTATCATTCACTCATGCAAAGGAAGTTGGAGAGAACACAGGACCTTGCGTATCTGCGAATTTTGTACTGAGCACCGCTGAAAAATAGCAAAGTTAAGTCTATCATTTAAGAACTACGCAAGCTAAACGAAAGAAGTGCAGTTTGCAACGAAAAAATAAATGAAAATAAATAAATATTTCTTCCTTTCCTTCCTTTTCCCCCCATCTTAATACTTTACTCCGTAAAACAAAGCACCATTAAAAATCATTGCTAAACATTGGAGCTTAAAGGGTGTAATCATATTCATTATTCATAATTTTCTAGTTCAAATAAAAGTGTTCAATTAGTTACAAGCTTTACAAGTCAGATCATAATTAAATTAATGGGGAAAAACATTGTGGGAGCTAGGGACCGCGTTTTAAGCCATATACCAATGCTCTAATTATCTAAATCATAGTTTTAAGTAAAATTTAATTATAATTTCGATTCAAGAAACGTATAGGTTCATGTTTAAAGCTAGGAATACCGTTCAAATCCGTATCCTCAATCAAATATCGTGCTGGATCGCGTTCAATGACGTATACCAATGCTCTAATGATCTAAATCGTAGTTTTAATTCTAATTTGATTATAATTTCGATTCAATAAACGTATTAAATCATGTTTAAAGCTAGTAGCAACATTCAAAGCCGTATCCTCAATCAAATATCGTGCTGGATCGCGTTCAATGACGTATACCAATGCTCTAATTATCTAAATCATGGTTTTAATTCTAATTTGATTATAATTTCGATTCAAGAATCGTATAGGAGCGTGTTTCAACAAGAAAGAAGGTCATTCCACTTTTCCAAACAACCTCTATTGCACAACTAATAAAACCACTTCCCCCAGAAACCTCCCCCAAGGACGGGGCCGGCCTCTCCAAGGCCGACACGGCCATATTGACATCGAAAGTCGTTAGGTAATAAAGCAATTAAGAGGGCAATAAAATCTATTGTCTGCGACTTTAAGCGACAGGTCTACTACGGAGGTTCAAGTTTGATTAAGGTAGGAAAGCTTTGAAATTTGAAAGTATTGTCGTGGTTCAGAATCTGCCTTAAAATTTGGGTCCCCTTATCATATACACCGTTTCTGTTGGAAGGGACACCCAACCAACCAACAAAGCCTACACAACCTTTCACAGCGAAAGATAAATGCCACACCTTGTGTTTCCTGATAGCGTTGGCACTCACTGGTGCACTTTGATAAATATATAAGAATAGTTTCTGACTCGAAATATCCTCATGATGGTAAACTCACGAATGCAACTATCTCACTAGGAATTTGGATCATTTCTCGTTTCAAACTGCCAATTATTATTGGCATAGTGGGGACAAAGCCGATTAGATTGCCTGTGAAAAACTAAATTCTTCGCCTCATAGCAATTAATGTCTCGCTGCACTGTTGGCCTTTCCCCTGAATGCTTCCATCCACGTCTCCTTCCAGGCGAAGAGCGAATGTTATTTAAAGGTCGGACGTGCTCCTTTGCTCAACACCTGTACATTTAAAACAAAGAAATATTAAAGAGTTTAAAATTTATTTGAAAATGGCCTGACAACTGATAAATTTCATTATTATTTAGAATGAATTTCTAACTGATTTGATGGCAGTCCTTATGAAGAAAACGAAATTTTGTTGAATTGCAATCTAATAATTCCAATGGACTTTGCAAACTGTTCAACCTAACACGAGCTATTGACTACTACAAACGTTAACAATTTTATATGTTTGCAATAGAAATATTGTAAATACTATATTTCAGTTGGCAAGAAAATAATAAAACTGAACAATTATATATATTTTTTATTTTTACAGGATTTTTATATAGATGAAACCTATTTTAGGGCCCTTTAAAGGTAAATGTCATATATTATCAATTTACTTTTTTTTAAGAGTAACTTTTGCCCCCAGTTTAAATAATTAAAGAAAGTAATAATCGTCGCTCTTCAATACATACAGTAAACTGTTTTATGTGCTCTTGTGTTTGTTATCACTTTGTAATTATACTCACGTGACTACTAAACAACGTACTTGCATTAGCTACTTTACTGCAGTGTTCCAATGGCGGATCCTGAGGGAAGTCCCATGAACAGATAAATATCTAATTCAGGTTACTAGTTATCACGCAACAGATGTACTATTTCCATATGTACGACAGACTCACTATTCCATTACATAACTGAATACACAATGGCATACCACCTATAAGTTGACTGATAGCAGCTTTATTAGTTTCACAACTTTATTATGTTTAAATAATCAAAGGATCAAACTATAATTGTATCCACTGTTTCAGTTCAACACTTGAAACAAATGTGATATAATTGGAACAAAAACGTTCAAATTCATTATTTCTATACGAGTTGGTTAGTTAAATTATAGAGGAAAAATATAGGCGTGCAACTGTGTTTCTCCCCGATGCCTCGTAATGAAGATATAAATCTCGTTACTTCACTGCGATAATTTCAATAGTATCATATGTGTTCGGAAGGACATCTGTATGAGCCTAGCATTCATCTTTGATCTTCCAAGCAACACTTCCGAAGTGTGACACTCCGATTTCGATAAGATTTGGCAAGTAGATACTACACATAAAATAAACGAATACGGCAAAACGTTTTTATTTTCTACGGAAAAACAGATTTATTTGGCGAAAGTCCCCACCCAAAATTTTGAAAGTTCACGCCTCAAAGGCAGAACTAATTGAACCGAAGTCAACGAAATTGTACACACATGTTGTAGACATAAAATAAGGGAATACGGATTTCGTATTTTATTGAAAAAATAAGAAAACCGTTTAGGTGGGACACAGAGCAATATCGTGCAACTTTGATAGTGCAATATCAAAAGTGCTAATAACAGTATGTCAGAAGTGCTTAAAGAACACGAAGAATTGGAACGACACATTGTGTAGGGGCAATACGCAAAAGATTAACGAATACATTTTTTATTTTCTGAGGAAAAAACATTTTAGTGGGCAAAAGCCCTCATCCAAAATTTTGAAATTTGTGGCCCAAAAGGTAAGAAGAAGTGCACCGAATTGAATAACATTGTGCACAGATATTGCAGACGTCAAATGAGATAATTAGTAGATAATTTTCCCTTAAAAAGAGAAGCTGTTGAGTCAGGCACGGACCTTCTAAACCGATGATTACGAAATACCAAAGTGCAAATAAGCTTACGTCAGAAGTTCGTAAAGAATATGGAGAATTGCAACGAAACTTCGTAGAGGGACAATTTGCAAAACAATAAGTGAAACGTGTTTTAATTTTAAATTTATTATAGTTTCGTAATAGATGCCATTAGTACTTTCGATTGGTATATAAACCATATTCCATTTCGATATATAATCTCCTTCTCTTCCCTTGTTAGGACTAACATGTAACATTCGTAGAGTGTTGCACGCCGATTTCAACGAAATTTTGCAGGTAGATACTAGACACAAAATAAAGTGACACGTACGTTTTCGTTTCTGCGGAAAAAACGGTTTGAAGTGGCCTAAGCCCCTCCCGAAATATTTTCAAAAATACTTGAAATCTCAAAAAGAACATGAGCAATTTAAAAGAAAAAAGCATATACACATACTAGATAAAAAATTAAGAAATACGGGGTTTTCTTTCTGTGTTAAAAAACTGTTGCAGGGGGAACAACGGACAACATTTAAATATCTCCAAAAGTAATGACAAAGGCCAAATTCGACAAAAGGATACAACGATTCCAAGGAACCTATGCATGCAGACAGTAGACTTAAAAGTAGTAAATACGTATTTTTGTTTTGTGCGTAAAAAAACTCCGCACAAGTAAGCCCCTTCCGAAATATTTTCCAAAAAGCTCTAAATCTCCAAAAGCTCTCAAACAATTTACAGAAATTTCCAACATACATTTCCCATATCCAAAATATATTTCTGGGGCCCGTATATCTTTCTATTACGAGTCAATGTATATGTCCCACTCATCGAGAAGCTACACGTAAAAGAAAGAACTTCTGAAGCGACATGAAAATATCTTACATGTTATTCTTACAGACAGGAAGCTGTTAAAGTGTCATTTACTGAACAAACAATGCGAGAGATATGTATTCTGAAGAACGGTTCCAAAGGTTGAGTGCATATAATTGGGCATCAGAAGATATCAAACTGTATTATAAAATATGTATAATGTTATCTTGCAGTAGCAAGCCTACGAGGTGGTCATGCTCATCGCTGCATATAATAAGTTCGAGCGATAGTAATTTTATCTGTGTGTGCAAAACATATGACCGATAATTGAGAAGGCGGTGTGCAATTATACTTATCTGGCCCTTGACTTGTGCAATAACTTGTTTACTTGTAATAATGATACATGAATGTCACAAAAGAACACTTCAAGATAATGAGCCACACGTGCAAAATGAGATATCAATATCTACCTTGTGTACAAAATAAGTAATCAAAAAGTTAAGTACATTGCGTCAGATACTCACATGTGTATGATATAAATTCGTTGTTCCATCAGCGAGTTAAAGAAGAGAAATCCAGCATGAATCACGCTAACATTCTGCATTTACTGTTTGTTGCTTTTGAAGTGATACATCGACCAGAGTCGCCAATAACAGCACAGGAAAGGGATACAGCACGCATATTGCAATGCTTGCTGGAATACTGGATGGACGATATGGTTAAGTTAGACACAGAAGAAATATTAACATTACCAATTGAGAAGGAGGACAGGGAAGAGATTACCGCCCAATATTCTCCTGTGGATGACGACATAGAAGAGTGCGATGGCGGCACAACCATACATGGTCAAGCAGACATCACCTTTGCATACAAACAAAAGGCAGTCAACTACTGGAGAAGTGGTATTAAAAAACCGCTGTCCCTTCCATCCGTACAAGCAAAATTTAGAAAGGTAAACTCAAGGCAGCAGCTGAAAGGCTGGGAAAAGCAAGTCATTGGTGGAAGAACACGGAAGGATAAGATATCGCAGGTATCTCAATACGTTCTTCGGCAATTTCCAAGACGTTAGTGATGCACACTTTCCAGTACACGATGTTGATCTACGACGATGGGCTCTGCAGGCCAGCAATAGATTTTACCTTCCATCATTTAAGGCATCAAAAACCTGGCTGTGGAAGTTTAAAACAACACACAATTTCGTATCGCGAAAGGTAACGAAATTTATATCTACGACACATACGTCTGAAGCTAAAGAAGACATATTAAGAACCGTAAATGACTTTATTGACAATGTAAAACACCATATTATCAAATTCGGCAAAGGTAATGTGTACAGCTCCGATCAAAGTGGTTTCCAACTAGAAATGCATGGCGGTCGAACCTTGGCTGCTCAGGGAATGAAAAAAGTGGAAACAATTGTCCAATCCGTGAGTGCGACAAAACACAGTTATACAATACAACCGATCCTCTCTGCCGATGGTGCTTTGGTAGCACCATTACTCATTGTTCCGAAGGAACCAACTGGTGAGTTCGGCTCACGCGTGCACAACACTGTTTCGCCGAACTTTATCGTCGTTGGCTAGAGCACGTGTATTTTCCTACAACACAGCATCAAACAGTTCTTCTATTGGACGCTTGGAGTGCACTTTGTGAAAATAACCTACACTCCATTGAACCGGAAGAGAAAAATACTGTGCTACTTACAATATCTGAAGGTTTAACTTGGAAGCTGCAACCACTAGATGTGTACTTTTTTGGCTTGTGGAAAACATGTGTGCGCCGCTTTCCGGACACTGCTATCTTACAACAGTCTGATATTAATTTGCATCTACGGGATAACATAATCGAACGACAATCTCTGACACATAATCAATTCTCCTCTCCAAGATACAAAGATGTCATGAAATACGCGTGGTATCACATTGGCTATACAACAGACAAACCGGCACAATTTCAGACCCCACCAGAGTTCTCCTTTTCCACGAATCACATCCCGACATGTGACATTTGTGGACAGATTGCTGTGATTAGTTGTGGTTCCTGTAAGACATAACTTTGTTTACAGCATTTTTTGTTGAACATCATTATTGTGACACATTTGTTGCGTAAGCTATTGTGCTTAGAAAACTGTTGGTCTGTGTTATAAAGTGGTGGATAGTACTTGCAATATGTATTTCTTCATTGCACGTCTAACAAATGCCTTTATATTTTCATCCGAATTGTTTGTGATTATTTGTGGATTGCGACCTTTGTAAACTATTTGGTTGAATTTGTTGGGGATGTGGCTCTCCTTGCAACACTTTTCCCGCAGGAGATAGCAAGTACGTATATTTTACTTGTATATCTAGTATGTACATACGCCTTTTTCTGCAAATTATTCCTGTCCTTTCGGAGATTTCAAGCTTTTTTGAAAATATTCCGGGAGGGGCTTAGGCCCCTTGATATCTATTTTCCGCTGAAACGAAAACAATATGTATCTGTTAATTTTAAGTCTAGTATCTGCATGCATAGTTTCCTCGGAATCGCTTGTACCCTTTTGTCGAATTTGGCCTTTATCATTACTTTTGGAGATATTTAAATGGGGGCCGCTGTTCCCCCTGCAATCTTTTTTCACACAAAAGAAAAAGCCGTATTCCTTAATTTTCTATCTAGTATGTGTATACGCCTTTTTCTACAAATTGCTCATGTTCTTTTGGAGATTTCAAGCCTTTTTGAAAATACTTCGGGAAAGGCTTAGGCTCCTTCAAACCGTTTTTTCCGCAGAAACAAACAAACAAAAAAAAAATACGGGTCACTTTATTTTGTGTCTAGTATCTACCTGCAAAATTTCGTTGAAATCGGCGTGCAACACCTTACGGATGTTCTATGTAAGTAAATTTGTATGATTTATGACCATTAAGGTCATTGAAATCTTTAAGTGTAACGTGCCACGATTATGCCGGTTAGGCTAAAGGAGACGGTGATAATGAAAAATGAGTGAAATGGTGGAATGAAGAAAGTGGGAGGAAACGGGAGAACTCCGAGGAAACCCACGAGCACCGTGTTTGTTCAACACAAAGTCCACACGGCGTTAAAGTCATGGATGCTACAACTTTATTCTGAATATTAAAAATAATACTTTGTTCTATTGGTGTTTATATTGATTCCTAATAGAAATTAAAACTGATCCACGTTTATGGAAGTGTCTGAAATGATTATCAAAGATCTCTTCCACAATCACTCGATACAGCTTGCGTATTTTTCTCGAATTTTAACTTTGGCACTTGCTAGTGATTCATAAGATTTTCCCAATTAGTAGACTGCAAAGAGGATTACAATCTTCAATAGATTCATACCTAGAAAGAAAAAATAATTCTAAATAACTTTTCAGGTAGAGGTTCGAATAATAGTTAATTCAAATTTTATTTTTATATGTAAGAAGCGGTATGACTGCTAGTTGTTATACAATGAAAAATACTGCTAATTTCAATTATGTTTATTAATTAAAATTAATGAATAAGTGTTCATAATGCATAAGTGTCATGTAAAAAAAACTTTCAGCTTTTTTCTATATAACAATAAATGAATATACATATATACAATCAAAAGAAAAAAATATTTAGGGCTTTCGATATCACCTCTGTAATAGCAATTTATAATTTAATTCTTAGAATTCCTACGTGTTTATTAATAACATGATATACGACACACGGGTTCAGAATAGTGGATTCTTGCTATTTTCATACTTGTTTATTCTTTTACATTTCGTTTATTCGTTTCTTTTTCCTCTTCGGGGGAAACCAATACATTACATTAAATTACGAATTTCGTTGTCAAGATCTTCTAAAAGAGTAAGATTAATGAATTTAGCCTATTTCCAATACTGATGATTCAAAAGCTCATAAAGTTCGCTTAATTCAGTAATGCACACTCACATAAAGTGCAGCTTCTAGCAAAGGAAACAAATACTCCGTAAAAAATCAAAAACAAAATTTAAAATATTGTAAATAGGTTACTAGTTTAAACGTAAAATTTTAAATAACCAACTTGCAAAATACAGGCCACGCTTCTCCATTTATCCCTTTATAAGCGTAATTGCTGATGTGATCATTGTCTTCCACTTTTGCATGGCGTAGCATCAGAAACTGAAATTATTAAATTTCGCACACAGGTCATATCGAAAGTAACTTCACCTACAAAACGCTGTTCTATTACACTGCTCTACAATGATTTTGCTGTTCGGAAACTATTGAAACATGACTAAATAGTAGTTATGTTTAGCTTGATATCATCTATCGCTTTGGTCATTATGAGACCGATAGATGACTAGATTTTGGGGTATCTTCTCCACCACCAGCAACTAGCGCTGGAATATACAAATAAATCTCATCTGAAAGATAATTCTACAACTAAAGCATGTGGGAAATGTAGCTCATGGTATTTAGAAATCATAACTCATACTCAAATTTGCTTTTAAAAGTGCAGCAGATAGGATAAGGACAATTAAGTATAAGAGTAATTAGTCTGGCGTAGTCACTTATTGTTTCGACGAAATAAACAGTACCTTCTTCAAAGTTAGTAACTCCATTCTTCTCCTCCCTCTCTCGCTGGCTCGTTGCTGTTCTTCCAACTCCAAACGTAGTGCCCCGAGAAACACTCACCATCCAGTTTTGTTTCCCGGACTGAGGCCTCAAACCACACCTCCTGATTTCCTCAATACCAAATATGGTCACTCCCTAACTCACCTTCTCCTAACACCGTGTTCGTGACGTCACATGAGTCAAAACGTTTGAGAGTCGAAGACCTCACACGCTGGGGACTTCACCTCCTGATCCTGAATTGTATTTTCTGAGGAATTTCAAGTGCAAAGCTAAACCTCAGCGAAAAGTGGAAAATACAAAATACACACATAATAATCGTTGACGTAGTTACCAGACAATAACTTTTAGTTGAGGCAATCGAATGAGTCAGCTAGAGAAAAGCTAACTGGGCGCTCGAAATATTTACAAATAAGTTGAATGTGAGCAATGTCCTCAAACGCAGACTAGTGACACTGCCAAGAAATGGAAACGTAGCCAGACACAAGTAGAAAGTTGATAAGTTGCACAAAGGTAGGAAAACAAACAAGGGTAGTGACTTTATATGAGGTTAAAGGAATCTGCTATTGCACTTATCTTTTAATAAAACACAAAGGTATACAAATATGCTTCTAGGAAGCTTGAGACTACATAATTGAACTTTCCGAGGAAAGAAAAAAAAATAAAAATAATCCAGCGAAGTAGATGACGTGAATCCAAAAGTCTGTCGTTGGAATCGAACCAGGGACCTCCGACGTATCGTATCGTAACATGCCCTCCCCGCAAACAAGATGATTGAGTCTAAGAGCTGAATACATGGAAGATCTAGAACAATCATCGGCATCTAAAAGAAACTTAAAAAACACATGTAAGTATACATTCAAATTTTTTCTCAATATTCAAAATTAACAACCAAAAAAAAACCTAAATCATACTTAGTTACGACCTCGTAGTTAAGATAAAAAAACACTAGATGGCATGGCTGTATCGGACGACGAATCCATGCATCCAGGCAGGCGACAAGTTCTCAAATAAATGAAAGGAGACATGCCAGTACTAATATAAAAAAAAGAAGATTAGAAGAAAAAAAAATGGGACAAATTCATAGTAAAATTAACAAGGTAAGTCCTACAAATATACAACAACAACAAAAAAAAACAAAGTTATAATATAAATATATGTATAGTCTTGAAGTAGGGGAAAAAAACTGATATGGATGAAATAATAACTAAGCCAAAGTAAACGGAAACAAACCCGGTATAAAAATGTGTAAAGCACAAGCAAACTTAAAAAGAAATATAATGATAATATTTCTATTACGTTTGACCTTCCTTACTTAAACAAAAGTTAATAAGTAGTATACAGCAAACGAAGGGTAGTAAAAAAAACAGCTTAATTGAAATCCAATCAGCCTTGCACTAAAGTTTTTTTATATATATATATATAGAATGAAATAAATAATCCACAATGTAAAGTCTCTAATGTAGATCTCACTCTAATGGAAGACAAAGCTTAATAATTTACGCATTACTAGGTAACTACCCATAGAATAGCACAGAATGTTGGCGGAACAAAACCGGGGGGCAAAGAGTGGTCCTATTAATCTTTAGAAAACTGAACCATGAAGGATTTAATCTTCACGGTGTCCGTAGAAATGGACTTATCGCGGTCCATATTCGCACTTGCCGACAAGAAAAATAGGACACGACAGACCACCACCAAACTATTCCTAACCTAACGCGGCCTATAAGTGAAGATGTCCAGGTGAAATATCCAAGGTGACGGGGCGACGTAAAAAATACTGCTCGGGGCGACGTAACAACAACCAGTCGGCAGGATCGAAGATCACAATAAGTCAAATCTACTAGGCGAGAAACTTCCATGTCCAATAGCAAGGCTGAGGCGTAGATTTCTCAATTGTAATCCATATCAGAGAGGCAAAATAAGTCCAGACGAAGCATTGGAAGTGACAAGTATTTTCGTAGTCAGAGGTAGAAGTTTAAACACTAATAAAATCACAGTCTATAATGTAAATAAAATACGATCTGTCATAGCATACAAATTATGTAGTATTATTCTTAATAAATATCTTTGTTTCTTCTAATCTCATTAAAATCAAAGTCTATACAAAATATGCATATACAATAAAGATGAAACTACTCCACTTCTACATTTTTCTTCTTTTTCCAGAAATACTACTTGAATTCAGTAATGGAACGTAGGCTTCAATGCATCCAAGGATTTCCACAAGGTAACTATAATCTCAATATCCTTCACATAATATAATCAAAATACTAATGCATCATATGCCACTACGAATTCTTAAAAACAATATATATATATAAGTAAGCAATACAACTGTACAATGTTAATACAAAGTTATTATATCAACGCCTATAAATATCTCTAATAATAATAATACCTAATCCCAAGTTGCAATAAATTCCAATAAATATCAATAATATGTTATATAGTCATGTAAATAAGAGACTGAAGGCGAAGGATGAACGTTAGTTCTATTATTATCACTAGTAGTTGGTGGAGGGGGTGGAGGCAGGCTAGCACTTCTAAAAACTTTAGGATTTCGACGTAACATGGGGCGTCGCTTATAAATTTTAAATAACAGAAAAACTGCTAACAACAGTAATAAAATTTCCACAATATGAACAATGATCCACAATACATCCTGATCCAAAGACATAGATTCTGCTCTAGCGCCTTTCACACAGAGAGTACACAAGAAAAACCCTTGTTTATATAATAAGTAACCTATGGCTAATGTCAAAATAATATTCCAAATCACGAGAAAAATAGGAATAAAATTGTCTCTATAATAAATTGGAGTATAGGGAACCACAGTAGCGACAGAATAGCTAGAAAGATTTAGATGAGGTACAGAATAGTGCCAATTGAGATTTAATAAATTTGAGGAATTGAAAACTTCATGAGTTTTAAATTTCTGATTAAGGTGAACAAAACTATTGGCAGACAAGAAAGCCGGAAATAAATGCACTACAGTAGGCGTAACTAATTCCGTTTGAAAACAAGGAAAGACGGCTTTCGCAAATAAATGACTATTAACTCTTAATGTCGTACCACAAGGCAATTTAATCATAATCGAACCATACTTAGCTTTATCTGTAATGTCTATGAGTTTAGTATTAGTACCAGTCACTAATTGAACCGTAGCAGGCGGATGAGTCAACACATAAGTATGTGGTTGTAATTCCAGCAATTGGCTTTGAGAATTGTCATGACAAATATAAGAGCACGATGAAATTATATCATGGACAGTTATACCAAAATATCCTTTATATAAACATTGCGCTAAATGAGAAGACACAGAAACATGTGATGGGATTTTACATAAGGGTGAAACTTGCAAATTACATGACAAAAGGTCTGATCCAGTAATTGGTAGGGCTAAAATATGACCCTGAAAGATAACATAACTGGGTGAAATACTAATTGAACATGTTTGGTTATGATAACCAAATGGAATGGCCTTAACTGAAAATAATTTAAATTGCATATCTTGTTCTCTAAGTGGCACTTTAAAATGCACAAAAATGTAATTATCAGTAATAGTGCACGAAAGTAATTTCAAAGTATAATATATATCAATATCTTCAGCAGGAATAGCCAAAATCATACGTTGTTTAGTTATAGATTCCTGTAAAATGTGAAGCTGAGCTTGCAATACTTCATAAGGCACCAATACGGGATCTAACTTCCCTGCTCGGCAGCTTTGAATGGACGTTTGATAACGCTGAAATTCTAATACTTTCAAAATGTGCATCGATAACTGATATAATTCACCCAAAATCGCAAAAACTTCCAATTGGTCCTTATTTGATAAATTTTCTAAGGTCCTGGCCAAAAACTTCGATTGATCCAACAATGTTTTAGAAAAAACTTCCATCTTTTGAAAATTTTTACCCAATTTCGCCTGGAAATTAGTTAATTCAACAGACGCATTCTGAATATACACAGAATTCCTCAGTAACTGCTGTCTTAGTTCGATAACTGTAGATTCTAATTTATCTTGTTTCTTCTGAAAAGACGATAACTGTCCTTGGGTAGCCACGTTACAGCAAAATGAAAAAAGGTTCCCTAGAATAGCAATACCTCTCTTAGAACGCGAATGTTCTCGGTATCTATAAGGTTCATTGATTTTCAAAAAATTACTCGCTATATGTGAATGTAATGCGTCAAGACTATGAGCTAAAGAGCATGTCTGAATAGAATACGAAGAATTATCGGCACAGTGTAATGATTTAAATAAAGAAGACGCAGGCAGGGATTGCGGAAAAGTGAAACTTACGTTAAACATGATGGGAATAGCATATTGGTATAATATGTGGCCATGTAACTCATTAAAAAAAAATCCACTTGAAATCGACACATCAAAATTGGCAGAAGTACCAAAGGCAATGGATAAAACCAGGATCATCTGTAAAAAATACAGACGAACACACATATAACACCCAAAATAAATAAATAAAATTAAACTCAGAACAAAACTCAAATAAAATTCAAGTGCGTTAACGTATAGAATGCATATATATATATATATATCTTAACTACCATAGTGTAACTTGATTCATTAAATAATAAAGCAAATAGATGCATTCAAACAAAATAACTCAGCTTAGTACCATTAAATTAAACTGCTATACTTCTCATAAAATGTTGAAATTACTTAAAACCCATAACGTAGCAGTCATAAAGACATAATTGTAATAAAAATAACACTAAAATCGATAGTCAAACAGGTATATATTATAATTAATAACACAACTAAGCAAAACTTATATCATAAAATGCGCATATTAACTAAATTAGGATAAAAAAAATAATATTATTCGTCATAATCAGGAAATTAATGTCAAAATAGAGAAAACTAATGTCAAAAATAGGAAAACTGCAGTTTTAAAGTCTTAATTCGGTGAAATTCAAACGTCACAGACCAGGGTAAAATACACAATTAGGTAAACATGTAATATATATAGATCATGATCTACGCAATTATACTCGAGTAAAAGTCATAATGAAAATTGCAAAATAAATAAATAAATAAATAAATAAATAAAATAAGTACTAGACCAGCTAGTATAAAAATGTCATAATTGGTAATTTTTTTTAAGCTTATGATCTGAATAGAAAATAAACTAACGTCAAATCAAAGTATAATGAATATCCAAGTTAAGTTTCTCTTTTCCTTTGCAGGTAAGTGAAAGGAGAATTCCTCGTCCAGGATCTATATAACCGAAGACTAGTGATCAGTGAGTGTGTGTGCCTGATACAGTGCTGTGCGTGCGTGATACACTAATATGTGAAACATTAGTGAAAATTTTTTTTAAGTCATTAGTAATACATGTAGGTAAGAATAGCTGTAAGAACTCTACTAACCTTCATATATGCGCTACTAACCACTGTCTTTTTTTTTTTTTTAAATCCGCACTGGGAAATAAGCAAACATATTATTTTCATATAATTTCCGGTTCTCTTTATCAAAAATACATAGCACAATACGATCGAAATCTTGCAAATTAGCTTCCAGAACATTTCGAATCGTGGATAAAGCAATCTTCATTGCCTGAAACTTGTCAAAATTGAATTTCCCAGTCCCCAAATTAGGGAACGCTATCGTCCGACAATTATTCTCCAAAGCACGTTGTAGACAATTCGTGTAACATTGTCGTAAAATTCTTTTATTATTATCTCTAGGCGCGCAAGTGAATAACACATATTCCGCTGGTAAATTAAAAGCCGAAGAGATCTTAGCTTCACCAGGTTTTAACGAACCTAGCTTTTTACAAACTTCAGCTAGTTCCTTCCCCGCCCCTCTGTGAATTGCTCCGTCGACTCCAGACAAGGGAGTAAGGGTCTCATTCGCTGCATTAACCACGATGTCACACTTCAAATCTGCAATATTACCATAATATACACTCACTTTCCTGTTAATGTCCTCATTATAACTATATAATGGCTTCTTGTATGCGAATTTCTGAGACGAATCCATTAAAGTTGGAAGCTCCAACACATCCACAACTCGCTGAATTTCCACGGGATCACTGAGTGCACTGGTGAATGTTAGCTGGTTAAACTCTATATTATGTTGAGAACAATCTTTGGCAACATTAATCACTTGCATGTCACGTATTTCTTCTTCTTCCTCGCCTGTCATCGGTTCTGGGGTTACATCCGGGTAATACGGTTTAAGTCTAGTAATGGCAATCGACTCAATTTTTTCTCTTCCCTTTGAAGTTTTGTACTTCACAAAATAAGCATTTTCATAATCTTTTCGTACTATAACAGCAGGTCCAAAAAATAATCCTGAAAATGCTTTGGCATTACCTCTCCGTCTTGAAGGGTCAAAGATCCATACACGCTGTCCTTCCGTGAACTGTACGGATCTATGATGTTTATTGTAAGATCTCTCTGAAGTACGAAATCGATTAAAAAGTTTATCCTGAGCCTGTTCTCTAATATCAACAAGAGTGGCTAGACGCTCTTGATTCACACTGTGTACACACGGTCCATTAATGATAGCCTGGTGTTCTAAATAAGGATCCACTCCGTGTAACAGTTTAAATGGGCTAAATGACGTGGAATGGTTCACAGTAATATTATGGGCAAAAGTGACGGCTGGCACGTGATCCACCCAACTACCATGATTGTTAGGATCCACTTTCCTTTTCAATAGTGCTTCAATATGGCGGACAGAAGTCTCAACAAGACCATTGGTCTGGTGAAAGTAAGGATTAACAAAGTTCATTCTAATATCTAAAATATTACATAGTTCTTGAAACAGAGAACTAGTAAACGCCGTAGATCTATCTAAAATCACTTCTTTGAACAGACCAAAGCGTAAAATTACATGATTGTACAAAAAATCTGCCAAAGCAGCGGCTGTCTGTTCACCCAACGTAGCCGTTACTACATAACGAGTATTGTAGTCTATTGCGATTGCTAAATATTTGTGCCGCAGAATATTGGCATCAGAATACCTCCCAGCTACATCAATACCAATACGAAAGAAAGGAGGCACGCTAGGCATAGTTTGTAAAACACCTGGAGGCGAACCCGGTACCTTTTTGAAACGTTGGCACACCTGGCAGCTTTTGCATCGCTCGATGATGAACTTTTTCATGTATGGAAAATATACTGAATTTAACAACAAATTATATGTTTTTGTAAATCCTGAATGTGAACTACCCAAAGAAGAACTATGAGCTGACTGAAACACTTTCTCTCGTAAGGAAGCAGGAATAGCTACCAACAACTGTGTACCAGTTGGACGTCTATGTTTTCGGTACAACAAACCATCCTTCATCTCATATCGCAGTGCCTGTCGTTCAATATCGTAATTTTGCGATATTTTCCCTTCTAAAAAGAGAATGATATCTTTGTAACAGGAATCCTTCCGCTGTTCTTCCTTTAACTTATCATCTTCTTCTATAGTAAAGACCCGGGGATCTTCTAGATTCTTCTGTTCATCCTCTTCGTCTCTTGTGCAATCTACATGGCGACTAATACTGTCTACAAGACTATTGGAAGCACCCGAAATATGAGAAATAGTGTAATTATAGGTCTCCAACTCCGCAAGAATTCGAGAAAATTTAGCCACATTCTTAGTTTGACGTAAATAAACCAGCGATCTACAATCGGTACGCAAATAAAAGTGACGTCCTAATAAAAAATATCTAAAGCGTCTTAGCGTAAAGATCAAAGCTGCTAATTCTAAATTAAATGGGTGATATGATTTCTCGTGTGGCCCTACAGCACGAGAACAGTAAGCTATTGGAACCAAAGGAGCATCTTTTTCATCACTTTCAGGTTGCAGGACTGCCCCAGCCAGACCGCGTTGTGAGGCGTCCGTGACGACGTACACGTCTCTTTCTGGATGAAATTTCATAAGAGTAGGCGCAGACAAGATCCCTTCTTTGAGCTTCTCAAAAGCTTGTTGTTGTTCACTCGTCCATTTATATGGAACATTTTTTTTCAATAGACGCTGTAACGGCTCCGCTATAGACGAAAAGTTGGCAACATGGTTTCTAACAAATGAACACAACCCTAAGAAACTTTTCAATTGTTTTTGTGTTCTTGGACGTCTATAATTTTGAATCGATTCAGTAATACGTTCAGAAATAGAAATACCACGCTTAGAGACGCGGTGACCCAATATTTCCAATGAAAAATGGCCTAATTTGGTTTTTTCAGGAGATATTTTCAAACCTCTGCGTCTTAATCGTTCAAATAGTTCACGTGTTGTATTAATAATGCCATCTATCGTATCGTCTGACCACAAAATATCATCGAGATAATAAAATACTTTATTTTCATCTAATCCTTCTAGTGTTAGTTTCATTAAATCATTTAACGCCGCTGGAGAAGTAACTCCTCCCATAGGAATGGAAGTGAAACAGTACTGCTTAAGTCCAGGAACTGAAAAAGCAGTTACTAATTGGCTTTTTTCAGACAAAGGCACTTGAAAGAAACCTTGCGAAAGATCTGTCGAACAAATCAGGTTTTTACCACTAGAACGCACTAATATGTCCTGAATTGGTGGTACAGGAAAATTAATAGGCCTTATTTTAGCATTCGTAAATCTCATATCTGCCACGAACCTCCAAGATCCATTTTTTTTTAACTAATATGATGGGATTATTGTAACTACTATGACAAGGACGAATGACGTTCTGTTTAAGTAACTGTTCAACTTGCTCGTGAACAGCATCCCGAAGATGGAACGGGATGGGAAACTGGCGGATGTATACTGGGTCTTCATCCTTTAACTGAAATTCGTGAACATAGTCCCGTGCCTTTGAAAAATCGTCCGGGGACCAACTAAACACATCTCTGTACTCCGTAACTAAATCATAAAATCGTTGTCTGTCATGTTCAGAGAGTTCAGGGTTCACATCCACCCTGGTACAATCAAATTTATCAGATTGAGTCTTTTGAAGACCAGTATCTTCTGTAACATTACTACAAAAATGTTCTTCCCTATTCAGAACAGCATGCCCTAAAACTTTATTCTTCCATAGCAAAAATTGCTTGTCAGTAGGATTCGAAACCCAAATATGTGAATTAACGCTGTCAACCGCAGTATCTCTTAATAAAACATGTACAGCACCCACTACGAACTTATTAGGTACCAAATAATCTCTATTTCCCAATAAATCAAAACATTTCTTCACTTTAACACATGTTCGCGAACGTGGGGGCAACCAAACAGACGAAAAAACCTTATACACAGGAGATACGAGCGTTGCAAATTCGTTAGACACAGAATTAACTGTACTGTCGGTGGGCAGAGTAAATTTAGGAATCCTACCAAACCGCGTAACTTCCAAGCATAAATCATGTAAATTTAAATTTGCCTTATGTGCTAATAAAAAATCCTGCCCCAATAGGGGTGGGTGGGAATACGCTGGGATAACCCGGAAAGGATGGCAAAAAACTTGAGATCCAAGCTTGAATCGAACCAAAGCTATCTTGTTAACAGACAAAGTATTCCCTGTCACGCCTTTCAAAAAACTATTTGTTGCTTGAACTTTAGCAAAACGCGGGACCATGGCCTGACCAATACAAGACACCTGTGATCCAGAATCCAATAACAAAGGACTCTCTTTCCCATTAATAGTAACATTAACATGAGGAAGCGCACGATCAATCTGAATAGGGACTTTAAGACGTTGAAGAGCTGATGGCCCTGCGTCATCAACTCTATTGATCAGTTTAAATTACTTCTACAGTGGGTGGCAATATGGTTTTCTTTTCCACATTTATGACAAATAATAGGACCCCTCTGCTGTGTCCTATTCCCTGCATTGTTATTCTGACTACCCCGGGAACGATTTTGCTGAAACCGTTGGCCATTGCCCCGTCTATTATAATTACGTCCATAATTGTTATTACTATTGTTATTATTAGTATTACGTCTCGAAAACGAACGTTGATCATCTGTTCTCTTATTTTCTGCTTGCAAAGACAATTGCGTTAATTGCTTTTGTATAGCAGCCAGCTGATCTTTAACCTGATCAGTTTCCTGTGTGTTCGTAGCTTGAGAGGGCAAAGTCCGTACTACAGCCTGGGAAAGCTGACTTTGCGGAACAGAAGCCGATTGAACTTGAGTATTCTCAGGTGGATTACATTGCATTAACTGAGAATTAGCTAACAACGGATTTTTCTTAATCAGCTTTTCAATTGCTTTTCTTTCTAACAACACGCGTGCCTTCTCCTCGTCCAACAAATCTTGCACTAAAGCTTCAACAGTAACATATTGTTTTTTTATTGCCAATCTCATATACTCCGGAGATAATCCATCGATTATTAACTGCACTTGCTTAGCTACTGGCGCGTCCTTATCGTTACGTAAAATTAAATTACGCTTGGCGTAAACGTATGATAGAATACTCTCTCCTTCATTTTGTTCTCGCATCCGCATTTCCTGTTCTGTAAGTTGAGGCAAAAGCGCGTCCTTGAAAGCAGCTATTAACTTCTGCTTAAATTGCTCATATGACAACTCCGGAAAATCTGCTTGTTTTGACGTAGTGTCAAACCAATAGGCTGCTGACCCCTTTAAAAGCGAACCCAGAATCCATTTTTTCTTTACGTCTGTCCAATTATTTACCTGAGCCAATACTTCAAATTGATCGATATAGCGAACAATATCATCGCCCATACGTCCAAAAAATGGTTCTGGCCGAAGGATATGACTCAAAATGCCAATATTATCCTGATTTCCCCCAACAGCCATGTCTACAGTAAACTCAAACCTGTCAGAATCTAATGAAGAAACAGTGTCAATACTCGAAAGCGAATGCGTAAACTGTAATTGCTTTTTAATTTTGTCAAAACATTGTCGCGTAAAATGTATGCGACCCGGAGATGATGTAATAATCGGCTCAAAAAATTCAGTAGCATCTAAATCATCACAAAAATCAGATAAAAACACATTGTCCTCAGCAAAGTAACGCAACATATAAAAATAATCTCCAAATAAATGTAGTCAGAACAAAAAAGTGAAAACGCCAATTTTTTTTTCTTTTTTTAACCCAGCTGCACAGGTACTACAGAGATCAAACCTAAAGCATCTCCATCATGAAACATGACTAAATAGTAGTTATGTTTAGCTTGATATCATCTATCGCTTTGGTCATTATGAGACCGATAGATGACTAGATTTTGGGGTATCTTCTCCACCACCAGCAACTAGCGCTGGAATATACAAATAAATCTCATCTGAAAGATAATTCTACAACTAAAGCATGTGGGAAATGTAGCTCATGGTATTTAGAAATCATAACTCATACTCAAATTTGCTTTTAAAAGTGCAGCAGATAGGATAAGGACAATTAAGTATAAGAGTAATTAGTCTGGCGTAGTCACTTATTGTTTCGACGAAATAAACAGTACCTTCTTCAAAGTTAGTAACTCCATTCTTCTCCTCCCTCTCTCGCTGGCTCGTTGCTGTTCTTCCAACTCCAAACGTAGTGCCCCGAGAAACACTCACCATCCAGTTTTGTTTCCCGGACTGAGGCCTCAAACCACACCTCCTGATTTCCTCAATACCAAATATGGTCACTCCCTAACTCACCTTCTCCTAACACCGTGTTCGTGACGTCACATGAGTCAAAACGTTTGAGAGTCGAAGACCTCACACGCTGGGGACTTCACCTCCTGATCCTGAATTGTATTTTCTGAGGAATTTCAAGTGCAAAGCTAAACCTCAGCGAAAAGTGGAAAATACAAAATACACACATAATAATCGTTGACGTAGTTACCAGACAATAACTTTTAGTTGAGGCAATCGAATGAGTCAGCTAGAGAAAAGCTAACTGGGCGCTCGAAATATTTACAAATAAGTTGAATGTGAGCAATGTCCTCAAACGCAGACTAGTGACACTGCCAAGAAATGGAAACGTAGCCAGACACAAGTAGAAAGTTGATAAGTTGCACAAAGGTAGGAAAACAAACAAGGGTAGTGACTTTATATGAGGTTAAAGGAATCTGCTATTGCACTTATCTTTTAATAAAACACAAAGGTATACAAATATGCTTCTAGGAAGCTTGAGACTACATAATTGAACTTTCCGAGGAAAGAAAAAAAAATAAAAATAATCCAGCGAAGTAGATGACGTGAATCCAAAAGTCTGTCGTTGGAATCGAACCAGGGACCTCCGACGTATCGTATCGTAACACTATTAAGGTTTTCTTACTGTTTTTGACCTGAGAAATCCAAAAATGTAGTTAGTTTTGCCATATCACGTACAGTTTTCTTAAAATAGAGGGGGGAGAGGAAAATAACCGTATAAATGTATATTTCGGAAGAAGTACTGATTATAATTACAAATATAAAAAAGATACTTTCTATACCATATTCTTCTGATTATCTTTGAATTTGTAATAAAAGACGTGCAGTTAATTATTCTGCTAACATTGGAAAAATAGGTACTGTATCTGGTAGCACTGAATGATATCACAGCGCGTTACACGTTGGGAACGCAATAACAGTGCCGTGTAAGCTGTGATTGCGAGAAGTATAATGCAGAGGAACGGAGCCTTTTCATTGATTCCAACAAGAGAAGTTTGATATCTACTTCTTCACAACAGCATCCAACAATCCTCTCTATACCCATTATTCATTCTGTGCATTTAAAGGAGACAACGAAAATATGAAAATGTTTTTAAAAACAATAAAATACGAGGATCATCAGTGTTATTGTGCGGCGATCTGAAGGTGATATGTATGCTTCTTGGACAGTAATAAGGGTACACCAAATATCCATGCAACATTTTGCGAATTTAACAGCAGAGAGCGTGATAAACACTGGACTCAAATTGATTGGCTTATCAGGGAAAGCCGCAATATAGGAATTAAAAATGTGAAAAACATCTGGCTCGTAGACCCTTTAAAAGTCATATTACCGGCTTGCATATTAAACTGAGCCTAATGAAACAATTTGTCAAAGGTCTGAATAAAGATGGGCAGTGCCTCCAGAGTCTAGTGACAAAATTCCCAGAACTTTCAAGTGCTAAGTTAAAAGAAGGAATATTCATTGGCCCTCAGTTCAGAAAGTCTCATATCAATCAGACTTTGTACATTGTATGACAAGTGTTGAAAAGGAAGCGTTAAGTGCATTCAGGGACGTGTGTCATAATTTTCTCGAGAACAACAGAGACGAAAATTACAAGTATATTGTATCTAATATGCTCCGGGAGTTTAAAACGTTAGGGTACAAAATCAGTCTTAAGATTTATTTTCTGTATTCACATTTAGACAGCTTTCATTCTAACTTCAGTAATTAAAGTGAACAACATTATGAAAGATTTCACCAGGACATTAAAGCAATTAATTCCACTAACAGGGACTTTGGAGAACAACAATGTTGGCGCATTATTGTTGGACATTGGTGCGTGAAGATTCACGAACTACTTACAAAAGGAAGTCTAGTTTTAGGAGCTTCCAAGTGAAAAGGCAGACACAAAAATGAGGTAAGTTGCTCTCTCTCTCTCTCTCTCTCTCTCTCTCTCTCTATATATATATATATATATATATATATATATATATATATATATATATATATATTGTAGCAGACATGAGACCAAAATTATACTTTTTTTTCTTAGAAATGATTTTAATATCAAGAAAGTGTCATTTCGCAAGGGAAGAGAACAACATCCGGAGAATATTGATGTTTCAGAACAGACAGAGGTATTTGTGAAATAAACAAGTCTAAATTCACCACAGAATTCACGGATATCCCATTAACCGGAAACTTTCTCTTGATTAAAAATGTAAACACATCCTATTAAACACGGAAATAAGTTCGTATAAAAACTAATGTTTACTTGTTCATACAGTCCATACAGTTTTGCCATATCCAAACGGCGAGTGTGTATCATGAGCGCAGTTCATTCAACGCAGCGTAGTATTGATGAACTTTGGCTTTTCTTCCCATTGATGGTATGATCGACGTCTAAGTGTCCATGCAGCGCAGTTGGCGAGGCCCTCTCTCTCTGACAAAGCCAAGCTCCGAAGTGACTCCCCAGAAGGATCACGAATCGCCATCCTAGTTCGAGAGGAGTGAGGTCCCAGAGACGGCTACGAGCAGCAACGAACCCAGTACCACCATATCGAGGGCGGAGCAGAGACCACAACTTCAGTGACTGGACGACTGCTTCCTAGCTAAGAGGTGAGATGATCTCTCGAGGTTTCGATCGTAGAACTTCGGCAATCGACATCAAGCTCTACCGATCAGTTAGTGTGTCGTTTATGTAATGTTAGTGAAACTGCCTGCCCAGTTCTCCAAGCCCGTGGTCTGCTTGTCTTCTCAGCTCACGCGAGTAAGTAACATACATTTTCATGTTCTCTAAGTTTCTCATTTGAGAGAAAACGAAGCTAGGAACTCTATTAAAACCCCACACACATTAGCCTTTCATTGGCATGTTTATTTACTTCATTAAGTCCCGAGATTGGCCTTCAGTTAGAGGAACTGACGATCTAGCCGCGACCCTTCAGGTCAACTAGCTGATCGTTAATTAGTTTAACACATTAATTGTTAATTAAATCCTCCATCACCCATAGTCTCATTTCCATCATTCATCTATTTTGTAAGAAAACTTATAAAGCCCAACCTCTCATCTTATATTAGAAATCTAGGCATGATTCTGATGCGCCGTATTTGAGTTTCAAGTAATTTACCAATATGCAGATTATTCTCCCATCGTGAGAAATTTTATAAGGACTGTTATATATATTTATATAATGGCAAGATAATTCTTCCATTTTTAGACTGTAGTTGGTTAATGGATTTTATATTGTGAAATCTAAATTTAGAAAATCATAAAATTATCACTGAATTATTTAAGTTCTCAAGGCCTTAATTACTACTTTTTAGACATATTTTGGGACGAGAAATTTTTCCTACTCTCCTCTCCTTAAGCTAGTGCGTGTGGATCTATAGACTCTTTATAAACAAATTAAGTATTAATGCGTACAAGACACGCAATGCCAAAAATACATCTGAAAATCAACACCTTTCATTGTTATATAAAATTACAAAAGTACTTAGAAGACAATAATAAATTGTCTATTGTGGAAAACTAGGCCTATATGTATGTTCTATTTATTCTTAAAACAAGAAAATTACGTATGTGACAATTGGTCACTAATTTACCTCAAAATTAGAAGCTGAAATATTCGATTAATAAGTTATAAAAATGGGTATTTATATCAATCACCCATTCATTAATTTCCTATTGATAAATTTTTCCTCTTTCATTATATTCTATACAAATTACATTCCTATGCAATATCGATACCAATTATTTTCACGAATCATTAGCTGTAGCTTTTCGTGTGTTTTTTTTTTCAAAGAACTTCTCATGAACAATGTTTCGAATAATAACCGAGATGGAGATATAGGTTTAGATACTTGTTATAATACTCAATATCATAAGTCTTTTTTGGAATATCTAAATAACACAATGAAATATTCAAAGGGAAATATCTAAATCTTCATAATGGGGTAATGATAATGATTTGTGACTTAATATAACGACACTGTACTCATTTCTTCACATGTGTACATAACAAAATACAAGTACATAACAAAATACGAGCTACAAGGAAATTCACGTTCATCTCTCAAACAGAAAAATAGATAATTCTTTCTCTTACCTACCTAATAACTATGTATTGATGGTAAGTTTAAATTGTACTTTTTTTTATTTTTAGAATGACTAGAGATGATTAGCTTAAATATGAACAAAATATGTTATTTCTTGCCTTCTTCTCAAGTAAAAAGACAATTTTAAAAAAAGACTACTTTCGTAAAGTAAATATACACCAATAACCCTGTTCATGTTGAAATTTCTTCCCCAATGTAAATAAAACAACCCATTGATAATATTAAAACTTTCAGATGATATTACGAGTAAATGTATTTGCTTTGGCGTTACATGCCGACTACTGCCTAGGGAATGAGAATTCGAATGTGATAATTTACATGTAACGGTTGTATGGAATTAAATGCAATTACAGTTAACAAACAAGCTTCTCTGACATTTTCAGGTATATTCCCTGAATTAAACTAGCTACATACTCTTGTGTTGTGCGATTCTAACCCATTCCATCTACGTATGAACTCTATTTTTCTGAAAATAATGCTGTTATCTATCTATCTATCTATCTATCTATCTATCTACTATATATATATATATGTTCGTGTTTGTGTGTAAGTTTGACTATGAAGACTTTTTCATTGCACATAAACTTTACGAGATATATCTACACTTATAAAAAACGTTGAAAATTAGAAACATGAGAAGAGATATTATCAGCAAACACTATTGATTGGAGTATAGTTAGACTACACTCCATTCGAGAAACTACTAAGTAACTATTACGTAAACAGACAGTTTCGTCAGAGTATACAGTTTATGTATTAGTTTAT